>NW_022986854.1:0-358433 GCF_010094085.1 Westerdykella ornata
CTGAAGGAGATAGACTTGGATGAAGTGCAAGGCAAGTTGGAAGACATGCTACTCTGAAGAGGAGATGCGGTTGGGTCCAGCTTGCAATGGGTTCCAAGCTGAGGGGGTGTGTCAGATGGTAAGCCAGTTTATGGACATCCTATCTAGGACTGAAGAGGAGAACTGGGAGAAACTGTCTATACCGGTACTGTCTGAGGATATGTGGCTAGTGATTTTGCAGTGGCTAGTGCTCTGCACAGCCTTGGTGCCCAGAGAAGGAACATCAAAACCAGTGTCAGGCCTCAGCCTCACCCATACAAGCACACATCTGAATACAATCAGTCAACCCATCTTCAATCAATCTTTCTATCACTATGACATCTTCAGATACCATCAAATCTGACAACATCGCAGCAGCCACCTGCAGGGCCTCTACTTCTAGCGCCAGTATCTCTGGCTTTATATCCTCAATATCCTGCAGAGTTGCTACAGGAGGCTTGAGGCTCTTTTGCTTGCCTCTTTTAGTAAGTTTTATATCATTGCAGAGTTGTTTTTCAATTGTGCGGGCCTGCCGGATTTCCTGTACCTCAAGGGCCTTCTGCTCTCGATCTTGCTGGCACTCTAATTTGGCCGCAGCTCACAGCTGTCACCTTTCCTCAAGCAAGGCAGCCTTTTGAGCCTTTGCCTCCCCTCATCACTTGCTCTCTGCATCTTTTTGAGCCCATAGTGCCTTCTCCTCCTCCTCCTAAAGTGCCTGGAGCTGACGAGCCTGCCCAACTTTAGTAGGTGACCAAAATACAGTGCTGCCATTGTACTCTGCTTCCATCTTAAGGAGCAAAGGCTTGCCTCGCTGGTAGCACTTTCTCTCATGGATCAGTGCTTCTTTGAGCTGCTGATTTTCCATCTGAAAGATCTGCTTTTCTGCAGCAATTGAGTGTATTGTATGGGAGAGCTTTGATGCCCACGCATCATATATATTCTCCATAACTTAGCATAAAAGCCACTCAATTTTATGCCAGTCACTGGCACTAAGTACTGACGAAGTACTATCGCTTGAAGATGGGCAGTCATCTGGTTGTGAGCGGAAGCATGCTAATATTCACTCTGGGTTAAAAGGAGCCAGACCAGTAGCTTCAAAGGCTGTAAGTATAGTCATGGATTTGAGAGAGCTATTCCAGGCAGCCCAAAATAGACGGAAAAAATCTCTCTTTGTAATACTGTAGAGTCCCTGGCACCCTTCCATCCATTTAGCTAGATTCTCGCTATACACCCTAGCCAGCAGGCCAAACATGCTGATGTCGAGTAGCTGTAAGGTATGCATACTATGAGATAGAAAAATTACAAGGAGGATCTTGTTGTCATCGCAATATTGTATAAAATCTATTGTTATGTATGATCCATGGCCATCAAGGATCAATAGCCTATAGCTGTGCCTTGCTTTAGGCTTTGTTTCCTGATCAAATACCTGCTTAAGCCAATTAAGGCCAATATTGTAGTTTGTCCAGCCTGAGGGGGATGAGGCAAAGAAGGCCTTGTGCAATTTTGGATCAAAATCTTGAAGCCACGAGTCTTATATATTGCCAGAGTTTGCCTGATAAATCAGCGCTGGTGTAAGCATGCTGCCATCAGCGCAAATACAGGCTATTGTTATTATCCACTCCTGGTTGCCATCTTGGAGTATAAATCTGTGATTTCCAGCCTCACATTAGCTGCGGAAGAATACCCTTTTCGACTTTGAGAGGACCCCAATGAGAAAGCCTTTCTCATCCATATTGTACATTTGTTGTAGCTCAATTAAATATTATTCTATCTTCCACTGCAGAAGCTCAAAGTATAGCTTGTATTTAAATGCTGAGTCGGCTTTGTGGCGGCTGGAGTCAATTCCGGTGGCCATCCGTGATGTCAACTTAGAGCTGTGCCGGTTGAGGAAGCGCTTGTGCCAGGTCTTGCCTACTGGCTTTCCAGCAATTTCTTGGGCAAAATTTCGAATCATTTGTATCGTAGGAGGTAGCCCACGCCTTGAAAGGCCTTCAATATACTCTACAAGCCGTAGTTCTTGAGTAGCGCTAAGATTTTGTTGTTGTTCATAGCTGGCCGCATTTGATCCAGTAATTCCATGTAGCTGCCTCGAGAGAGTTGACTGATTAACACCATATTTTTTCGTGATCTGTGTGATATTGACTTTTTCTCCTTCTTTTTGCAATTCCGCCGCTGCAATAGCTGCCTCAATATCGCCCATATTGGTTGAGATATAGCTGGTTGAAAATGGGGTTGATTTTTGGCGGTGTAGCCAAAATCGTGCACGAGCCGGTCCCGTGCACGAGCCGGTCGCTGACGTTATACCGGATCCGGAATAGCTGCTGATCTCACCGTTTGGAAGCTGCCCACATAAGCTGGAGATGTTGAACAGGAGGCCTCCGACCCTTCTTTTTGGAGCATCCTACACTCCACTCTGACTACTTAGGTAGTTTACTTTGTACAACTGTTAGCCACTCTCTGTATACGTTCCAGGTCGTATGAATCCTCCCACCGCCCTTTCTCTGCACCGCGACGCCATCCGCGCTACTCGTCTCCATAGTCACGTCCGTCCCATGGGGACTCGATGAGCTCTGCACAGCTGCCACAGACGAAGGGAGACACGCAGTACAATGTCCGCGATGCAGCCCTCCTCGGCGCCTCTTCTGCCTTTGCGAAACCCGCCCTGAAGCCGAAACCCCTGCCAAGCACCTATACCAGCGGAAACAACGGCGCTTTGCTCGCAGCTGCAAAAGCTGGATCTGGCATGTCGCGCAGCGCTCCGAGCCAGCCGGAAGCATCTCCACTGCAGAGGGATGGGCCTGGTGCAACCCGTCCTTCTAAGCCGCCCTCTCCGCCCCGACTTCCCACCCCGTCGACCAGCTCACGCCCCCTGGGTATGCCGGAAGGCCCCAACGCCGACCGCACACCGTCACCTTCGAACATTGCTGCGAAGATTGCGGCCGCAAGATTCAGCCCCATGAAGCCCAGCACACCTCAGATACTAGAGGAGCGCAGTGTCGACGAGAATGATATGTTCCCTCCCCCTGGGAGCGTTAGCAACGTCCTGGCGCAGCTGGAACAGCGTCCGTTGGAACAGGCACCGCTGAGGAGACCAGGCAACACCCAGCCACGCTCTTCCACTGCGAGCACTATCCACATGGCGGAAGAGACGCAGACGGACAGTGAACCTCTTCCGCCTGCTAGTGGCCATGTCAGAACTCCGGCAGAGCCACCGGCTGCCCCACGGAAACAAGTTTCTGTTCCTCCTGTCAGGTCACCAAAACCCCAAAGGGCATACCATCTTTCGTTCGATGAAAAGGTCGAGCCTCCCCGAGAGACCGAGGCTACGCTAGTCAAGCTTTCGGAGAAGCCAAAACCGGCAGTGAAGCCCAAACCAGGACCAGTTTCTATGGATTCCGGGCATGATGGACTGAAACTGCGCAAAGAAGGGCCTCTTGTTCCGCTTCTACCCCAGAAATCGCTTCCATCGACAGCGGCAGGTCCTATTGCTCGGCCCAAACCACCGCAGCAGGAAAAACACCACTTGTCTGAGGTAAACCTGGATAACGCGACTCGTCCAGTTCGTATCCAGAGTCGTGTGTCCAGCACAATGTCTGTAGAAAGTACTGGAAATGCATCCTCAGCATCGTCCTACATGTCCGCTCAGGAGCAGCTGGAAGAAGTAAAGGAGAAGGGCAAGCCGGTGCCTCCACCTCCTCGCCGGTCTACCAAAGGGCCTAGTGGGTCACTCGCAAGCCGTGATCGTCCGAAAGCAGCACCAGAACCGCCTCAACCCCTTCAAAGGCCAGCATCGAACAGCCAGTTTCCCTTGCCTATCTCTAGGATAGACCACTCTTCACCGGTGGAAACGGCGCTCCACTCCAATTATCAACGGCAGTCAGCTAAACAGGTGACCAGACACCTCACGGGGGAGTCTCTTTCCAACGCCATGATAGGTGCAGCCCTAGCCTCCTCCCGGACGGCATCTCCTGGACCGACACCGGCTCTACGCGCCCAACTTCCTCCTCGAAAACATCATCCTCATCATCCTCATCATCCTCATCATCACCATTTGCCTCTGCACCACGATCGTTCACCGTCGCCTCAGAAGCCGACGGGTAAACTGCGAACAACGCTCCGGAAAGAGCCGTCCTCGTCTGACGAGAAGGACGACGCCGAGAAGTACAAGAGAAAAGGTACGAGGGTTATGGGGATGAGGAAGAAGCACCCGAACAAGCATCATGAAGGCACTCGCAAACGCTGGCGCGACATTGTTACCGAGCGCGAGCGTAAGCGATATGAGGGCGTATGGGCGGCGAACAAAGGTCTATACATTCCATCCTCCGACGCTCCTCAGGCCGCACGCAGTATCTACCTCGATGACCCCGCGCACGATGTCCTGAATTTGGTGGTCAGAGAGATCTGGCAGCGGAGTCGACTAGCGGACCACGTGTTGGAAGAAGTGTGGGACCTGGTGGATGCGAGGGGGCTCGGCCGTTTGCGGAGAGAGGAGTTTGTCGTTGGCATGTGGCTCATCGATCAGAGGCTCAAGGGGCGAAAGCTTCCCCTCCGCGTCAGTGAGAGTGTGTGGGGCAGTGTCCGAGGAGCTGGAGTCAAGATTCGCGTCCGAAGATAGAGGTACATACTGTCGGTAGTGCGGCGTTTATGCGTGTTAGTTTTAGATACCCCCTAATATTGAGTTGCGATTCCTGTATGATTCCTTGTATGGCTCTACATCATTGGCTTGGTACCTTGCGTTCTTCTGTCTTTGTGTCGCCATTATGATTATGTTCGGGCAGGGCCAATAAGCCTGCACTCCTCACGAATGCAGCCATGCTCCAAAAGCCACCACCGAATTCAAGATCGTACCAGTAATTCACTGCACAGCAGATGCCCTCTTCGTTACAACTCTGGCCCACTTTATGGTACCACAGCGCCGGGAGGTACAACATGTCGCCCGGCTCTAGAGTGACGCGGATCGGTTGCGAGAGCGAAGAAAATGGAGTCGTATTCCGGTGAGGGACGTCGGGGTCCCAGGTGCAGAATGGAGTGTATGTGAGAGGTTCATCAATGTGTGGTACAACGGTTGCAGAAAGAGATGGGTCGCCTGTGGCCGGTGTGCTGCTAAGAGCTTCAGGCACCGGTCGATAGGTTGCGCTCAGTATCGCTCTCTCATTCACACAGGGCGCCTCTACGGGGGGAAGCAAGACGAAGTGCTTCTTGCCAAGTACTTGGACGTATACATTTTCGTAGTTGTCCTTGTGCAGTGCTGTCGTGGAATACGAGTTTCCGAGCCAGAAGTTGATGGCGTCTGGAGGCTTCTGGAGTGCGATGCGTGCGAATGGGACCGACGAGGGCAGATCCGAGAAGAGCTTTGTGTATTCGTTGCGGAGGTTGTCATTTTGCGTCTGCAGGTAGCGGACCGGAGAAGGGGGCCGGGGGGAGGCGTTCACTGCATGAGTCCTATTGGGACGTTGGGGATCCTGGCGACGGATCTGCTGGGTACGGATCGTATCAAGCACCTCGGAGAACGGTTCCATGGTTTCGTAGGGCTTCACGAACAATGATAGAGGTTCCTCACCATCTTCTCGGGGGATTTGGAGTACCGAATCGGCATTCCCATGCGGCGTTATGGCGACATTGACAGGCTCATCCCCCATGATGGATTTGAGGTGGCTGGCAGACCACTTTTGGCACGCAGGCCAGAGAGAGGCACCTCGGCGAATGACGAAAGGGCGATTGGTGGAGACATGGCGCATGAACTCGAGCGGAGAAGGCTCCTCGTCCAGCGTGGTTATGGTGCAACTGTTGAGGGAGTGGTAGGTTGTGATGAGGTCTGGAGTAAGGAATGAGGAAATGAACAGCACGAGATGGGGGATTCAAGTCGATATGCCAGGATACGAGTAGTTGCAGCTTCGGAGGAGAAGATGGATTGGAATGCACCTCTTACAGCGTCGTTGAGCTGGTTTCCTTTGAAGCCCCGAGGCGCAGGCCTGCAGTCTCGAGTTTTAGTTTTTTCAAAGCCTCATGAGGGAATGCGACAGGTTACCTCGGCCTTGCCATGGTCGCGTCTTCAAGTCCGATTATGTGTTCCATCGCGGTACCAGGTCATCCTCAATGGATATAGCAGGAATAGGTGTTGTGAGCATGGAAGGTCGGACAGGTCGAAGTCTGGGTACCTCGAAGGGAATCTTATTCCGTTGTACTGTGTATAATAGTTATCGATAAGGGCTTGGCGTCTTCGACTTCTGGTTTCCTTTCATCCCATCAGATCCAGACCTCCCATTTCGTCGGTTTTCCCCCGGGCAGGCGCATCGACGGCAACCTGTCCATTTCACGGCAAACCATGATGGGAACATAGCAGAGTCTTCCATATTCCCCCATACCATGCCGCCTCCTCGGATCCCCCTTCTCGCGCGGCTGCGCAGCCATGTCCGCTCACCCTTCAGACCGCCATCCTTCTTCCGTGCCCCAACCTTTCCTCACCACCAATCCCAGCTCTCCCCACTTGTCCGTAAGGCCCCGTTTCTCGACCATTCAGTTTATTCTACTAACAGAATGACCAGGCTTCATGCTCAAATGTGCACAGATTGGTCTCATCGGCCACTTCTTCATAAAATATTTTTACTGCATCGCTTCGACCTCTGGCGTTTCAATGTTGCCCACATTACCACACCATTATGGCAGGGGCTTCCCTCCGCTGCTTCTCGTCTCCATGCGACATCGGTACGGCAGGGACGTTGCCGTGGGCGACATTATCGTCTTCGAGCACCCCATGCAGCCGCGTCAGAGGGCATGCAAGCGCATCATCGGTATGCCTGGAGATCTCGTCTGCGTAGTGACACCGGGGAAACGGGACGAGGATGTGGGGAAAGAGGAGGACCCTTCGAAGGAATTCACAACATTCAGGGACGACATGATCCGAGTGCCCGAGGGACATTGCTGGGTCGCCGGAGACAATTTGGATTGGAGCAGGGATAGCCGACTTTTTGGGCCACTGCCGCTAGCGCTGGTATATGGGAAAGTTTTGGCCGTCATCTTCCCTTTTCAAGACGCGAAGTGGTTTGGGTGGAGGAGCGCTTTGAGGGATGTGGCTGGGTCGGGCGGGGAGCCACAGTGGGTTTCCCTATGATCTCTGGAACGATATCAGGAACGATATCAGGAATGGACCCTCTTAGCCCGATCGAGTGGACGCAGCCCTCTGTGCCGATTTTGCATTCACTGTATTCGCACGAAGAGCGGTGTGGCATGACTGTTTTACTGCTATAAAGCATAGCATACTGTTTGGCGATACTGACTGCTGGAGCCTATTGATGTACGTATCCGTAGCTGTCTAGACTGTCGGTACGCTGATTTGATGTATACATATGAGCTCGACATATCCGTCGCCGCAGGGATTTCAAGCAGCTATTTCCCATAACACGACATTTGGTAGTACTTCACATTCCTTCTTCAACAGCATTGAGATGAGAAGAACTCCATGATGTTGACAAGAGTATTTCAGGTGGCTAACGTCCTCTCGAAGTTGCCACGGGCAGCAGTAGGCTGCGGGTGGCCGCTGTTGAATGCTCGTATTCCTGCCAGTCACTCAACGATAATGGTTGTCGCCTCGCTCCGAAACCGACTCCCATCATAGTTGGTGTCGGTGTAAGCTTCAAGCTCCTCATCTTTGACACTGCCTGCAGCCTTCTCCCACACTCCGTGGAACTCGCCCTCGACCCAGATTTTGTACTCTGTCGGCTTCGTTTTCGGCATCCAAGGCTTGTCAAGAACGATTTCCATGGAGTGTTGTGTTCCAGGCGCGATTTCTTGTAGATCATCTCTCGAGGGCGGCATCTTTCGCCTTATTCTGATCAAGTCCGTTGCGACTTCATTCCCACTTGGGACATGCAGGAGCTTGAAAACACCCAAGTTGGTTGCTTGAGGGTCTAGGGGGGAATCCCATTTGAGGAATGTGTAGGTCGAGGACGGATGGCCGTTTCTGACTGTAACGAGAAGAGTAGGGGGATTCTTTGAGATCTGAGACAGGTTGAATTGCAAGCCGGGAATCTCGTTGACTGGGCTGCCAGGCGTTCCCGCCTCCATTGTATCAGGCTGAAAGAGCGCTTGGAATAGATACAGCGCGGCCGGAATGGTGAGAGTAATGACTGCTACGACCGAAGTCCGGCTGTTCATGTGGGTTTCTCAATTGTAGTGTTGGTATGCGAAAAACGAGCTAAACCGAAGTGGTGTGCTGTAGTCCGTTGAATCGGATGATTCAAGGCAGTGGTGACTCCAAATTTGGCCTGAATCCTGGATACTTACAGACAAACCGGGCAGAGGCAACCACCGCGTAGGTACGAGATTGAAAACGTGCAGCAACTTTGAACGGGGTCTGTAAGCTACCGGCCACGGAAGCCAATCCTAGACGACAGGATGGAAGTTACAGAACAAATCAGCACTCTCGGACAATATTACGGTATATCGAGAGGTAGGGATCAGCAATGCAGGACAGGGCAACCTCGAGGCTGTGATGATGAGCCTGGGTGAAGGTACATAGCCGCGAGACCTGCAATTGCAACCGAACAGGCTCAGAAATGTAGTGTGCTTGAACACAATCGCAACCAATACTAGCAAGGCTCTGAATGCAGGGGCGGACGGGTATTTGACTCTCGAGGGCAATATGTACAACAAATACAGTACAACGCAGTTTATAGGTCTTCTGGATGATTGGCCGTGACGTTGGAGCAATTCATCTGCCGGCTGCCAGTAGCGCCTCTTTTGGGTTTAGCGCCAAGGGGCAAGCTCCACCCTCCGCTTCTCGCGCGAACTCTCCGACAACCTTGTTTCAACCCCGAAGCTTCCTCCACCTCTTTCACTATTCCTCCCTCCTCCTGTCTCCATATCCTGCCGTCCAGTTGAACCCACTCGACATCTCTGTCCGCGTTGGCAAACCCGGGGGATTGGATGTAAGAGTATGATCATCAGACTGCGATTCCTGTGCCTCAAGCTCTCCACTCGATACCCATCCATCGTCATGGGTCTTCCTTCTCTTCATGTCTGTCCGCTTAGCCTGCATGCCACCCTGCCTTTTAGTAATATACCAGATAATACCATGCCGGTAGCAGTACGGCCCGTCACCAATAATCGCATCCTCAGGCAGCAATCCTCGCCGTGGTCAGTTTCCAGATGTGTCGCGGACGACCTGGCTTGTGAATTGTCCAACAAGCCTGAGGATCCTTGGAGGCTTTCGAACACTCCAGTTCCAAGGCATCCAAATCCATTAGTTGGAGGCTTTGCGACATGCCTAGCCAGGCTCTCCTTTGCACGGGGCCAGGATGAACGTTGAAAAGCCGTCAGTGTGTTTCGCAGGGAAGAGGGAAGGTTGGCACATATACCATAACCCTGCCACCACCAATCCAGCGGCATGCCGAGACGTTATCTTGTTCCTTTTCATTCACACCATCAAGATCGCCATATACAATTTCAGACCAGATAGTTGCGGACGCCATGGATTTGGCGGCTCTGTACGGGGGGCTGGTGACACTATTCGCTCTTCCTACATGCGCTGCAACAAATTCCCTGTCTACCCGCTCCATACTTGCCCCTGCCCCATGTCAGGAGGTACACTATATCTTCCTCCCCTCCAACAAGGTCCCGACGTGGAGGCGATTCCATGGCTGTGAGGGAACACTCTCAGGGTTAATGCCCCGCATCTTTCGACAAGTGACCATATGGAGATACCGCAACTGGCTGCTGGTATCTAGTCGACTTCCTGAACTGGTAGTACTCCACCGCCCGGTATATAGTGGATACAGTCGATCCTGTTGGGCGGGGACGGTCCGGGCCCGTTCTCTTGGAAAGCCTCCCCACGCTATAAATTCGAACAGCTATTCCGTTAACCGTATTCACCTCCAAGCTTGCGTCTTCCATCCAGATCGCCAAGGTCACCTTCCTCGGACTTCAGTAAGAGCCCCTCATCATGAAGGGTTTTACTCTTTTGACTTTCGCCGCTTTTGTTGCGTACGCCAGTGCGATGGCTATCAGCGTGACGAAGCGCGACTCATCCTTGAGTGTTGTACTCACAGCTTCGGGAAACTCTGAGGTCAAGGTGGCTGTCACCAACAATGGAGACAGGGCCCTCAACCTCTTGAGCAAAGGCACCTTCCTTGACGAGGTGAACCCCGTGGAAAAAGTCTCAATGTATCCCTCTGGTGGAAGTAAGTTACCTCTCTCTGCACAGCCATCAATAGTGTCTGTTCAAGCACGCCAACTTGGAAGAGAACAAAAGTGGCGGTGTGGATGGTCATAATTCGTCTTCAGCACATCAAAAAATGAAACACTCTCGTATTCGGTGGCTTTCGTTGAGACACAACGGCAGGCAAGGATCTCCCGATAACTCATCAAAAGCCTCTTTTCTTAGCGACCAAGCGACCACCGTGATTAACGTCTACCTCAGCGACGAAAGTACCTTTCGAGGGCATTAAGCTCCGACTGTTGACGTCCGGCCTAACTACGGAGGATTTTGTTGCCCTGGGAGTTGGGGAGTCCAAGGAGATAACAGTGGAGACGGCAGCCCTTCACACTCTTTCTGAAGGAGGCAACTTTGATGTTTTCGCACAAGGCTACATCCCCTACGCAGAAGAGGGCTCGACGGAGCTGGCTGGCTCCCTCCCTTATGAGTCCAACAGGCTTTCCATGACTGTTGACGGTGCTCTGGCAGCCACCGTCGCCAAAGCTCTCTCCAAGCGCACTGTAATCGGCTCTAGCTGTTCCGGCTCCAAACTTAATTCCATTCGCACTGCGCTATCCAACTGCCAAAAGCTGGCCAGTTCTGCCGCCAGTGCTGCCAGCTCAGGTACGAAGCTTGATATTTACTTCAAGTCAACAAGCAGCAGTACAAAGAACGCGGTTTCCGAACGGCTTCGCGCCGTTGCATCCGATTGCGGTAGTTCCGGATCCGCCACCTCGACGAACTGCAATGATCCCTATGGGGGGTGCTCGTCCAACGTTCTAGCGTACACAGTCCCGTCCCAGAATTTCATCACGTATTGTAACCTCTTTTTCAACGAGCTCCCGGACTTGACGTCTACTTGCCACGGACAGGACAAAGCGACTACTGTCCTCCACGAGGAGACTCATGCTCCGGGTGTGTATAGCCCTGGAACTGATGATCTTGGGTATGGCTATGCTGCCGCAATGAGGCTATCCACAAGTCAGGCGCTGAGCAATGCTGATTCATATGCGCTCTATGCGAATGGTTGGTCGTCGCCCGTCTATTCCAGTATTGCGTGCTGACAGCGTTCTAGCAATCCACCTCAACTGCTAAAGCAGGTGCTGCTGGTGCAGCCAGATAACCCAGGTGTGAATCAGGATATTTGAGTCGCTTAGATTCCCTGATAGCCTTTTCAATATATGCATGGGCATGGTGTGGAGCACAAGCAAAGGTGGCGATGGGGTTTGCCTGCTGGCCGCCCCACAAGCAGCGAGGCGGGTAGATGTGCCAAAGGCCATCCTAAGTGAATTTTCTCACGGACGCATCATGGTAATATCGATTGCCTGCGATAGTCGCTTTAAGTCGCGACCATGTCGTATGGGCTTCGGGTGATAAGGTGTTCAGTTTCCGTGGATCTTCGCAATGCGTTCACAATGAGCTCCCCCTGGTTCACCTTTGCGCCCAGCTCCTCGTCTTGATTTCAGGTGGTGGCCTCGCGTCTTTTCAATTCTCAGGTTATCTTGTTGCATTATCGCTTCCTCTAGTTTCTTTCCCTCATAATCCCGGATCTTTCTCCAAGCTCTTCACTGAGCACCGACGGGATATCCAGCGTATTTTGCAGAAGACCCGGTCTTCTCCCCTTTTTATACACTCGACTGCCTCTGACGGTATCCAACCACATTTCAACCATAGCACAGGGCCAGACGAAGTTGAAGTTGAAGACGGAGACCATGAAGATTGATCATTGCTTTGCGACTATTGATTTATAATCGCAGACAGCACGGCGCAATTCCTGGCCATCTTGGGTTACCACGAGCGGCTGTTTATATTCGCCAATGCGGCCACTGTCCCAGATGACGAAGTGGAAAAGACGAGCAAATCGTAGCCAACCAGCGTGCCATTTCCGTCGTTAATGTAGCGCCCATAAGTGGCGAGGTAACCGGTCATGGCGGCCATGAGCGTTGGAGAGCCCAGTACATAAAGCGCACTGAGTAGCATGCCCAGTCCAGTAAGCCATCTGAGGAAACGTACTCGAGTGATGTACCTGAATGCCAGGCGTTCTTTCGCCAACACTCAGAGTGTTCCCATAGGTATGATAGATGTGGTCTCGAAAGCGATAGCAGTGTACATCTCGTAGCTTGCTCTTTGCCTCCCTATGTGGAGGAGTATCCACCCGTCGAGAATCTCGTAAATTGACCTAACTCAGTAGCATCTGTCCGCCTCTTCCGACAATCAGATCCCAGGCGTTGTCAATGACTCTGGCTTACGTAAAGTTCGATTTTCCTAAGCTGATGTTGCAACTGGGAGAATGAAGAGGAGCCCATTATCCATAATCCGCGAGATTACGTCCTTCTTAGCTGGGAACAACCCATTGGATACCAATCTTTCGTATGGGATAGAGCTGTGATGTATAGTTGGCCATAACTGCTAGTACAACTATCGGCACGAGCGCGAACGGCAGCGCTTATCTGAGCAAAAAAGCCTTCGGTGTAAATCTATCAAATTTTCTGGTAAGGGTAACCGTTCGATTCGTCTCCTCCTTGCCCTCTTGCTGGAAGTCGTGGAAATTTGTGGTCGCAGCTTCTCCTCAGCATGCTGTCCAGCTCGATACTTGTTGCCCTATTCTCTCCATCATACTGTCGTGGTATTGTAGTTCCATCTTGATGTGCAGTTTCAACCTGACCAGGGCGTTATGAAGGTGCGTTTTGTCGAGTGGCAATAACCTACTAGCCGCCCCTCTGACCGTCATCTTCGTACTCTATATTATCAATCCATCTCCGCGTTGAGGCACTCTACTATCTGCTGCTGTGCCGCTTTGTGGCCTCCCTCTCCTAGTGGGGATCGTTAACCCCGCTACAAGCCCTTTTTGCCGTCCGCAGGGCATGGCTGAGGATCTGGGGAAGCACTACAGCTGCCAGTGAAATGGAATGGCCGGTGAGCCCCTATTCCACGTATGTAGCGACACTCGCAAGGAAGATGCCGTACATGTCATGCTATTCGGGCAAAGAAGTCACGATATCAGCGGCGCTTCTAATGATAATGATGGTTAGACGTGGGCTTAGCGTGAAAGTCCTGTTTCGGAGCGTCAAGCGAATCGTCAAAATTAAACACTGAAACATATTCTATTTTGCCATCCTGATCGAGAGGATGTCCTAGACTTCGGGACCGCCGTTTAGTAAAAAAGATATTTTGTTGTATATAGTTATTCCAAAAGGTTTATGTTCATCAAGCAAAGGGGCATGTAGCGCAGTGGTAGCGCGTCCGCTTTGCATGCGGAAGGTCTAGGGTTCGATCCCCTACTTGTCCATCCTCTGTCTTCTCTAAATCGAGTTGTCTTTTTTTCTTTTGGTGCATAATCCGGGGTGCGCTGAGGTGAAAGAGCTTTGGTTGGATGCACCCCCCTAAGTGGCATCAACTGTTTTTCTTTCGTGTGGAATGGATGGTGTGTGATGTGGGTCGTATGATATCTGCTTTTTATTGATGTGAACCGCGTTGAGACGGGGACATCGACACACAGGAGCAGTCCACCCTCGCGCTTCGCCTTTGCGTGTACCTTGGGCTTCTAGTTATCAAATCCAAAAATGAATATTAAATAATCCCTGGTGGGTGGAGCTGACAAAGTAAAGTATGGGCGTCCTTGACCATCCAGAGCAAGGGGGCAGCACTGGGAGTAACGCAGTACCCTATGACGCACAGGGTGGTTGAACGTTCGGGCTCCTGTTTGGTGCCCGAACCATTATCATTAAGCCTCTGGGGTTCCAGGCGAACACACTGTCCACGCTCGGACTACTCGAAGTATCAAGAACAGTGTCCCACTCTTGCGGAGGGGTTTAGGATTCTGTCGCCCGTGTCCCTAGATGCAGCATATCTCACGGCAGTTTGCAGGTGATAACTGGCATGGCCGCGTTTGAGGAGGACTGTCCGCCATCGCAACGATAGCTCGTGGAGGAGTCGTAGGTTTCTGGTTCCTTCGAAGTGGATTTGTCGCTACCCTACCGTGTACCGCTATGAGACGACTGTTTCGATGCTCTAGTGCGAATGGTGGTTTCAATGTCATCGCACGCGATTGTTCGAAATCAAACCCAATCTGGGTGGAATATACACCTCTTTGCGTCAACATGTTCAGTCTCAAACTGTCACTCGCTCCGCGGCTCATCGGACCGACGCCTCAATATCCGAGGCGCAGCTATTACCCCACGATCTCAGGACTTGGCCTGCTGGGCGGCAGATTTGCGCGATGTAGATTATTCCGACGTGTGGACTTGTCATCTGCCAATCCAATATAGGTTAACCTTTCTGCTATGGAAGCTTCTCCCCAGATTCTTCCGTTTCGCAATTGGCTATGGCGATGCCGCTGAAGATGAAACCCATATTCGGCCAATTTGCACGCCGGGAATGTGAGGAGTAGAACGTTGGTGATCGGGTCTGCGCTGTTTCCTGGGAAATGGCTGGCCTTGTCGACGGGGAAGTGGTGATCATTGCGGGCGCTTTGAGGCAAGTATAAATCACACCTGGTCCCAGGTGAGGTGGCTTCCCACGGCAGAGTCTCTTCGAGGAGCATATCAATATGTATCACCATATTATCGCTGCGGTACTGCTCACCGCTGGCAGCGCTTTCGCGGCCCCTGCCCCCCAGCAGGCTGCTCCTCCGGCTGAGGTGAAATGCCCGATCGTTTTCGATGGCCGAGTTCCAGTTGGCACTGAGCCCACGTTCTTCGACTCGTACGCGACAAACACCATCTTCAACCCGGATTACGTCAAGGGCAACGACCTCAAGTGGAGCCAGATTCTCAAGTTTCCTAGCGAAGAGGCATCCCGTTTCGATGGCGCTGACTACACGTCCGTGGAAGTGACCTTGTCGGACAAGAGCATCTTCCAGAAGCAGAACGGCTTCAGAAGAGCGGGTCTGCAATTCCTGAAAGATTCTCCGGACGGCCCGGGAACCATTGGCGTCAAAACGCTGCACTTTTCCGTCAAGCAGGATCCAACGCGCCCGCTCAACCTGACCCATGAGTACCTGGTAGGACTGCCATGGGAGGAAGACGAGTCGAATCGGGAAACGCTTACTGACATGCTGTAGAACGTCTGGCACGAAGCCGCCGATTACTCTTCCAACCAGATTCAATTCCAGACTGGTCAGCTCATCGGCAAGTCCGCCGCGGACAAGAACAAGTTCAAGATCCTCGACCGTAATGGAAGAAGCCTGTACTCTGTGGACATTGACCAGAAGAACTGGCAGAACTTTGCCATCAAGCTGGATTACGACAAGAAGTGAGCATCATTTCAACCCGCTCGCAGCCTGACTAGACTAACGGGACAACCACGCAGCCAGGTGCAGATCTACTACTCCGTTGGCCAGGCGCCTCTCAAGTCCGTCGCTGGTCCTACGTCGGTTAACCTTGCGGGCGGTGGCCAGTTCCAGATCGGTATGCTCAAGAAGCCAACGGGCACTTCGGATGTCGTCAACAGCGGATACCAGTCGAAGAACCTCAATGAAGGCCAGGTCTATGGTGGCATCTTCCTCGAAGACAGTGCTGGCAGCTGCGTGTCCCTGTAATGGTTCAACCTAAGCTGGGAGGGAAGTTAGAGTGAGAACGATGGATATAGTCGAACGGAAACTTGCTTTGTATATACTGTATTCCTATAGGGTGTCCACAAGGTACAAGTTTGGAACGACTCAACGATGTTCCTGGAGTCGGCTGTCGAAATTCTCTGTTGCGCCCCATGTCTCCCGCGTCCCTTTGCCGACACCTGCAGTAAAGTACAAAGATCTTGGGGGTAACCGCACGTTTGGCAGCCCACGAAAAGCCACACTTGGTAAGATGAACTTGCACCTAAGAGTTTTTACTGTGTTAGGGAATGCTGAACGCGTTGCCCGGCCGAAAGGTCTGTTGAAACAACAGGCGTTTTAGTAACAGGAACCAGCTGGGGGATTGAGACCGTCTTCTACCGGTAGAACCCTGGAACGGACAAGTGCGACGACGTCAAAAGTACAGCCAGTGGTACCTACACAGTAGGTACTATTTGGGTACCTGCCGAGCGTCTTGGCTGCACGATATTTCATTCTTGCTGGCAACGGCTGCAACAGCACGCGACGTCCGGCCACAATGGCCTGACGTGGTACGACAGGTTCAAAATGGCGAACTACCGGCAATAACACAGTATGTACCTTGTCTTCATGGTACCTTGACGGTGGGAGGTTTCCTGCAACGCTTCCAACCCTACATGTCCTGGCAGAATGTGTCCAGTTGAAAGCTCCAAATGTTTCGTTTTCCTTCCAGGGTTATCGTTCCATCCATGAGGCCAAGCTGTCTCCGACTCGTCGTCTACTCCTGGCTATTACATACATACAGTGCTAGTACAAACTAGGTACGACTCGCGCATTGTTTCGAGCAGCCGAGGATTGGCAACATTATTGAACATGGGTGCTTCTCCTCTTCTGGCCCAGTCTTACGCCGCCTGGTCCACCACCATGACAGTGGACTTGTTTTTGAAAGGGGGGAACGTGGGCTGGCCCCTCCCGTCCATGACGGCGCCATTGCACCGTGCTTCTATTTAGCCCCGGGGATGGCAACCGCCTAGGGGACAGCCACAGGCTGGAAATAGAAAACTCCCACACAAAAACGGTGATGTGGGATATCGTACGGAAGGGCCAAGAACGCTAGGCAAGTTCAGGCCTTGTAGTCAGCCCTCAAGCTGGGACTGTCTCCCCGGGCTCCGGTAGACGGGGAGGTATATGAGAAGACCGGATGCCTCGTTTCACTCCTCACGGGCTTTCTTCCTGCTCCTTGTCGTCCAAGTAGGAGAGAGTAGGCGTCGCACCTCTTCTTTGGAGACTGTTTGGTTTCCGTACATTCGCTTTTTCCAAGTCTTTCGCTCAACCTCCAACTACTAATGTGGACTTATACTTTTCTCGGCCTCGCAGCTGCGCTGGTCAGCGGAGCTTCGGCCGCCTGCACCGCGTCTCTCAAGGTCGACGACTTCTCCAAATGGTCGAGCAACACCAACAGCTTGAATTCATGGACCAGTGGTGAGTTGGCCGATGCGTACATGGTTAGCATCTTGCTGGAGGGTTCCTGACTGCGAATAGACGATGGATCTATGACTTCTATCTCGGCCAGCGGAGGAGTACTGTCTTTCACTCCAAAGGCCGACTCCTATTTCTACGAGACGTTCCCCTGCCAAGCTGCCAGCTCCAACAACTACAACTCCGTTCAATTTAGTGTAAAAGGCCCAGCTGGTAGCTCCTTGACCCTCGAAATTCAGACCCAGAGCTCCTGCTCCGCCACCACGTACACTTCGTCCTTCTTCACTGTTTCCGGTCTCACCGGGAACACGCAAACAATTACCGTGCCCCTCAACTCCTTCTCAGGAGCCAACACAAACGCCATCACGGCTTTCGTCTGGTCTGGCTTTTCTGCCACCACAGGATGGCAGCTTAGCAACATCCAGTTCGGCTGCGGCACCAGTGGCCCGACTTCCGCTCCTCCGAGTTCTACGCGGACGTCGGCGAGTGTCCCGAGCTCAACCAGGACGACGCTTGCGACCGTGACGACTTCGGCCATACAACCTTCTGGGACTTGTTCGCCGTTGCTGATTGAGGACTGGACGTCGCAGTCTCGCCTGACCTTCCTCTACTATAATGCGCTTCTCGAGCCAACGTCCGACGATGGAACCTTTAGCTCGATCCAGGTAAACAACCCAAGCAAGAACCGCGTCACGCTTACTCCCAAAGACACCAGCTCGTACTTCTACACGCAGTTCGGCTGCGTCAACGCGAAGAACAAGTATGGTGGTATCTCGCTCCGGATCAAAGCATCAGCTGGGACTACCTTCTCCGTTCAACTGGATTCGTCCAGCTCATGCGATCCGACCAACGCCCAATCCGCCGGTCAGACCTCCACTCAGCTCGGGTGGACTTTTGATGGTACTGAGAAGGTTTACACGATTCCCTTCTCAAAGTTCCCTACTCTGAATACCGAGAAACTTACGACTCTGCTCCTCTCGGGCTTCAACAAACCCGTTGTGTTCGGTCCCGTCGCTTTTTACTGCGGAAACTCCGGTGCAGAATACATTGTCAGCACGACCACTCCTCCTGCGGGCCCCTCGTCAACCGTCGCCGCTCCCAGTGGCACTGCTGCCGCTCTTGTTATCGACAAGTTCGCCAATGCGAACAGCAACGCTCTTGGATTCTGGCATGGCGGCGATGAAGGCATGACCCTCCAATATGGCAGCAACCGACTCACCATAACCTCGAAAGACGCCGATTACTCGTTCTACACGCAGGTGTCCGGGTCCTGCTCCGACTTCCGCAAATACCAAGGCTCGTATCTGCACATCGCCTACTCGGGCAGCACTGCTTTCACTGTTGCTCTTCAGCAGCATAACAGCCAGTGTAATGAAGCCATCGCCCCTTATCCCGAGACCTGGGACTCCGCAGAGGCTTCCCGCTATGCTAAAAACGGGCACATCTACATCCCGATCAATCACTTCAACATCAATCTCCAGCGGACTGTCGGTATTGCCATCAAGGGGTTCTACAGCAGCACACCCGTTACTCTGTCGCTCATTGAGATCGTCCCCTCTGTTCCAGCTGGCACCATCATCCCCAACAAGCAGGAGACGGGCGACCTTGTCTTCGCTTGCAAACGTCCCAACTCGTTTGCATTCGCCATTGACGACGGTCAACCCGAACTGGCTCAGGATGTGCTCAAGATCATCCGCGAGGAGAACATCAAAGTGACCTTCTTCACTGTGGGCGCACCACTCCTCGATGCCTCGACCAACCTCACCAATGTCTACCGTGAGATGCAGGCGCAGGGACACCAGGTTGCCTTGCACTCATTCACTCATCCCAAGATGGAGGGTCTGCCTGACTATGCTTCCATCGATTGGGAGTACAACGAGGACATCAAGGCTGTTGAGAAGCAGCTGAACGGCCTCCATACCCCTTACTTCCGCCCGCCGTTCGGAAATGAGGGTGCGCGCATGCGTTCGCGCCTTGCGCAGACTCTCGGCAAGAAGCCCACCATCACCATGTGGTCTGTTGACGTTGAGGATTGGTTGTGGGCTGAGACCGACACCCCCGAGCAGCAGCTCAAGGCGTTCCAGCGCGATGTTGACAAGGGCGGTAATCTTGTGGTTTTGCACTACCTGTATCCCAGCACCGTCTCCTATCTCCGTCAGTTCATTCAGATTGCAAAGGCTACTGGTAAGCAGCTCATGCGCGTCGATCAGTGCATGATGGATCCAAATGCTCCTCCTCTATGAAGGACGTAATCTTTGATGTTTATGAGCGTTGATGACGAATGAGCGTTGCGACGAGTGGAAAACTCTGAGGGCTGTCATTGAGTAATTATATCTGTTAATAATCTTCATTCGTGCTGTTGAGAGGGAAGCAATATAGAGTCCTGCACCTGATCGAACTGTTGCGTGACTCACCTGTATCAATGGCCACAGTCTGCATCAAGGTCTTTCAAGCCGGCTACATGTTTAAGGACAGCTTAGGCGTCCCCATCTGCAAAGTTGAGAGGATTAATAGTATAGTAACAAAAAAATACGGACATGTCTGAAGCCTTCTGTCTATTGCGTGTGCTACACAATGGATGTGCCATGCAATAGACTTCATGCGGTGAGATTCTGCAGTATAAATTCCACTTCCTCCTCCGCCCTGTCCAAGATATCCTCAGGTTTGTAGCGGGGTGTCCACCCAATTTGTTTGCCATGCTCGGCGGTGAACGTACACCTAGAATCTTTGTTCAGTTTCCAGAAAGTCCGAGCAGACTGCCACATAGAGCTCAAGGGATGAGGACTGAGACTTACAGGCCAGCGAGCTGCATAGGCACCAGAAAAGGCTCACATCCAATCCCCTGCGCCATCCTCTTCAAATCTTCTTCCCCTGCGACACCAACATCTACAGTGTCAAGTTTGCCTCTCTCTTTCAAAGCTTTCGCAAAACGCTCATAAAGGTCATCCCAAGCTACACTCCCGCTAGCCGCTAAATAGAAGACATTCTTTCCGTACCCGATACTCCTCCCGTCCAATATAGCTTTCAGCATCTCAACATATAAGCCTACCGTATCCCTGACATGACAAACGGGCCACGTCGTCCTCCCATGGTCAACCTTATACACCTTGCGCGCACTCAGTGCAGCCTTGACCACGGCAACCGTCTGGATGGAGATCTTGTTGCCGAATCCTTCGCCGGGACCATACACGATACAAGGCACGAAAACATAGCTCTTTACACCCAATCTCTCCCCTGTTTCAATCACACCGATGTTAGCATCAATGCCTGATTTTGCGATATCGTACTTTGGCACCTGCGCTTCGTGAATAGCAAAGAGATTCGGGTCCGTATCAAAGAGTGGCTGGGAGGTGGGCGCCCCGGCATGACTGGAGAACAGCTTCGCGCCCGAAGTGAAAATGAAGTGCACATCGTGACCGGTGGCTTCGCGGACTGTGGCCAGGGCTTCGATGAAGGGAGTTGTGTGCGCACCGAAGGCAGAGATGAGGTGGAATATGATGGTGATGTTGTTCGAGAGGATGGTGTCGTGGATTTCTGAGCGAGAGGAGAGGTCGATGTTGAGAGGCGTAGCGCCGTATTGGCGGACGCCTTCGGCTTGAGCTGGGGTGCGGACGAGAGCGTAGAGTTTGGAGTAGGGGGGCAGATTGGCGGTTTGGAGGTGGGCTAGCAGGGTGCCGCCTAGGTATCCCTGAGCCGCCCGTGATGAGGATGCTGTGGAACATGATGAATATGGGGCTCCCGTTTGCCTGCTCAGACTTTTGAGCATTCGGTGCGACAGTACTGGACTGTGTATGTAGGATATATGTAGCAGCAACCGTATGTTGCCAGGCTGTGGGTTCAGATCTTCCAGCTCTTTAATTCGGCAACCACTGCCATCTCCACGTATCCAACAGTTTGCAACCTCAAAGCTACATGGTACGAATTCTCCGAATACCAGTAAACGGGAAGGCGTTGATTTGTAAGGCGTGGTCGCAAAATGCCGAGGTTCTGGGCAGTGAATGGGCTAACACACCTTGGGTTAGCTCCCGTACTGATGTCACAACATCCATGACCTCCACGTCTGTACTCTGTACAGCCATGCATGACAAATCAATCACAGATTTCCAATCCATAGCTGTCCCAAACGTTCGACTTTTAAAGGGGCCTATCTCCAAGTCCTTCACCGAATTCAATCTGAGCATACATCTTGAAAAAGTCCCAAATTCAAGTCCGGCCACCAAAGTGATGGAGTACGCTACCGTCCAATAATTCCCGCTTTATCGCATGTCTGACAGCTTTAGTCTTGAGAAGCTTGCCCAGAATATTGTGGCAAATGGTCCCCATAGAGCCGAGCCTACCCCACGTCGTGTCCGTGGTCTCTTGAACGGAAAATATGCGTTCGACACCATTGAAGCATACCATGTGTGGGAACACCCATACTATCCACAGTAGGGTACCTACTTTACAGGATAATAGCTTGCAAGCCGTTGATATGTGGCTGCAGATTCTACGTTCCCGTTGGCAGCTTCACATCCGACGCTTCGCTCACGAAGCTCTCTTCTGTAAAGGGCACCAAGGAGCAAGCCCACTTTGCCAGTCTGTCTGTTGGCAGCAAAAGCGCAGAGCACGTTGTCATCTTCAATACGCCACAACTGAAAGACCTAGTTAGGATTCCATTCAACGAGCTGGATCAATGGTTCGAAGAGGACGTGCCAATCTACCAGCACCCGAAAGACCCGTACAAACGCATCGACATTCTGAAGTCGAGCCGGCACGTCAAAGTCGCCATCGACGGCGTCACCCTCGCAGAGAGTTCAAGTCCGCTCTTCCTGCTGGAGACATCCCTGAGGCCCCGCCATTATCTCCCGCCTACCCATGTCAAGTGGGAGTACTTGAGCAAGAGTGATACCGAGACGTATTGCCCGTACAAGGGGAAAGCGAATTATTACCACGTGAATGTGAATGGGAAGGCGTATCAGGATTTGGTATGGTATTACACATATCCCACCGCCGAAAGCGCCCCAATCGCCGGCCATCTGTGCTTCTACAATGAGAAGGTTGATGTATGGATTGACGGAGTGAAAGAAGGGAAATAGTAGGCGCCAGCCAGTAGTTCAGTGGCAACTCAAGTGCATGATGTATCCGTCCTTCGCTGAGCCCCGCTGTACCTTGTCTTCAGTGATCCGTTGCGCTGCGAGAGGATGTCGAAGCAGAATCGTAGTTCAACCTGCTCATCGCCATTGTGAGATCCGTCATTTCCTTCTGGAGCTTTTGGGCCTTCTCTTCCACCCTCTCCCGTAACTTGTCGAACTTGTTGTACTTTGCCTCTGACGCTCGATTCTTGTCCCGCAATTTCTGAAGTTCGGCCTTCAGCTTCGCGATGACAATGGATGTCTGCACAAGTTGCTGGTTGCGCTGCTGAAGTACATCCTGAGCTGACCCGGCGGCATAGCTTCCCTCTTCCATTATGAGGTGGTAGATTTCGGTGACTATTTCAAGGGTAATGTTAGTGATACGGCCAATACAGCCTGGAGAAACAATCCGAAGGAGTGATAGAGTTGAGTTCTTGTACTCACGCCAGGCATTTTCCTCCTCGGCTTGGGCTGCTTGCTCGATTGCTGCTGCTTCGCGGGCGCAAGCTTCCAGAAGCTGCTCATCTCGATCGAGCAACTCCCGATTTGCTTCCCGCAACTCGCGCTGCATCTCCCTTAATCTTCGCCGGAGTTCTTCGACTTCACTTGAGGCCATATTTGGTAGGATAAATCGATCGACTGTGTTGCTTTCCGATTGGAGTGGTTGAGAATGGGAGGTTGTTGCGCGGGCGAGGTTGTATACTTCAGTTGCGCAAGAGGTAGAGGCGGTAAGGAGAGAAGAAGATTCAAAATATGTGGCCCTTTCAGCGATCACGGCACCGATAGGGCACATGCCACGTGCTATTCGCGGTCTGAGCCTTTCACTATTCAGCGTTGGCCACATGGGCTCTCACTCTCCACCGAGGCCAGTTCGTTAATGGACTCGTAACAACGAGCGGTGTACAAAACTCGTGAATGAGTCAATCCTATTGTTCTCATATCCGCGTCTGCCTTGCCGTGGCCGCGTTCATAGGAGTAATCCTAGATTCCTGCAACTTTGCGGTGAGGGTCGGGGTAATTGCATCGCTATGGAGATACAACCTACAAAGACAGAAATCATATCGAACCCCTGTAGCAGCCCTCAATCCTTTCAAAGCTTGGTTGTGTGCATAGCAGCACATATTCCTTTTGATAGACCAGTTCAATTCCGAGATCCGATGAGCTCGTCGCTCTTACACCGCCACTCCAGGAAGTAACGTGGTCATCCGCCATGAAGCGTCGAGACAAACAGAATATTGTCATTGTCTTGGAGCTCGTACTTCTCTTCACCCTCCAGTTCCCAGTCGGCGTCGTTGATCAGTACAAGAATGCCGGGACGACTGGTACCACATGTCAGCCATGCTCATCTCCACCTGCCACGGGGAAGAGTGCCACTCACACTGATCCGTCCAAGACGAAGAGGTCTTTCCGCGGATCCTTTAGACAATCTTGGCAAAGATAATCAATCAGGAACGCAACATTCGCCTTCTGGCCATCCTTGTCCCTTCGGGGTATGGACAGACTCAGTTTGCGTTCATTGGAGAAGAGCATCTCCAGTCCGCCGCTGCAAATCGTCAACACCCGGGCTTCTGTGTAACTTGTAGAAATGCCTACCTAAACTCCACTGTGATTGGGACATATTCAGGGGATGCCTCTTCTACTTCTGCACTCATCTTTCGCCAATGCTACAATCACCTTTCCAGTACGGAGAGGGTGTGGATGATGGATGGAGGCCGTGATAACGTTAACCTTGATCGCGCACTAAACTACATCGGGTAAGACAAGCGAGCCCTAGCGGGAAAGAAATGACCTGCACTAGCACTTCGGCATCGTGGACATGGCCGCCATTGTACAAGCCTACATAGGTGGTCTTGGTGAAAGCGATGGACATATCGTCCGAGTATATATCCATAGGTGGAAATAGAAATCCTGCAGCTGCGGCTTGGGACGTCGAGGGTGGGAGCTTTCTGGCCTTCGGTGCCGACAATGCCATTGCACTGTGGGATCCCTTGGTAGGTTGACCGTATGTTGAGGGTAGGGCATTAGTATCGCAGAATCCTGACCGTGCATAGGAAGAAAGCCTTCGTGGCGTGAGATTACTGTTAAATGGCCATAAGAAATCGGTAAACGCAGTTACATTCTTTCCCACTGGGTCTAAAGACACGTCCATCATCCTCAGCGGCTCCGCAGACCACACCCTCCGGATATGGCGTGGCCAGATGGAACCAGTCCTTTCATTCGACCTTGTAAAGACCATTACCGAGCACCAGGGTCCCATCACCCGGATTGCCACTCTACCAGGCTGCGACATCTTTGTCACAGGAGCCTCGGACGGCACCGTCAAGATCTGGAAGCTCCTGCACGACGCCTCCTTCTCAGAACTAGATGTCCAACTTCTCCAAACCATCACATTAACCCCCAAGTACTTCCCCCTAGCCGTAGCACTCACCTCCCTGGACGCCTCTACCCTCCTCCTCGCCGTAGCCGGCACAAGAAGCATCATTCAAATCTTCACCTCGTCGTCCACCTTTCAGGACACCAGTCCGGACATCAACTTCGCTCTCTGCGCCACCCTAACCGGCCACGAAGGCTGGATCCGCGCTCTAGATTTTGTGCGTGAATCCACCTCCCAGGACAGCGACCTTCTGCTCGCCTCCGCCAGCCAGGACAAATATATCCGGCTGTGGCGCGTCCACAAGGGTGCAGAACTGCCCGCTGCGAGCAGCGCCTTGAACGATCCCGCGTTAGGCGTGCTGGGGAGGTCGTCGCTGTCGAACAAGGCGCACAGGTTTGAGACGGTTGCCGGGGACAAGTACAGTATTACTTTTGAGGCGCTGTTGTTGGGGCATGAAGATTGGATTTATACGGCCAGTTGGCGGAGGCATGCGAGTGGGAAGTTGCAGCTGCTGTCGACGAGTGAGGATAACTCGCTGGCCATCTGGGAGGCGGATCCCGACTCCGGGGTGTGGGTGTGTATCACGCGGTTGGGGGAGATTAGTGCGCAGAAGGGGTCGACGACGGCGACGGGGAGTGCGGGTGGCTTCTGGATCGGCCTCTGGGCACCTGATGGGAGGAGTGTAGTGTCTCTCGGCAGAACGGGGAGTTGGCGGAAGTGGACCTTTTCTGCGGAGAAGGACATGTGGGAGCAGCAGGTGGCGATTACGGGACATGTGAGGGAGGTGAGGGGAGTGTGTTGGTCAAGAGATGGGTCATATCTGCTGTCAACAGGCTCGGATCAGACGACGAGACTGTTCGCCGAGTGGAAACATGACGCACATTCGTCGTGGCATGAATTCTCACGGCCACAGATCCACGGTTACGACCTCAACTGCATCGACTCCATCACGGATTCGCAGTTCATATCAGGAGCGGACGAGAAATTACTCCGCGTATTCGACGAGCCAAAGGCTGTGGCTATGCTTCTCCAGAACCTTTGCGGCATCCAGCGTTCAACGACCACCGAAGAACTTCCCGACGCCGCCAACATCCCTGTTCTTGGTCTCTCCAACAAGGCCATTCAAGCCGTAGACGACAACGCTGACAATCAAGCCGATGGCACCAATGCCGAAGACGAAGGAGAAGATGCTACAACCCCCGACCCCTCCGCCACTATTCGCAAATCCACCCTCGCCCTCTCCCACCCACCGCTTGAAGATCATCTCGCGCGGCATCTCCTCTGGCCTGAGACTGAGAAGTTGTACGGCCATGGCTACGAGATTTCCGCCGTCGCGACCTCGCCTGACGGTACACTCATCGCAACGGCCTGTCGCGCCAGTTCCATCGATCACGCTGTTATCCGTCTTTATAATACGAAAGAGTGGCTGGAGGTGAAGCCGGCGTTGAAGGCGCACTCTCTTACTGTTACCGGGCTGCAATTCTCGCCGGATGGGAGCTATCTGTTGAGCGTGGGGAGGGACAGGCAGTGGGTTGTTTGGGAGAGAAATCAGGACGGGGCGTTTGTGTTGAAGTTCAGTAACCCCAAGGGACATAGCCGGATGATATTGGGGTGTTCGTGGGCTTCCTCAAGCCAAGGATCGGGACTAAAGTTTCCAACATTCCTGACAGCAGGGAGGGATAAGACCGTCAAGATCTGGCAGATTGCAGAAGATGGAGAGGTCAAACTCCGGGCGACCGTAACGGCAAAGGCAGCAGTTACCGCTGTGCAGTGTAATGTTTTCGCTCCCTCCGGAGGGTTGGTATTTGCCTACGGTACCGATGACGGAGAGATCGGCATTGGAAGGGCGGATGCTGAGAAGGTGGAGGACTTGCAGGTCACTCTTGTTGATGCGAAGATCAGCCCTGCGAGGACAGTTAATCAGTTGGCGTGGAGGCCGAAGAGGCAGGAAAAGAACGAGAGCGGAACTTGTGAGCTCGCTGTTGCAAGCGATGATTCGTCGGTGAGGATATATACGGTCTCAGAGTCATAGAGCGTAGTCGGGACGCAAAGTCGCAGTAGACGACTTTCGACTTTCGACATGATTATAAGACGACTCTTCCTGACTTTACATCCAGATATGCAGAAGGCTATGCTCAATTATGCCGTTGTGATTTCAGGAGTGATGAACCAACGTAGACGCTCAAGTACTACATCTAACGAACCTCGAAGGTGCATTTCCCGTCTCCGCATCATCTCCTCTTCCTCCCCTGTCTCTTCCCTCCCTCTCGTTCATCACCACCAGCATCCTCCTGTGCCTTCACAACCAGCATCACTACGGCAAACCCAATATCAGCAAGCGCCCACGTCACACTCCCCACCACGGCCACTGGATGCACAAAGTACGCATGCGCCTCGGGCCACACCCACCAGCAATACCCATAATAAACCAGATACCCTAATACACTTCCCAAGAACCTGGTAATCCAGATGGCCCACGACGCGCCCCTAGAGCTCCCCCGGACCACAATCTGCGCAAGCGACATGACGGACAAGACCACCTGGGCGGCGAGCGCCGTCCACCAGCCCAGCTCCGTAGTATCTATGCCATTGACGCCGAGGTATATTTTCCCCTGGACGAGATGCGCGGGGGCATACGACTGGATCCACCATTTCGAGAACGCCCAGAGCATGGTACAGCACCAAAGGACGCAGATTCCTAGTATCTTGCCTATGTTTCTGGCAACGAGCGGCGAGGCTTCCCACTCTCTTGCGCCGTGCTTCACGACGGCATAGACCAAGCCTACATCTAGTATCATCCAGACTGTGAATGCCGATTTCTCGGGAAGACTCTCGGCCACGTAGCATGCGAAGACGATCTCCCATGACAGGTTCAGGGCAAGGCTGAAGAGAGGCATGGCGTATGTGCGGTCGCGCAGGGATTGCAGCGTCATGAGGAGGTAGGCAGACGTGTATCCGAGAGCTCCAAGGAAGAGGAGAGCCGTGCTGACGGCGTGGTAGGAGGAGGGAACATGAGGCGGAGGGATGTCATTGGAGCCCATGGCGACGACGGCGTGGTGGAGGAGATTGGTCGATTTTCGAGAAGGGTTGATTTGCGAGAGAGGCGGTGGGTAGCTAGCTGAATGTTACATGAGGCAATGGGTAGGTACTTTCTGCGATTGAGGTGAAGATTGTTGTGGACTGCTGTGAAAGGCTGGGAGGGCTCATTTCGGCACAGTGCTGACAACCCGCTGTGTCTGAGCGGGTGCACTCCTTGAAATCCTCCCTCATAGCCTTCAAGGGTTGGTTCGAGTTTAGAGAGGACCAAAACGCGGAATGCGCTAGCGTCTTACAGAGCAACGCAGTTGTGGACCATCAAGGCTTGCTGGCTTTTCTTGGAGGTCGAAAACAGCGAAAAAGTGGAGGAGTGCCCACAGCAGGATTACATAACCGGCAAAGTCCATCACCACGCCTGAATATATGGGCTTCACACAGGGATATCTGGAGAATAACTACAATGTATAGTATGCATTGGTCAGGTGCGGGCTCCATTCCATTACTTACCTGCTCTCTGTGCCAAAAGCGTAGAAACGCACAATTGCGTTTCAGTTTGGGGCGCAGACAAGATTGAAGTGTCAAAGCTCCAACTTGCCGTCTCCATGATAATTCTCTGATCCACCTTAACGGACGATGGAGTATCCAAGACTTTTGCCGACCCCCCCTCTTCCTGTGAGTAACGCCCGAGCCTCGTAAACGGAACTTAAGCCAAGCAGAGATCCGATCCTATGCAAACGCCCAAACGTTCCCGGCGCAGCTCGCTGATATCCGCAGCAGAATCCAACTCCAATCCCAAGGAAATGTATGCAAGCTCGCGTCACTCTGGAGGCATATGCTCCCTATAGTACCAAGGTACTTTCCTCCCATACTCCTCCCCAGGATACACAAACGGCACCTCCACGGTCCCCTCAAAAACGCTCATAGACGGCACCTCCCCATCTTTCAACTCCAATTTCCCGAGCACTCCCGCCGGCACGGGAACAATGACCCCACACTCCCAATTCCTTATGTTCATCTTGCCCCAACTCCCATTCTTGAGCAGGCTCCGACTACCCCAGGCAGCTTCGCTCAAATTCGCTGAGCCGACATAGCACCATGCGACCGGTGTGCCGTCCTTTTTGCGTCCGCGTGCGAAGAGAAGTTTGTTGTGTGAGAGCAGGCCGGAACGCGTCGACTTGTAGTCTCTCATGCATTGTTTCGGGAAAGTGGGTGCTTCGTAGAAGGAGCGGGCAAGAGTGATGATGCCGCCGCAGTTGGGGCCACCGGTACTCTCCTTGACGGTGGAGAGCGTGGGGAAATATATACGGATGTGGGACATGAAGTCTTCAGATGAGGATGGTGACTGTGATGTCTGGCCACTTGCGGATGTGTATAGTTGGCTCAGAAAGGCCGGTTTGATGGCACCAAGAGAGGATGCTGCGTAGTCCAATTCGAGGATGCGAAGGTCGTGCAGACCCAGTCTGCGGACAGCATTGGCTAGGCCAGGGAGACCGGTGTGGTCGGAGAATTGTGCTGTTTGTCTGCCGGGTCTAAGTAAAAAGTCAGTTTGACTGATGGTAAAGGGAAATGAATGGAACACTGACATTGAATGGACGAACTCGACGTTCTTGGACGCCGAAAAGTCAAACTTCAGCACACCGTCGGTGACATTCTTGCCGACCTTCAACGCCTCTAGGAAGTCCAGCAGCTCCTTGCCGAACGCCGTCAACTCCTCCTTCTTACCCACTTGCCCATCATGTCTACGAGGAAGATCGATCAGAAACATGGAGTTTTCCATGACACCTGCCTGCCAGGCCTCGCCGTTCGCATCGGCGTTTGTTTCGCCCCAGTCAGTTTTGATCATATTCGCCGTAGGCACCACCACCCTCAGATACGTATCGTGAAACAGAAGCATGAGTTTGCTGTGCATATTGCTCACATTGCCCTCCATTGGCGGGAAATGCAGCTTGAAGTTGGGTATCCTACAGTCAGTCGCCTCGGCCAGCAGTTTGGCCTGAACATCTTCACCTTTGGCACTCATGATCCAGATCTGTTTGGTGGACTCTGGAGGCAACCTGCTGAACACCCATCTGTCGTCACACTGAAAGCTGCTTAGGACGGCGATGTTTGGTGCAGCTGTAGGGGCCTGGAAGACTTCAGAAATCGTGATATCATTCGAGGATCTCGGGTGCTTGTGGGCCCACGTGCGTTTGATGACACCGTTCGGGTACTGAATACCTGTCGATTGAGGTTGAGACGAGTGTCGGAGGTGGTTAGTGGTGTGGAAACTGCGCAATGGCTCGCCTGTCGTGGTCTTGGAGGAGGACGCCACTGTAGACATCTTGATTGCGTGTTGGGGTGAAGTGCTGCGTTTGCGCTTCCCAAGCCGCGCAAGACGTTCTTGCTCCATTGCTCTTCGGTCAAGCCCCAGCAAGCCAGAGAGCGGTGGCGAGCCTGGTGTACGCTGAGCGAGTTGCGCAAGACTTGTGCTGGAGGTTTTGGAGGCGTACCCCTCTGAGGAAGAGAACTCCTCACCTCGGATGATGGACGATGTTGGTGAAGCTTTCCGGTCGCCAGAGGTCTGGCCTGGATTAATTTCGTCCATTGACATCGCAATGGCGCGTCGTAGGTCTTCATCGTAGCTGGAATCAGCCCGATCAACAGCGTCTGAACATTGTGCGGGCCTTTCCTGGGCCAACGACATGTCAATGGCGCGTTGAAGGTCTTCATCGTCCGAGCCAGACGCCATTGTCATCGTGGGGGTGCAAGAGGCGTGCAGGAGAGAGAGGAGATGTCTATGTTCGCGAAACGCGGTTGCGCGTCACCACGTGGGTCGGTAGCTGACTTAGCGGCCGCCGGCCGTTTCAGACTAGCGCAGATTTTATTTGGATGTGCTGCCCAGGTGGTGAGAGGTGCTGGTGAGAGTGACAATGTTTCACCTGTCTAACGATATTGTAGACAATGTGTCATGTAGACCGGGGGCTCTTCGACGTGAAATCTCGATTGTGATCTTATTCCACACCTATCATGCCAAGCGCATTGGCTTCTATACCCTACAACCGATAATCTCTCTATAATCCTTTGCTCAACGTAACGTCGCTACAAAAATCGGGGACGTTTGCATCAAACCATCCGTCCGCTACAAGAATTGCCTTCCAGCAATGGCTCACAGCGGAAATCGCTCCTCATTTCGCGCTCAGGAAGCGCTCGATTGTCCTTTCATAATTGCGCACCTTAGACTCCGCCTCCTCCAACTTCTTCGACTCCTCGGCCTTGACCGTCTCACTGACCTTCTCCGCGAAGCCAGGCTGACCAAGTACATCGTTCTGCTTTGCCACGCTAATCTGAGCTTTCTTCAGCTTGTTCCGCAGCTTCTCAATCTCCGCATCCATATCCGCCGTCTTGCCTGCGACATCGAGCAAGACATTGAGCTCTGGCGAAACGGTAAAGATTGCCTTCAGGCCCGGTGCAGCAGAGTCCAGCGGAAGAATCTCCAGCTGACCCACGGCCTTTCCAGATAAAGCCCGGATCGACACGGCCTGCGCCTCCACAATCTTGTGTGCCTCAGGAGTGGTCGCCTGGATCTGGATTTGGGCACCCTCGGTGAACTGATATTCAGCGGCAAGGGAGCGGGCGGCTTTTGCGCATCCCAGAACAATCTCATACTCCTTAGCCGCTTCTGGGAAGTCAAACTCGGGATTCGCCTCGGGATAAGCAGCAAGCATGATCGAGGGCACGTCGGCGTGCTCGGCGCCCCGTGGCAGCCGCTGCCAAAGCTCTTCGGTGATGAAAGGCATGAAGGGGTGCATTAATCGAAGAGAAACATCCAGACAGATGTACAGGGTGTTGAGGACTCCGGGTTGCTCCCCAGGAGCACCTGCCAGCAGCGCCTTGCTGTTCTCGATGAAAACGTCGCAGAGCTCATCATAAAAGAACTGGTAGGCAAACTGAGTGCTGCGGGAGAACTCCCTATCTTTCAGAGCCTGATTCACGCCAGTGACAGCAGCATTCAGTCGATGGAGAATCCACTTTTCGGAAAGTGTGGCGTTGGACAGATCCGCTTTAGTCTGTGGGACAAAGTCCTTCGGCAGCCGGCCGAGGACGTACTTGCTGGCTTGCCAGATTTTGTTACAGAACCGGCGGTAGGCGTGCATGACCTGGATGTCAAAGTTAATGTCCCCGCCACCCGTTGTGTACGATGCGAGTGTGAAACGCATCGCATCGGCTCCGCATTCCGGGATGCCCTTGGGAAAAGCGGTCTTCTGGTACTTCTTTGCCTTCTCCACTTCGTCGGGTGCGAGATTACCCGTGAGCAAAGTTGCATGAAGCCCCTCCAGATCCTTGCCATAGATGATATCAAGAGGATCGATGACGTTTCCCAGAGACTTGCTCATCTTCCTACCCTCGGAATCCCGAACCAGACTGTGGCAGTACACCTCAGTGAAGGGCACCTGTCCCGTCAACTTGAGAGACATCATGATCATCCTGGCAACCCAGAAGAAAATGATATCCCATCCGGTCTCGAGCAGGCTGGTAGGGAAGAGCTTTTTGAAATCGGGGACTTCTGTGTTCGGCCAGCCGAGGATAGACATGGGCCAAATCCCGCTGCTGAACCACGTGTCAAGACAATCAGAATCTTGTTCCAATCGGAATTTGCGTCCGGGATAGAGTTTCTGTGCCTTCTCCTCTGCTTCTTGAGGCGACCTCGCTACGACCCAAGGTTCCTCATCGTTTTGCGCCGGTTGTTCATCCTCGAAAATCACGGCATACGCAGGAATGCGATGCCCCCACCATAGCTGACGTGAGAGACACCAGTCGCTAATGTTTTCCAACCAGCGGTCGTACATTCTTCGAACGGGCTCAGGGGCAATGGTAATCCGTCCATCTCGGACGGCTTCCAGAGCAGCATCAGCAGATTCCCTCATCCTCATCCACCACTGGGGTTTGATCAACGGCTCAATAACGTCATTTGACCTTTCGCAAAGCGGTATTGTCATGGCATGAGACTCTTTCTTGACAAACAGGCCGATCTCTTCCAGTTGCTTTACCACGGCGTATCGCGCGTCGAATCTCTTCATACCGACAAAAGAGCCAGCATTCTCGTTGAGGGTGCCGTCATCATTGAATATGTTGATGAACTCGAGGTTATGAGTCTGGCCCAGCTTGTAATCGTTGGGATCGTGCGCGGGGGTGAGCTTGACGGCACCAGTTCCGAGCTCGGGATCCACGTACTCGTCCGCTACGATTCTCAGGAGCCTAGATAGACCAGGTCAACCATGACCGAGGACACACAGATGGTCCAGCCTTACCTGTCCTTGATGAAGGGATGACGAGCCTCTTTCCCAACAAGATGCTGGTAACGGGTGTCTTGCGGATGGACAGCAATACCCGTGTCGCCGAGCATAGTTTCCGGCCGGGTTGTAGCTACCTCAATCGTCTCGTCCGATCCTTCGATTGGATATTTGAAGTAGGTCATTGTGCCGAACTCGACCTTCTTGTCGTACCCGGGAACGGAGAGAAGGGTTCTGCCAGGGATCTCCTTGTTCTTAACCTCGATGGTACTCAGAGCTGTGTTCAAGGCAGTGCACCAATTCACGAGTCTTGAGGACCGGTATATGACGCCGTCCTCATGCAGACGCACGAAGGCTTCGATGGTGGCGCGAGACCGGTTGGGATCCATGGTAAAGGCTTCGCGCGACCAGTCCATGGAGCCGCCCATCTTCCTCTGCGCGTTGTTGATGCGCTTATGATAGTCCTCCTTCCACGCCAACACGGTCTCGACGAACTTCTCACGGCCGAGATCATGACGGGTCTTTTGTTCCCGCTTCCACAGCGCCTTCTCAACGACCGACTGTGTAGCAATACCGGCGTGGTCGCATCCGGGAACCCAAGCGGTTGTGTATCCTTGCATTCGATGCCACCTTACCAAGATGTCCTGCAACGAGTTTGCCAGAGCATGACCGCAGTGGAGGGCGCCGGTGACGTTGGGCGGCGGAAGCGCAACGACGAATTTGCCTTTGGGTTTCACGGACCCGTCTTCAGTGAACTGGGGTTTGAAGAAGCCGCTTTGCTCCCACCAGGCGTACCAGCCTGCCTCGACAGCCGCCGGAGTGTATGCCGTGAAATGAGGCTCGTCGAAGGAACGCAGAGGTTTTTTCTGGCCCGGGGGTGTATCTTCTACGAAAGCGGGAAGTTGGGATTTGGCGGCTGTATCCTTCTTGGAGGGGGCAGCAGATTTGCCAGAAGCAGCATTTTGGAGCTTCTGGGCTGCCTGTTTGGCAGCGAATTTGGCGGCCTTCGCGGCCTTCGCGGCTTCCTTTGCGGCTGTTTCGACGGTCAGAAACAGTTGTCAATTGAGTGAGTTTGCGGGCCGTGGCGCACCTTCTTTCGCCGTTTTCGAGTCTGCCATTGTGCGCCGAATGGTGGAGAAGAAGGCTGCTCGGATGGCGGTGCGGAGGAAAGACGGAGGAGGGGGCATGGCCGAACGAGGGGCCCTTCACCCCACTCTCCTAAGCCCGGGGCTGCATGTGTGGTTTTCGGAGGTGAGTCACGTTCCCGCCAAGCTTTCGGAAAATTGTATCACCGCTCAGTCACGTGAGGTAATTCACAGTATAGTCTACTCTCCAATCAGACCAAAAGGAAGCGTAAGATTGGAGAAAAGGGGTGCAAAATGATGCAGAGTTCAGCGTGTGGATTCGTATAGAGACCACTCTGATTGGCATGTGACTTTTCTTTAGAAGAATCCCTGCGACGATCATGAGCGTGGCAGCGGACCAGCTGCGGACGGTCGGAATTCGGCGCCTCAGGGCTTGTTTTCACAAAGGCGTTTGGCAGCACATGGAGGAATCCAATCCTTCAACACCATTCTTGTCCTGCCCTCCGCTGCTTGCTGTCGCATGCTTCGCAGGTCTCCCAACCATGACCCCGTACCCGTGATCATCCCCCCACGATGCCTGCGGCCGAGTCCGAGAATTCCGAGACCCGTCGTACGCCGACCATCACTGCGGGGAGCAAGCCCGGCATACCTCGAAGACCTCTACCAAATACGCAAGCTCCACATTGGTTTGCGTCGCCTGCGCGCTCGCATGCCGGAACTATACAAGGCAGGGAGCTTCCGCTCCATCTGATTGCCTTGATCTTGTCTTATGTGTGTACCTACTTTCCAATCACAGTTTCCATCTGTGGATTGAACATGGACTGATTGCTGAATCCAGCTTGATAATGTTGGCGACCTTGCCAGAGTCACACGAACTTCGCGTCTTCTGTATTATATGACACTGCCCCTTCTCTACGAAAACGTCACCCTCCGCTCCTATTCCGACATTCGCTACATCGATGGCCGACCAGAAGGGTATGGCGGCGGGAGTCCCTTTGCCGTGGGGCTCAATACGCTCGTGTCGCGACCCTTCACCGACTACGTCAAGTCCTTCCGTGTAGTGGGCGAATGGCGAGAACATGATGTCGACGACTACACGAAAGGCAGGGTGCCAGACAACAGCATGATGCTCCAGATAGCTATGCGCGCCGCGCTAGACAGGATGAAGAATCTGGAGAGCTTCGCGTACGTCCCTTGACGCTTGAGCTGTGAAGGGAGAGCTGCTGATGTCTATAGCTGGGAGCTGAGCACGAAACCAATGCAGACTGTATACCAGAGCATCATGGCGAAGCCCTCCATCACGTGCCTGACGTTGCGATTCCAGACGAGACGAATACCACGGCCGACTACAGTGATACCCCCTCTCCCGAATCTGCGAACCTTGGTCGTTTACGACATAGATCCCCTCTGCTATCCTGACGACATCTCGCTCCTCCTACTACACGCCAAAAAACTGGATAATCTCAAGCTGCATTGGAATCCCAGAATGCGAGACAGTGGAGAAGAGTCTGCAAATCTCCTAAATTACTTTGGGCGCTGTATGGCCGCGAAGCACAAAGTGCCACTCAAGCGCATCGCCCTCTATAATTTGTACGCGCGCAATTCTGGCGACGGGTTCGAGAACTGCACAGACTTGGAGAAGCTCGAGGAAGTAACGCTCATGAATTGCATGGGCAGCTCCGACCCAACGACCGTTTTCCTGGATAACACGTGGAAAGTAAACAACGCCGCTCCCTTTCCTCCAAATCTCAAAATGTTGCGCGTCGACCTGGTGGAGAAAGATATGATTACCATGATGTCGCGACAGTACGGCATGGAACGACTATACATCGTAAACAGGAGCAAGACGTCGAAGCCGAGTAGCACCGCAGTGACTCCCGCCCCACCGACATCTGCAGGGACTCCTGCACAAAATGGCGCCGGCTGTAGCGCAACCGGCACCCCTATCAGCGAAACACAGTGCAAAAGTCTAGCGAGTGACGTCCTGGCCGTCATCCAATCCAACCACCGCACCATGCGCCATCTTCTCCTCGCCGACAACTGGGTTCTCAGCGACAATGCCCTGTTCAGACTCTGTCAGAGCTGCCCGGACCTGGAGCAGTTTGGTTTCGCATCCAATGTCCCTCCGTTGGAAACGCTTGGTCACATCTTCTCCCTCATACCCAAACTATGGGCCGTCCGTATGCTGATACGCGCCGGCACTCCCTTTGCGGATCAGATGGACTCGATGGATGCGGAAATGCACGAACTCGCGCTCTCAACCGAGCTGTGGAAGCCGGAATTCAATAATCTGAAGTACATCGGTATAGGTGACTTGATTTTCCAAGTGGGAGAAGTGGTCTACCCGCCCAAGCCGAAGGGCGGGGCGCCACTACCTCCGCCGGGCCAGCAAAAGTCAATGAGCGAGCGACTGAGAGGGCCGATTAGGAAGCTTACGAGGCTGGAGAGGGAGGATGTGAAGCATGTTGAGATTTGGGGGTTGGATACCACAGAGTTTGATCCGAAATTCCCTCCATAGGTGGAGGCTGCTAGGATGGCTGAGGACGGGATGCTGAGTAGTCCAGTTTCGATACAGAAGTGTCCTATATAGGACATTCTGGCGCCAGGGGAGGTATATGGCTTGGATCATGGGACATATCTTGGCTGATTGAGCAAGTGAGGCCCAGGAGTGATACACTGTCCAAGCGGATTCGACTATGCCTCCAAGGAGAGTTGCCCCTACCAACGTTTGAATGCAGTGACGTTCACTGCTCAATTGAAAACATTTTGCCACGGCCACACCAGGGCCGGACTGGCGCTTAATATTACGTATTCGCGAAAGCTCAATGAACAATTGGAAGCGATGGAACCGTTGAGTTACCGCATTTTTGTGCAGTGGTCCCGCTGCAGTCTTTCACCGGCTGCCCGGCAACACTTGGTCACCTTGAGCGCAATGTTGGCTTCGAAGTAGACAATAGCGCGCACCTTCCTCGCCCGTCGTATACACAACACTTCAACCTCCTCCACCCACAACTACCACCAACACCATCATAATATCAAGGCCGCAACCCCGTCATCATGACCTCGACAGACTTGGCTCAGCAACTGGAAGCCCTGCGAGCCGAGCTCAACGCCGCCAAAGCAAGCGAAAATGCCGCCATCGAGCGCGCTCAAACCCAGTACCGAGAGATGAGGGTGTCAATCCGAACCGCGGAGAAGCTGGAGCTGAAGTTGCACCGCCAGGTCATGGAAGCGGAGGGAAAAGCGGGAAGACAGGCAGACGCACTGTTGTACTTCAGATGGCGGTTAGACGAGACGGAGAAGGCGCTCGCGACGAAGACGGAAGAGGCGGAAAAGGCGAAGGCACTCGCGCTCGAACTTGCGACCGAGATGGAAAGGGAGAAGGAAAGGCACCGAAGGACTGCTGAGCTTGCTCGCAGAACGGGGACTTCTTGGGAGAGAATGCGGGAGGAGAATGAGCGTCTGACGAAACAGCTCAAGAAGCAAACTATTTCGCTTCAAGCCAGTGTTTCGACGGTAGCGACTTCGCCGCAGAAGCGGACTGCAAGCTTGGTTGTGGATGCGCAGGAAGACATGGGCCGGCCTGCAAAGCTTCTCCGGGGTTCTGACGAGCATACGTAAGTTTCTGTTTCTGTTGTTGAAGAGATTACACGCTAACATGTTCAGGCCTTCACGAGCGTCCCAGGCGGCATGGACCAAACTGCAGCGAGACTCCACGTTGAACGGCCGTTCCCCTTACGCCTCCAATCACTCCCTTCAACGGCGACAGAATGCCGCTTCTGGCTCTCCAAATCTTTTACGTCGCCCTGTCTCCTCATCATCATCATCCTCCTCCTCCTCCTCAGGTCCCTCTTTGCAGGGCTCCATGGCTGTGACAGACCTGCCAGAATTCCCGTATGCCTATACCCGGCCGTCCTCTTTTTCGTCCTCCGTCCCTGCCCCGATGGCCCCGTCGCAGCCCTCAACTCCCTCCCGTCCCTCCTCTACCCAACAGCCCACCGAGTCGCAAACAGCTACCGGCCAGCGATCGGTCACTGTCGTCCCATAGAACGGGAAGTGCAGGTCACCGTGACACCGACCACCGGGGAGAACGGAGAATTATTGCCAAGAAAGTGTTCATTTTCGTCTGTGCTTAATGCTATGGGAACACGACTCATTTCAAGATCTCCATAAGAGCCGTATAGTTATCGGAGGAAATGATTCTCCTTGATCCAGCTTCTTTCTGAGATTCTACTGTCACAGTTCGTATTTCTATTGGCTTGCGAACCGATTCAGTGTATTTGCCGTGCTCACATGTACGGGCGTAGACTTTAAAGTGATCATCGCATGTACCCTTTTTTCAAAGCAAACAGATAATGCTAGGTTGTGCGTTACTATGGTAATATCTCCCGATTCCTAGTCCATATACTTACTTCCATCTCTAAGGACTAGTCACACATTCATGTCGAGATACCAGTATATACATTGAGATCCTGAAGCAGGAGGTCTGTACCAATACATAAGTCGAAGTACTCCTTGAATCCATTCCCTCCAGCTCAAACGAACCTCAGTCTCAACTGCGCTGTCTCACATATCATCATTCATCCGGTCCATGCTAATGTCCAATCGATCAAGGAAGCCACTCAATTTATCAACGTCTCTCTCGAGCTCCCTATTCTTCCTCTCTGCTTCCCAAAGTCTCTCCTGTGCTTCTTGTCTCTCCCGCTCCACAGACTTCCTTTGACCCTCTGACACCACGAGCGAGCATTGGGCAGCATCCAACCGGGCAGCCGTGTCACGGTACTGGAAATCCTTATCCTCCAAGTCCTTCCAGTGGCTGGCGTGCTGCAAGTCCAATCGCGAGACTTTTGCGCGCACTGCCCCAATTAGCAGTGTTTCCTAGGCATATGTCTGAAGAGCAGAGCAACGTACGAGACAGATTCTCTCGCCCCAGCCTCTGATTCTCCTCCTGCAGTTCTTCCGCAACCGCTTCGGCAGTCTCGGCGCGCCTCATCGCGTCCAGTAGCTCGCCATCCACCTGGCTCATTTCACTGTTTGCCGCCTGCAGCTCCGACACGGTGAATTGGAGGTATTCCACTGTGGATCGAAGATAGGGCACGGTGGTCTCCCTCCGCAAAGCGCAGCATTTCGTAAAACAGAAAAGCTCCGCTACATAGTGGTGAAACTTTACACTTACTCCGGTTGGCACGTGGGGCGAGTGGGTACAGTTATTAGTTTATGGCATTTGTGACCAGAAGATTTGGTAGCATCCGTATCCCCTGAATGATCAACCGATCCAACACCAGAACGCTGCAGCAATGACCACATTGTGCTCAACGTAACCTAGCATAACAAGTCGCTATTTCCGGCCTCGCTAATTAGTAAGACAAGAGAAGCATGCCCCTAAGAACATTACGAATAGACATTTCCCCAGGTACAGAGTATAAAACCAACATACTTACAGTCGCACCCAGGAGGATGCAGTAGAGTCTACAGGTTCGACTTCCCTCTACCCTCGAGGCCTAACATCTGCCATTAATTGGATCTGCTCCCTTTTATACTTTCCCAAGCCTTTATCCTCCCTCAGTCCTTTATCTGCGGAGCTATCATTATCCAAAATGTTGCTGAAGTCATCTCTCGTCCTGGCCCTCCTCCCATCGCTCATCACGGCCTGGAGCGTCCGCAACGTTATCGCTGAGGGTGGCGAACCTGTCTTAGACAAGCGTGAGACTACCACCATCGTCTCTGTTCTAAACCGTCAATTGACAAACGTTCCAGGAAACAGTACGTCGGCCACGTCGGGATGCGACGAGGGCCTATGCCCGGACAACAGCGCCGCTGTCGACTTTCTGGCGGGGTTGGGGGGCTGGCGGCTGCGGGTGAACGACTGTGGGGAATGCCTCTCCTTTCCGACGGAGGATGCAAATGGTGCATGTGTGGACTTTGCCTCGTGCGGCGGCAGGCCGCAGACCGTTTGCGTCGATCGAGGGGATGGGATCCATGGGAGGATGCATAGGATTTGGAAGGATGCGAATGTTAAGAAATGTTACCGTGTGGAGAAGCGCTCGAAAGAGTTGACTTGCGGGACGGGGGTTGATGGGTTTTGGACTGACGTGTTTTTTTATTCGCAGATGGAGGAGACGGGTTGCAACTGGTAGGCGGAGAGTGGTTGGAACTTAGTCCATTATTTAGAATGACGGGATTCCTTTATATTTCCGTGCTTTACTTTATTGCCCTTCGGACTATCTTCTCGTATTCAATGGGGTTGCGTAGAGGCTGTTGATGAAGATATGTGGGGCGGTATTGTGTGTATGGCGGTAGGCAAAGCGGTGGAGAGAATCAAAAAACGACTATGCAAGTTGCGGCGGTATGTTGATGATGCGATGGACGTGTAAGGTGGTGAACGAAGAGACTGATAACTGACGGTTAGCAGATAGAGCACTGCGTGATAATTGTAGGGATGCCATGTGAGGAAGCCGTTCGCAATTATGTGGTCGCCCTGTCCGTTACGCGCTTTCACCGCTGGGACTTCTTACCTCCACACTTCACCACAAACCAACCCGGCTGCTGAGGCACACGTTACCCACGCCCATCCGTATCATGTCTTCGCTTCTAGTATCCAAGAGAATCAAAGGTGTACATCCATAGAGCCGCTGAATTGTGCATTATGCCTACAATTCTTACGCATTTTAGTAGTATCGTAGTATATTATCTAGGGAATCGGATTTACAGTATTCGCTTAGACGGTGAAGTGCCTTTCCTGCAGACACTTGCTATCCACTTGGGTACGTGATAATAGAAGGTTCATTGTCTATCTAAAAAGCACGCCACCTATACACGGTTTAATACACTACACAAAATCCCGAGATGGCAGAAACACATTCATCCACGCTCTAGTTACCCAAAACCTCCGACCAGTTGCCTCCTTCTAGACGACTTCACTCAAAGCCACCCATTAATCTCCCTTACCTTTTCCTCCTTTAGCCACTTTCTCCGCCGCAGCCTCGACCAAACTCTCAAAGACTTTCTTGAGATACTTCTCCTCGGCCGTCGGCGTAGCACTGACCACACGAATGACATACACGCCGCCCACAACCGTGCTTGTGAGGAAGAACTCCCCTTGACTGTTGACATGCTCATACACTTCCTTGGTGAGCTGATTTGCATCAGCTTGCCAGTGTGCGTTGGCGTCTGCCGTGAAGTCATTGAGATACGCTTCATGCTGCGGATTCGGTTTATCGGCCGTAGTGGTAGCGGAGGAGGAAGCACCGTTGGCGGAAGGCGACTCCGACCGGGAAGCCCCGGGACGGCGGGGATTGACGTGGAAAGTCGTGAGGCCGAAGGCAGGGCCAGACACGACGGTGAAGAGATCCGGGCGGGAGGCGATGAGAGAGTGGAAGTACTCGCCCAGCTGGACGTGGTTGCGGATGAAGGCGCGCAGGCCGTTGATGCCGTAGCTGCGGAGGACGAACCAAACTTTCAAGCTGCGGAAGCGGCGGCCTAAGGGGATCTGCCAGTCACGGTAGTCGGTGACGAGGCCCTTGTCGGTGAACTCGTTGCGGAGGTAGGATGGCGTCAGGGTATAGGTGTCTGTGAGGTCGCGGCGCTTTCGGATAAAAAAAGCGGAACAGTCAAAGTTGACAAGGAGCCATTTGTGGAGGTTGAAATTGAAGCTGTCAAAGTGGGCGAAGGGCTTGCAGTGGTGCTGGTATTCGGGGCAGACGAGCGCGGAGCCGGCGTAGGCGGCATCGACGTGGATCCAGAGGTCAGGGTAGTCTTTGGTCAGCTCGGCGATGCCTTCGAGGTCGTCGACGGCGCATGTGGCTGTTGTGCCTAGAGTGATTGTGAAGTAAAACGGCTCCAGACCCTTTGCTTTGAGAGACTCAATCGTCTGGCGCAGAGCAGAGGCAGTGACGCGGAAACCGTCTTCCCTTGGGGCGGGGACCGATCTAAACCTGGTACCGGCGATGAGGGCGGCTTTCTGGGTGCTCGAATGGGCGTGTTCGGACCCTAGGGCCACAAGTTTTCCTCTCATTTCGGAAGCCTTGTCCATCTTCTCTTCTCCTTCGGGCATGTCGGCCAGTCTCCTCCTGATGATGCGCTCACGTGCCGCCACGACGGATGTGACGACGACCTCACTTGCAGTGCCTTGGATGATGCCACCTCCTTCACCTTTGCTGAGGAAGCAATCCGGTAGATTGAGCATTTTCGCAACCCAATCCATCATAATCGTCTCCAGTTCGGTCACGGCCGGGGAGCATATCCAGTTGAAGGCAGCCGCATTGAAGGCTCCAGAGTACATGTCGCCGAGCATAGCGGGGAAAGAGGAGTTGCACGGGAAGAAGGCCATGAACTTGGGTGATTGCCAATGAGTCAATCCGGGCATGATAACACGGTCGATGTCTGCTTGGATTTTGTTCCATTCTTCGCCTTCGTCAGGCGCTGCGTCAGGAAGAAGGGCTTGCAAATAGCCAGGAGCAACGGACGGCAGTACTCGCCTGTCTGCTACTGTTTCATAGTATCTGGCGACTGCCTGAAGTTAGACAGACATTGATGGCTTTTCTGAACGATCTTACTCTCATCAATGGCAGACTGAGCTGCCTCTCGGAATTGTTTCGGATCCATGGCGGAGGATCAACGCCTGCCTTGGTGGAGCGAATGATGTGAACGAGGGGACAGAGAGCCTGGACCGTACAACCTTTAATGAAAGATGGTTGTGACGCCAGGTTGTATATTGAAAAGTGAGCGTGAAAGTGTGAGTGGGGTTTTGTACTCACAACGACATGCCTAGGCATAGGAGTGATCATAGTGGCAATGGATTCCGCACCGTTTCCTATTTAGGTCTAGCCGCGCGGAATGCAGACTTTCACAGCCCTGGAGAGACGCCGTCGCCGATGCCGGTACGGAGGACTGACTTGGTCTCGGAACCGACTTCGACCAACTCTATCGTCTATAATATGTAGCAATAGGGATGCTGGCATGGACTATCAAGCCTTCTACCCTCCAGAAGTACACATTAAGCGACCTCCTAGTACCGCCTTCCTACCTCGACCCCGAGATTTTCGTCTGGATTGACAAATCCTCTTGCTTTGGGCGCAGACCTCCCCGCCATTTTATCCAAGTCCTCGCCCTTGTACTCCCACCCGCCGTCCTGGACGAAGAAATCCACCTCATCGATTATGTCCCACGTTACGTCCTCCGCAATCTGCTCCTTGAACCGATCGCCAATAGGCCGGAGCTTTCGGCCCAGCGGTATCTGCGGTTCGTTGGTGCCGTTCCCAGCCATCTGGATGTCCTTTTCCCGTTGGATTTGAAGCTCTTGGGGCGGACACCAGAAATCCGGACCGAAGTTGACCTGGGCTATACCCCCGTTGAAGGCCGATACAGCAGGAAAGTAGCCCGACATGCCATCGTCGTATCCTACCCTCGCACCAGACTTGATAGCTTCCACAGATGGCTGGCTCGCAGGAGGTAGGAATGCTAGGAGGCTTTCAAAAGCCAAACCCACTTCTTTACCATTCTTGTACACTTTGATGCAAGAGTGCGGTAGAGAACGCACACTGACTTCTTCATGATTCGGGGATGGAGTGACCTTGGGGACTGGACCGCGATCGTGGTAAGCCTCGACTGCCTTGGTGGCTGTGAAATCCAGTTGCTCAAAGTAAGTATTCCCTTTGTACGGTACAGGGATTCGATCTCGAATAATGTCGAACGGTTTCTCTTGATTCCAGTAGTCTTGAGACATGGTAGGTGTGTCGAAGCCGTCGCCCAAATCTACTGCGGGATTGTATATGCCGTCAACGACCTTGCGGTGCAAAGAGAGCGAGGGAAGCTGTATCTCCAGTCCAATGACGTCCCCTTCCTGTATCTCCTGATCCGGGACATACTCGACCGGCATCGGCTTACCGTGAGGCGGCCGCGGCTTCATGGCTTTGCTTTTGGCGCTTTTGGGCAGAGGCTTGTATATCTTTGTCGCCCGCGACCGGTGCATAACCTCGGAGCGGGTATCTGTGATGCCGTAGCTGTAGCCGTCGAACCCGACAGGGGCATCGAGAGGAGCTTCTCTTCTTGCCCAGCCCATACGGACGTGTGGCCCCGGTGCCGCTTCCTTGCCCTGGCCAGGCGCGATGCCTTTGAGGATCTTGACTTCGTAGTACATTCTCCCTTCCCTCGCGACGACATTGCCTCTGCTCATACGCCAGCCTTTCTCGTTAGTGATGATAGTACCTGATTCGTCGAAATGGAACCACTTGTCCGTGTCCTCGTAGCTCATGCGTGGCCCGTAAGGCTTCACCTCGCTCTGGCGAAAGAACTGCTTATGCCGAAAGTGCGGATCTGCCACGCAATGTGTGTACCTGTACCCTTTCTTGTTCCAGGCATGATCAACCGTCCGCTTGAGCTCCCTCTGGCCGTCCGGGGTGAATATGGGATTCGGTTCGTGGGGGGCGAAGGTGCAGTCTTTCGGGGGTTCGTAATCGTGCGGTTTGGGCTCCGAGATGGCATACCGCATGGGATGTTCCGCTACAACCGTCTCTTTCTTGGACTTGGAATTGGGGGTGCTAGCGCGTGTGTTTGCGGAAGCCTCCCTTTTCTTCAGAGTGTCGCGCTTCTCTCTCTGTTCTCGCTGGGGAGCTCGCGCACGCGCTCGGGCAGCGTCCATGTTCGGATTGAGCGGTGATGATACTGCGGGCGCGTGGTCCTCTTCTAGCTGGCGCTTGATTGGAAGAGCGAGAGAAGGAGTATTGGAACGAGAGCCTGGCTGGGAGTCCGCCATCGTCGCTGGGAAGCGGATAGCAAGAAGGAAGGAGAAGCAATGTATGTGCAGGAATGCTGCGAAGCTGTCGAGCGCGATGCACCATAACACAGTTAGGCGATGCCGAGGGCAGTTTCTGCCGACACCCGCGAAAAGTTGCCCTCCGCAAATGCCTCCAATAATTTTTGGTGGTCCCGCTGCGGCATCCATCACCGCCCTCGTTCCCGCACACCTCGCACACTCACCTATACACCCATATACGCATATCTACACAAATCGTCGGCAAGTGTACAGCATGCCGAAAACACATAAGACAGCAGGCCCACGCGAGGCCCAGCGCCACAACCCGCTCGCCGAAGAGTACGTCCCGTCGAATCCATGGAAGCAAAAGGCACCCAAGCGGCAAAAGCGGTCGAGGAGTGAGACAGAGGAAGAGAATTACATTGACTCCAAGGCCTCGCGCAAGATTTTGGAGATCGGTAGAGATCTGGCAGAGGAGGAGGAGCGTGAAAACCAGGTGCGGCGACCTCCCACTGCAAACCCGGCTTTCGACTTTGATACTCGGCTTGGAGAAGACGACGCAGAGGAGGCTGCAGCCGACTATGATGACGACGAGGCCTGGGGAGAGGAGGAAGAAGAGGAAGTCGAGGAAGTCGAAATAGACCCAGAAGATCTTGCGACCTTCAACAAGTTCATACCTACCGACGACAATCCGATCGTCTGGCCCGGTCAAGAGACCCAACCTTCAGGCGGTGGGACCGACCTGGCCGCCTTGATCCTTGAGAAAATTGCACAGCACGAGGCCGCCAATCCTTCGCAGCCGAACACCCAGGGAGGAGGCGATCCCGAGGACGCAGTGGAGCTCCCCGAGAAAGTGGTCGAAGTGTACTCCAAGATTGGGCTCATCTTGTCGAGATACAAGTCGGGCAAGCTGCCCAAACCCTTCAAAATCCTGCCAACTGTGCCGGCGTGGGAGACGTTGATCTCTGTTACCAGACCCGACTCGTGGACGCCGAATGCCGTCTTCGCCGCCACTCGCCTGTTCATCTCCTCGAAGCCCGCTGTAGCACAACAGTTCTTGAACATGGTCCTCCTGCCTGCTGTACAGGAGAATATCCAGGAGACCAAAAAGCTGAATGTCCATCTGTACAACGCATTAAAGAAAGCGTAAGTCCAACGAGCTCGGATCTGTCACGCGAATTCTGACCCATATCAGCCTCTATAAGCCTGCGGCGTTCTTCAAGGGAGTAGTGTTCCCACTTCTGGCCGATGGAACATGTACCCAGCGTGAAGCCGTCATTGTCGCAAGCGTTGTTGCCAAGGTCAGCGTGCCCGTTCTGCATTCCGCCGCCGCTCTCCATAGGCTGTGCGAACTGGCCGCTGAGCAGATGAGCTCGGACCCTGACAGTGCCGGGCCTGTGAACATCTTCATCAAGACGTTGCTCGACAAGAAGTACGCGCTCCCCTACAAGGTCATCGATGCCCTTGTTTTCCACTTTCTCCGTTTCCGTGCTGCAGGCCCTAGCAATGGCGATGCTATGGACACAGAATCGGTTGCTGGAGATTTGGGCGGCGCTGGGAAGCTGCCCGTCATCTGGCATCAGTGCCTACTGTCCTTCGCCCAGCGCTACCGAAACGACATCACGGAAGACCAGAGAGAGGCGCTGCTGGATCTCCTGCTAACAAGGGGCCACAAGAGCATCAGCCCGGAGATACGGCGGGAGCTGTTGGAGGGCAGAGGACGTGGCGTGGTGGTGGAACCACCGCCTGTTGGATTGGATGGAGACGATACTATGGTCATGGCCATCGATTCTTAACCCCGGATGCTTATGACGGCGCGTTTTACGTTCGGAGGATATAGACGCGGGAAAGCATTTTATTCGGGGTTGGGTTGGAAGAATGTAGCGCATCAATATACCCCACGACTGCACCATAGATCAAAAAGACGAATACGATCAGGCACAGACATTTCCTCGCTTAGCGCTTGGTTCACGGCTCGCCAGATACCCGATGCTTCAGCCCTCCCTCATCGACTATCCTCAACGCAGATGCGTCCAGCTACCGGAGAACCACTGTTTTGCGTGTTTTGGGTTATTGCTTGTGGTCTACTCTTCCGCAGGCTCGATTGGCACTCGACTTGCCATATTGCATATGCACCCATCGCGACAACTCGACAACACTCTCTGCCTCTGATCCAACCGTCGCACCACCAACATCCAGTGTCTGAATGCCTCATGAGGGATGCCCTGCCCTCTCCACAAAAGCATTCAAGGCCTACTGGCGGTAATATGTGTATTGCTCGTCAATGCGACCTGAGACAGGGCGTGGGTCATGATGGTGTTGTTGGGGCATCCGCTGCCTCACCTACGCAACCCCTGTCTCAGATGTTGTGCCAGGCGAGCCGCAACCACGATCTCTTATACTACAGCCATGCCATGCTGGCGTGCATGGAAATGGCCTGATTTCTGCTTCTCGCTCTCTCGCAACCCTTCTTTCCTTTCGTTTCGCGTTCTGTTCTACGCTTCATTCGTCCGGTGACTGGTTCACTCTCTTTTTGTTCTCTTCTCTTCTCCATTGGCCGCTCCGTTTCGACAGTCTCTGCAAGCACACGCACTGCTCACAAGCACTCCTACTTCTCGACTACTGGGCTGGACAAACTCATACGAAACCGACTCACCTAAGACGGACCACTTCACGGTCGCCAACATGAACACCTCGTTCAGTATCCTCCTCCTCACCCTCCTCTCCACGCTCACCCTCGCGGCACCTGAAATTCGAGTAGACAACCCATTTGCCCCAGGGCCTACTCTCACGCCCCGGCAAGCTCAAGCTCCCATCTCCGAAGTCTCCTGCCTGGACTACAGCCGGATCGCCAACTTGTCCGTCGTCGGCTCCAACAGCAGCTACCGCAGCGCCTTCTACCACCGCTCTCTCTCCGGAACCATGCAGGACGGCGCCATGTTCAAGGCCGCCCAACTGGCACTTCCAGCCATGACTGTCGACAAGGGCCTGAATGACCGGTGCGGCAATCTCACGACGGTGGCACTTGTAGAGGCAGAGAGGAATCTCACGAGAAGCGTCGTCCTGCAGTTTGATAATATCGTCCCCATAACGATCAAGGCGGGTCCAGAAGTGGCCGTCATTGTCAGCGGGATTGTCTTGTTGTTCTTTGGGGTGTGGTCCTTCATGCCTTGAGCGGAAACGATGAGCTTGGGAGTTTGCGGAGGTGGCGCATGGGAGTCGCGCCACGGTGCTGGACGGGCGGGAAGAGCGGTTATTGATTGTGCCTGTGGCAGTGTTCAAGCTGTGCAACTGTGTGCAATGTCAATGGTGGTGACCTGCAAGGTCCTGGGCTGGAACCTTTTCAGTAACTTTATAATTAAAACATCTTTTCTCGATACATCATTTCAATACGCGCAATTATCACATAACTCTCACTGCCAATTCTTCCAGCAACAGCATTCGACTGCGGAATTGTGCAGAAGAGAAAAAGGGCCGTGGTTTGTTTACTCCATCACGTAGGGAATCGCAAAACGCATTGCTCTCCTGCTAAACGATAAAAAACACAGCTCCCCATGTCCGGCAGAATCAAGGACCAGAAAAAGCTTCTGTAAACTTGGCATATGCTTTTTTGTATATTACACCATCGTACGAAAAGGTGCGAGCGCCTTTCGTTCGGGGGGGTTGGGACTTAGACCTTTCTTCTCTCGCGAACGTAGAACCTTTTGCGACTTTCTAAAATCGGTAGATCGATTCGTTGATTGACATCCATATTTTCATATTAAACATGTAAAAATATTCCAGAAGCGTAGAGGTAACAAAAAGTAGGTTTGTAGGCGGATATCTACCAACCACTTGATAAAAAATTTCCAAAAAGTAAAGTTGACTCAGCCGAGGTTTGAACTCGGGACCTTCAGTGGATCTAACGAATGTTAGACTGACGCCATAACCAACTAGACTACCGAGCCATTTGTTATTGAAACTTTTGTTTTTTTCGAATCTTATATAGCAAAAATCCATAGCCTTGGTTGCAAGTAGCGCCAGTTTGCCGTCGCACAGTGACCAAGATCTATTGCATTGATAAGGAGTAGCTGCACGACCCGGTTTCTAGCCTCAGGAAATGTGGATGTAACGTCATGGATTGAATCTGCGAGGCAATCAGCCGATTAAGTAGGGTAGTTAAGGGTTTTCCCTTTATAGAATGTGGCTGGTCCCAAATTCACTGGGCGTAATGGTGCTCTCGAATAAAATAGTAATAGATTGAAGAGATTTCATCATCCTCGCGTGAAATAAGGGCGTACAGCATACAATGTCTCTTCCCAAGTGTATCGCAACTCTAGGAGGACGTCCACCCGCACTCGCACGATTCTCACTCCTGGACGACCATAAATACCGCACCTGGAGTCGAAATTACGGCACACTAGTGCATAATCAGACCACATCAATGGGTAATGGGAGAATTGGAGTCATGCTTGTGTGCTGCAGGGGTAAGTTCTGTTTCCCATGCAGACGTACCTTCCTTAGACAGAGTGACCCAATTCAGGAAAGTGCTGCAAAACCTTATTTAAACCTCATTGCATCCTTCAGTGACCACTGCAAATTTTGAGGAGGAATATAGCACTTTTGACAAGATCAATCGATTCCTCGACAACTCACATAGCGCGCGTGTAAGGTCTCGTTAAACTTGAATCTGCAAAGATATCGAGGTTCCCTTCTCCAGTATACTGACCAACAATGCATGCAGTCAAGTCAGATGAGCACTTTGTAAGACAAAACTTCCCTGAACTTGAATTAGAATAACATTGGTATCAAGTTACAATCTACATGAAAAACGTCAACAGGGCGAGAATCAAGAAACCCAGGCCCATCGAGCGGAAGTCCCATGAGCTTCTGACCGACACCGCAAGTGAAGGTTTCGTCGTCGAATTAGGCATTCGTTTGCCACTATACGACAAGTCGATTTTGGCATCTTCCCGCGCGTACGCCGCAACGGCGAGAGGCAGGCCTTCAGCAACAGTGAAATTGAACGACTGCCCCGGTTCCGAAGACTCTAATCGGAGGTACTCGAGGCCCGCTGAGTCAAAGACGGAGAGGTCCTTAGCCGCTCCCTTGAAATCAAATGAGATGTTGTAAGCTCCAGCCGACAACTCGGGAAGGGATCCAAAAACCCAGCCAACGCCCATCTCGGCGCCAGGTCGACGGTCTTGCAGCCAGGAGCCGCCAGATCCGGAGAATGCATCCGTCTCAGCACGCTTCTGTACACGTTCGACATCATTGGAGCTTGGCGAGCGCTTGTGCTTAGCAAAATAGTTGCAGTTCGGAATCACTCGAATGATGAACTTTTGGTTCGGTTGGAGCCTATAGATCCAGCGATAGCTTAGTATGAGCTTGCCGCCGAGTTGATTCTGGAGTCGGTCGATGCACATGACGTGAGAGCCTTGGGCGCTTTCGACAGTACTAGCTGTGGCAAGTTAGTGAGGTTTGAGAGAGAGAGAGAGGGTCCATTTGGGGTACCTGGTGGGAACTCGTCGCATTCATTCTCTCGGGCGTAGTTGGCATTTTGCTTCTGTCCAATGCCTACGCATGACGTTAGCCATCGGTTTACCGAGCGGCAATTCCTGCTTACTGGAGCAGTATCCCGATGGACAGTTCTTCGCTCTTCTCTTCCCTGCTGCAGTTGGGCCGTCGCCGGCCCAAGTGAGAAGGAGTTCGTCAGTGCCACCAAACTGGCGGATCCCTGTGAATCATCAGTCGTATTCGATGACAAAAAGAATCGATGATGACCTACCTCCGCATGTACTTTCAATCAGCTCGTCCGTCTCGCCAGGGAACCAAGGGAAAAGCATAACAGGAATCTTCTCATCCTCCGTTTCGCAGAATTCCGCGAAAGCACTGCCAGATTCTTCCTGCCGCTTGGAATGCGGCGCTCCGGCGGCGATCGCGGCGACATGGTCTGCGGCTAGCTCTGGGATTGCAGTGCGCTTTGCGTTCGGAATTGAATATGATGGCGTGCTCTTGCATTTCATTTTAGGAGGCTTCTGGCTCTTCACTGGGCTCGTTGCTGTCGTCGGCGGACGGGTTGGATTTGGTTGTGAGGTTGGCCTCGCACTTCTAGAAGGCAACGACTCGGACAGAGTCGAAATGCTCGTTCGTATGCGCTCACATTTCCCAGGGTTAGAAGCGCTGCATGTGGTCCCCTCGTAGCAACCTGTACTCATGCCATTAGTTCTGGATAGCTCTGGTCGCTCGAGATGCTTACAAGATCCATCATTGCAGGCGGTCATCCCCGGAAGGCAGCATGTTTCCCTTCCACTCGGCGACTTCATACACATATATCCCTTGTTACAAGCCGCCGGACCGCAGCATGTTTGCCCTGGTAGAAGACAGAACCCCTTGTTGCAGGTCTCGGCGGACTTTGGACAGCATCCTCTTGGGTTGCTATAACAGTTCGAGTCGACGGGACAGCAGCCGTTGACGTTCGTGCAGCAATATTCCCCAGACCTACAGCAGCCGCCGCTGGCACCGCAATCAACGGGTGCGTAGGCCGGACAGTACCTCTGCTGGCGCCGAACTAGTTGGAGGAGGTCCCCGCCGTTCTCCCCATCAAAATCGTCAAGGCCTCCAGTGAGATTATCAAGGAATCCACCATTGAAGGAAGCCAGCTCGGCGGACACGAGGTGGGACGCTAGGAGGAGCATTACTGAGATTGCCGAAGGCCATACCCGGCCCATCCCCATTTTCGCTTGCATGTCTTTCAATACGACTGCACTTGGTTGAAGCCGCAATCGCGCAGTAACTCTGACTCCAGCGAAGCCTGCGACGGGGACAAGAGACGCTCACGGCCATGGCGACGGGACCGAGGATATATCTCTTCTGCGGATACCACCTGAGGCACCGACCTATTGCCGGTTTTCAGCCTCGTCCCCCGCGCGACCGGTGTGTATTTGCGCCGCGCCTCTCATCGTACCTTGGCAACTGAACTCTGGGGATCGGTGTTGTGGCGCAGCTAGCCAAAAACCTCAAGGGAATTGTTCCCTCTGCCGAGGTGGGACTGGGGTGGGTGGTTAGGTAGTTGTCTGACAAACCGATACGGAGTAGTACTTGTAGATACGAGGAATGCGAGGCTGGAGTCTTTGGGATCCAACTCTGATGTCTCGAAGGACACCACGTCATACATACTGGAATGTTCCAATCAGCTGACCTGGCGATATTCACGCGTTCAAATATGCTGTCAAACTCGTCGATCTTTTCTTCTCTAGCAAGACGCGGGAATGTATTCACATATGTACTAATTATAGCTCGTCAATACATAAACCAAGGCTTCCACATCCATCGAAACTGTCAAGAGCAACACCGAAGCAGTCTACGCACCTTATAGATTCCTAAAACACAGATCAAAACGAAAATGATTACAGTGGCTGTTGCAGGCGGAACCTCTCCCGGCCTCGGCCGTTCGATCCTCGAAGCCCTCAAGGAACATCCCAATGAGATTAAACCCGTCGTCCTCTCGCGACATGCATCCACCACGCCGCAATGGCTCATCGATCTCGACATTGAGGTGCGCAAAGTAGACTACGGGTCCGAAGACGCTCTTGTAGAAGCTTTGCAAGGCGTGAACACGGTAGGTCTTCGTCCACTCATGTAACATCAGACCGAACGACATGTCCCTTTTTTTATATCGACTATACGTCCGCAGCATGACCAACACGCTCTCGTTCATACAGGTTCTCTGCACCCTCCTCGTCCGCGACGGCACCTGGGACTCGACGCAGATTCGCCTCCTCAACGCCTCCCTCCGAGCAGGCGTATCGCGCTTCGCGCCCGCAGAATGGGGTCCCGGACCATTAGCCGCACACCGGATCTCGATGCTGGCACCGCAACTCAGCGTCCGGGAAGCCTGTGGCTCCGTCCAGCAACAGCATCCTTCGACTTTTGAATTCGCGTGTTTCCGCCTCGGGGCGTTTATGAATTATCTCGGGCACGGGGCTCCCGATGAGCAAGATGCGTTGCACGGGTTCAACGACAATTGGGAGAATTGTTGGTGGCATGTTAAGGAGATGAAGGCGGAGATTCCGTTGACGAAGGAGGGGAAGGTGCCGAAGTGCACATTGACGGAGATCCGAGACGTAGGAAGATTTGCCGCGGCGGCTTGTTTGTTGCCTTTTGGCTCTTGGAAGGAGGATTTTAGCATGGTCGGAGAGACGGTGGACATGGATGAGGTGGTTAGGATTGCCGAAGAAGTGAGAGGGAGAAAGATGGACGTTGTGTATAGGGAGTTTAAGACTGTGGTGAAGGAGAAGGAGGAGGAGGGGCATTTTTATAGGAAGTTTTGGTATGAGCTGGAGGAGATGATGGCGAGGGAGGAAGTGGGAGAGAGTGTGTTGGAACCGGTGCTGAATCAATTATGCCCGGATGTGAGGCCCATAGGAGTGAAGGAGTACGTGAGGAAGTACTGGGGATCTGATGCAGCGAACAAATAAGAGAGGCGGAGGGGATCCCTTGATATTCGCAAGTTGTGTCGGAGTAGGACGGATCCAGTGCGCTTAGCGTCAAAGACAAACGCACTCTGTCGCTACATTGTAACCTTTGGTATGGTTGCTCTTCCTGTGTCGTCTCCTCCCTTGATAGCGAATGTTTGTGACGCTTCGGTAAGAGCACCCGGTCAAAGGAATACAGTGTTATGTCGTGCGACTGGCTCCTCCGACAAGGTCCTTGCAAGACCACTCTTGGAGTGACTTGAGCAGCAAGAAACGGCGAGATAAGGGGAAACCCACACTCCCTGACAGAATGGCGCACGTCGATCAAGAACAAATAATCATTCATGGGTATCATCTCGATGCGCCACCAATCCCTAACGCCATTTTTCGCAACCAACACGCCCTGAAAATCCGACGATGCAGTTTCAATATCATTGCTCAGATTCTCCAGCCGTGGTGCCGTCGTTGCCGTTCCTGAACACGGTTCGAGTACGGGCGATACGCCTTGTTACCCTCAGCATACGAGGCAGCTTGTGACTGGGCTGATAACCACATTCTGTTGAAGTGTTGGATGTCAAGATCATCGTGTTTGTCGGAGGCGACGGCCAGTGATTCGAAAGTTGTGAGAATGGGTTGGGAGAGAGTTCCCTATTTCTGCCGTCTCTTTCTGGTTGCGTACACAGGCGTCTTGGTGACGTGCGACGCATTCCTGTTTACACTCATCGTAGTCTGTTGTCGATTGGTATGTCTCTCTGTCAAGGTGAAGCTTTCGACATTCGTCGAGGCAGGATGTGGCGGCGAGGAGCACCTCTCGCGGACTCTCTTCCCCGATATTGCTGCATGGGATGGGTGGCAAGGCATGTGGTTGGAGAAGTGATCTGAGTGAGGAACTGATGCAATTCGTTGCTGAAGGGAAGTATGCTAGACTGTGGTAGAGGAGAGCGCAGATGCCGAGGAAGACGAGGAAAGGTTGAAGCCAGGATCGTCGAGGTTTTAAACTGTTCATGGTCGAATAGAAAGTTGAGAGGAAAGAGGCCGGCGTGAAAGGCGAGATACCGAATGAACAAGGAGATTCTGGGGAGGAGGAGCAACCACTTCCGGATGAAACGATGGGGGGAGAATGACTGGGGAGAGTGAAGAGGCAAGAAGCAGAAACATGATGCATTTCACGTCTCTCGGATTCCTGAAGCCATACGAGACCGATCTGCGGTCATCGTCGTGAAAGCACCAGCCATCTCAGCCATCCCAGGAGCCTGGCAAGAGCAGGACTTTTGCATGCCCTACAGCCAATCCTCTCCGCTAAATTTAAGCCAACAACTCCCCTTGGCGCTCGTATAACTGTTTGGAAATCTCCCGAGCCCGTTTTGGGCTGAACAAGTTCGCGGGCATCCGCCGTGGGCCAATGAGAAGCATCTTCATCCCCTTGGCTTTACAGCGCACGACCGTCTGACGAGAGGCTTGCCCTTAGCTAAGATTCCCATGCTTAGCCCCAACGCCTCGTACTTTATGAATCCTCTGTGTTTCATCGTCAATCCATTCGTTAGATTGCTCAAAGAGGTAGCCATCGTCGGGGCCAGGACAGACAGGAATTTTTCTGCTTCAACTTGCTGGAGAAATATTCACAATCATTATTGTCCTGCCGTCCGAGGATGTGCGACACCGAAGAAGAAGGATGAAGTATTTCGGCCATCGATCCCTTCTTTATGTTAACTGCCAGTCTAGAACGTTTATTTGCAGATCTTGGGTGGATCTGGGGGTCGGAGATAAAGGGAAATTTGTTTTCGTCGTGACTTGTTGGAGCACACTGTATGCTTCCCGTGCAGCCCAGAAAAATCCAACAAATGGCTCAAGCGGCCGAAAAACGGAATTTGATATCTTGCACTCCTACAGAGAGGAATTTTGAGACAATAAATGAGCACATGGGCTCCGACAAGGAGACCTTGCTGTTGCGTCAGGTATCGTACATGCTTGCAGGAACAACCTTGGAATGCATACAAGTAGCTGGCCAGACCGAAGGTGAGACAATACAAGTTCTAGAAAGGCAAACAAAACTCTATGTAATAATGCTTTGAGACTCCATAGTCGTCAGTTGTTAAGACCACGAGATCCTGGAGAGCTGTCAGCTAGATGGCTGCGTCGCATGAATGTGTCCACGTACGCAAGCATGATTCCCGCACCCAGGAAGATAGCGGCAAACTGAGTCAAAGTCTTTCTGAGCTCCTTTGCTTTATCGGGTCCGGTCTCTAGAAGTTCTGGGATAACGGCCACTGTTCCCACATACAAGAAGGTGCCTGCAGTAAAGGGCAACAGAAGATCGCCCCATTGGAGACTGGTGCCCAGAAGTCCCGGGCTGTTAGCATCAGCAGTAGCCGAGTTTCCGCCAAACTCTTGTATCGCAATGCCAATGCATGTTCCAAGGAAGGCCCCAATGGCCGTGACGAACTGCGCGCCCATTGCAGCTTTCTTGGAGAAGCCAGACTGGATGAGCAAAGCGAAGTCGCCCACCTCATGAGGGATCTCATGGAAGAAGACTGCGACCGTGGTGGTTGCGCCAATAGTGGGCGAGGCATAGAAGGAAGAGGATAGAGCCAGTCCATCAGTGATGTTATGGGTGAAGTCTGCAATCAGGTTGAGATAGCCGCCGAGCTTCACGCTCGCATTGACCTCCTTTTCACTTCCCGCCACTTTGGTCTGCTTCGATATAGCTCCATTTCCAGCTGCCTTGCGCGCGCGAAGAGCGGTCTTTTCATCTTCATCGATGCCAGAAGCCTTTGCAACTTCGCTCCCGACCTCAGGAGCGTGGCTGTGTGAGTGATTATGGCCACCCTCATGACCAGTTGCAATCCTCAGGCCCTTATCCATGGCCACGAAGGTGATGAGGCCAGCAAGGATCGCGGCACCTAGCAACAGGTTCTTGTTGGGCTCAACCATGACGAATTTGACCTTGTCATGCTCATCCTCGCCCAGGAAGATCTCCGGTAACAAGTGGAATAACGTGTCTCCCAGAAGTCCACCCACAGCGAAAGCGACCATAACGGAGAGGGATGAGGGATCGATGTTCGGCGGACATAGTGCAAGGAGGAAGTTGGGCGGGCCTGAGATGTAGAGAGTAGCAAGCAACGCGTTGACGGCAGGAGAGCCAGGGAAGAGGGCGGCGAAGATGTGCGAGGTGATGGACGACGTTTCTGGAGTAGAGGCGACTTTCTGTTCATTCAGAGCCTGGACAACAGCGCACTCCTAATCCGAAGTTAGAACTCTATTCCTGTCAGACCTCAGCGACTCTCATACCTGCAGCTGCTGTGTGATATCTCCTAACGCAGGCGCGGCGCCTTTGACATTGTCTTGAGCAGGCGCTGCGGCGGCACACCAGGCCCAGGCCGCCAGTACTGTTGATAGGATAGCGAGGGTCCTGCGCCGGCGGGACAACATGGTACTGGTGGGCGGATAGTGGTGTGTATATAAATGTGGCAGGGTATGAGGATTATTCGGGGTTGGGCATTTACCGGACCTTGGCATTTGGTATGAACGATCCTACAATTGCAAGTACATATCTACAAGTACAAGTACACCAGAGTGCCGACTTTAGCATTCTTATCTGAGATGGTGGAGATCACAGAGCTATACCTCCAGCACAAGTCTATCTTCACTTGTATATATATATCCCACCCTATCGAAATGAAACTACCTAGGTAGGTTTCGCACTTGGTCGGTCCAGAATGGACAGGTGACACTGCCACGGCCAGCGATGCTTTGGCGGATTGAGCATGAGGAAAGAGCAAAAACTCCACCGCAGATGGGATATCCCTAGGGATAGAACCATACCTCTTCGACTACTATGTACACAGTCCAAGGTGTGGATTGCGCGCGGGGAGAGGCGCCTAACCTAAAATGACATGGTACGCCAAGATCGAAAAAGTTATGGATCTGTGAATTACAGCACCACCCACGACCGCCATCGACGAATATTTGACCCCTTGTTTCACAACCTTGATCTCTGGGTAATCATGGGTCGCGAACTTCAGAAGAAGAAGAACAAATCCTCAATCCCGAAGCGGAGGCACAAGCCCAAGTCAAAGAAGAAGATCCTTGCGAATCCTATCATTGCAGCCAACTGGTAGGCGTGCCCGTCTTCGCTGCACTGTGCTCACTCGGGCTGACCAAGGAGCTACATAGGAACCAGAAGGAGACTCTCTCACAAAATTATCGTCGACTAGGTCTGACCGCACGCCTGAATCACGCAACTGGTGGTACCGAGAAGACCATCAAGCTGCTTGGCTTGAACGACGCGCACTCCTCACGAGCCGATACCGCAGCGGATAGCACAGCGAACAAACTCAACATTGTCAGCAGACCGCCGGAAAGAGCAAATATAGAGGAAGTTCAGGTCGAGCGTGACCCGGAGACGGGCAAGATCATACGCATCATTGAGGACTCCACGAAGCGGAAAGATAACCCCCTGAACGACCCATTGAATGAACTGGAGGACAGCGAGGGAGAGGAGTGGAATGGATTTGCCATGGTGCCTGAATCAGGGCCCAGCGACAATCCCGTCATCCAGCAGCTCGAAGAGGCAGCTCGGAATGGCGCAAGAAAAGCACCCAGAACGCAAAGCCAGCGAGAGGAAGAGTGGATTGAGAGGCTCGTCGAAAAGTACGGGGACAACTACAGCAAGATGGTGTGGGACCGGAAGTTGAATCCGATGCAACAGAGCGAAGGCGATCTTAAGCGTAGGATCAAGAAGTGGAAGCAGACGCATGGCAAGGAGTGAAGGATCCCATACTCTGCTTTGCATTCTCCACAGCCAGGAGCCACAAAAGCGTTCGAGTTTGCCAGTTCAAGGTGTACCGGCATTTCGAAGATAATGTCCATCCTGAACAATTCCTGCATCTAGAGGCGCCACTTCTGAGCTACCACAGTAAGCGGTTCTCTTGTTCAGTCCAAAGTCTTTGTCTGAATGGCCACTCACAGGGATGGGGTACGGCCGAAGCGGCCGTTAGGACCGACATGATTCTGCTCCCATGACCAACATGACGCAATGCCCGACGGGAACGGCCGCAGTTGCTGAGAATGGTCCTCCAGGGTTCGGAAATACGGATCCATAAATTTGGTCTTGATGCGCCGACGACGATGTACAACTATGCACCTATCATGGCTGCTGATGTGCGCATCATCAATCTCAGGGTAACTACGATATTGTAATTGCTCCTCAGTCAGAATATACCACGGCGGCGAACCACGCCTTGCCAATCCCTTCAAACGTTCCCCATTTGTCTCCTCCACAACCCATGCCAAGGAGCCCGAAAACGGGCACCCTTCCAACCATACAGTACACCGTGCATGCCACCAGTAAACTAGCTCAATCTCTGAATGGATGTCGGCACCGTTTCGCCCCTCGAACTAATAGAGCTCTGACTGGCTCCACTGGCTCGTAGCTTTATTCCATGACCTCATGGACATGAGACCAATGTCACTTCATCGTCTCGCGCTATAAGTGGTGGTTTTACTCTATTGCTTGACCTCCCCTCCCTGTGCTCATTATCGCATCACCGTTCTGGCATCATGAAGTTTGCAAAGTTGGGCCGCCCAATGGAGGCGTTTCGCCGTCGCAACTCAGTACCGAGTGCCATGACGCCGTGGGAGGCAGAGGTTGCTCAGCAGTCAGGCCTGGACACAAGTCCTCTTCCTCGCATAACAGGCGCAGCTCTTGCGATGGGCCTCCTGGTTTCTATGGGTAAGCTTTTGCCTTTGTTCAACTCAAGCCATGCTGCCTATACTCACTTTCGCACAGGCGGTATCGTCTTCGGTTACGACACTGGTCAGATCTCTGGATTCTTGGCCATGACCGATTTCAAGGACCGGTTCGGCCAACGTACTCCTTCCGGCACAGCATACTTCTCAGTCGTCCGCTCTGGTCTCATTGTGGCCATCCTCTCCATTGGTACCTTGATCGGAGCACTCGTGGCGGCTCCCATCGCAGACAAGATTGGCCGCAAACGCAGTATTATCTTCTGGTGCGGCATCTTTTCGGTTGGAATCATTGTTCAGATCACTGCCACCGACAAATGGTACCAAATCATGCTTGGCCGTCTTGTGGCTGGCTTCGGTGTTGGGGCCTTGTCTCTCCTCGTCCCCATGTACCAAGCAGAGACTGCACCCAAGCACATCCGAGGCGCCCTTATAGCGACATATCAACTGATGATCACATTCGGTATTCTTCTTGCTGCCATATTCAACTACGCTGCCGAGGAACATCAAGCCGGAAAGGCCGCATCATGGCAAATTACTCTGGGTATAACGTTCGTGTTTCCATCCATGCTCGCTTTTGGCATGCTATTCTTCAGCGACACACCTCGTTTCAATTACCGTAAAGGCAGGATTGAGCAGGCCAAGCGTACGATGATGAAGGTGTACGGGGTGGGCGAAAACCACTTTGCGATCCATACTGAGCTCCAGGAAATCAAGGAGAAGCTCGAAGCCGAGTCTGTTAAAGGCAATGTCGTCAAAGAGTGGCTTGGTATGTGGAAGGCGCCGAAGATGGCCCGGAGGTTATTGATCGGAATGGGCCTACAGATGTTCCAGCAACTGACAGGGTAGGTAGATCTGACTTTAATGGGGCCATGGCTAACATTGGCAGAGCGAATTATTTCTTCTATTACGGCACTACCATATTCCAGGGTACAGGAATAAACAACTCCTTCGTAACGCAAATGATCCTTGTAAGTCCGCAAGTGTCTTGAGTCAGTCTGATCTAACGGAGATGCACGGAATGGTATCAACTTCGGAACCACCTTTTACGGCTTGTACATCGTCGAACATTACGGACGCCGTAAGTCGCTGATCGCTGGCTCCCTCTGGATGTTCGTGTGTTTCATGGTATTTGCCTCCGTGGGCGCATTCTCACTCGACCGGACCACCCCCTCGAATACGCGGAGTGCATCCATTGCAATGATCGTCTTTGCATGCTTCTTCATCTTTGGATTCGCCACCACTTGGGGCCCCATGGTCTGGGCTATCTGTGGAGAACTGTTCCCCAGCAGGTATCGCGCAAAGGCCATGGCCCTGACCACTGCGAGCAACTGGATGTGGAATTTTTTGCTTGCGTAGGTTTCTTTGGCGCCCTTCGTGTGTGCGACTCTAGGCTAATTCGCACGTCATGGCAGGTTCTTCACGCCCTTCATCACCAAGGCAATCAACTTCAAATACGGTTATGTGTTCGCAGGATGCAATCTCGTAGCCGCTTGCATTGTCTACTTCTTCGTCATTGAGGGTAGGGGTCGCACGCTCGAGGAACTCGACACCATGTACCTGCTCGGAGTGCCACCTTGGAAGAGCTCTAAGTTTGTGTTCCCGAGTGACGAAGAGCTGGATGAAGAGACCAGGAAACAGGTCGCTGAGGCGAGGAAGGGGTCGCTGACGGGTGGATCTATGCGCGGACGGAGAGGCTCTTTGACCCTTCAGATGGATGGGTCAATGCACCCTCAAGCGTTGAAGGAGAAGAGGAGGGATGAGGAAGCGTAACGGTGCGAGAGTTTGGAATTTGGGTAAGTATGTATATGTTTTGACGACGAAGATTGGTATCACTGGAAATTACTACACGACTGCTTATGACTCTCTATGACGATGCGTTGGGCATCGGTGTTAAAATATGGCTTCTTAAGACTTCAAGGTTGGATTGCCTGTTAAGTGTCCATTCCGTATGCGTGTATTATAGTTTCATATAGTTTCACCCTTTGCGAACGCATAATGATGGGCGTCTGGAATGAGTCTGGAATCCTTGTATATACACACGATCTGCAAGATTTGCAAGGTGTAAACTATTTACTTCGTGAAGACTGCGACACCCACGACACCGACACCGATGCCGAAAAGCACACAAGATCTACATGTCTCCCGCATTCCACCTCCGTTTCGCCTTCTTAGATATGCACCAAGTCTCCGTGAGCGATGACTTGTCAAGCGGCAGAGATAGACCAAAGAACATTACCAGGTGTCAACTCGGCCGAACATCCACGTGCTAAGTATATCCCCGGGCACGTGGACTTTCTCGATTCCCTTCCGGCCCAGGGTATTTCAACAGCCTTCTCGAATATGGTTCAGTTAAGTGAGGTGCTATCCAAGCTGTGGCTTACGATGGTATTGCTGCTATATTAAGACAATACGTTTCAATGGGCCTGAGATTGAGCGAGCGTGTCTTTGACACCTATTTGCGGCCAAAGCAGAAAGCTCCACATAGATTCGAGGAGGACAATGAACTCTATTAAGTATTGTCTCCATTGACGCAAGTCTTTGTTCTGTCTTTATGATGGGTACAAGCACCCTTCCTTTGTGGCCCGCGCCGACATCATTATATACAATACCGCAATGTTTTCCTCAAAAGTTTTCGGCAATCTTACTCCCCCAAGAACAATTTTTTTTTTCATGATTTAGATCAGTATGCCGAATGCTTGGAATCATTTTCTTCACTCGGTCAAGGCGGCCCTGCGTGCCAACGGACCGAGTCAGCACTGGAGTAATGGTGAGTATACCCAGATGACAACAATTCCTTCGTCTACTCTCAAAACCTGCGAATACAGAGCTGATACTTCACAGACCAGATAGTGCAGACGGCATCATGGCTCTGGCATCACCCTGGTGTCGACAGGACGCCGTTCGAAAATGCAGCTGCAGCTGGGGCTAGCAATCAGAGATTGCAATTAAACTTCGACCTACCAACAAGAGCGGCGACCAAAAAGGAAGCCAATGCAGCAAAGAAAGCAAGAGCGTTGGGCCAGAACATTGACGCGCTTCCGGGATTCCATATAATTCCAGCTCCGCCTGCAGGTGCTCCTCCTCAATCTGCCCAGCCTCCACCGCCGCCACCACCTCGTCCTGCTCCTGTTGCTCCTGCTGCTCCTACTGCTCCTACTGCTCCTGCTGCTCCTACTGCTCCTACTGCTCCTGCTGCTCCTGCTACAGCAGCTGCGCCAAATGCCCAGGCAGAAGTGTACCCATGGTCTTTCTTTCCAGCCCGTCCATGGAGAGAGACCCTCGGGCCGTCAGACTACATGGAACGTATGTGTGTGAATCCAAGGTATGATAAAACCAACGAGAGACCCGGTGAACTGCTGGGAAATGAAAGCGACCCGACCGACGAGAGATGGGAGATGACGCGAGATCGCACTTTCCTGCACTCTGGAACGCAGAGAGGCGATGGAGTGCGACGCTGGCATGGTGCTAAGATGCTAGGCAAAGGCGGTTACGGTCGGGCTGGGCTCTGGGTTCGCACTAACGGCAGTGGGAATATCCTAGAGGTAAGCATGCGTCCGGAAGGTTGCAACAAGCAAACTAACAGACAGTTTGATTAGCGGATGGTGATAAAGGAATGCATTTGGTCTGGAGACCAATGGCATTCCGCAAAGAATTGGCTGGATCGACTCCCTCGCGAAGTCCGACTCCATCAGCTTATAGAAGCAGGAAGACGAGCGACAGGAAATGCACCGGAATATCGTCATGTTGTTGAGGTGTTCGGGCACAGGCTTATGATGCACCACCAAAGATACAGGTTATACATGCAGTATGCGCCCCACGGAGACCTTCATGACGCGCTGCGGAAGATTGTAAGGCCGTATAGTCGCAAAGATCCACTGGGACGCAAAGATCGAGAGTATGATGACGAATCGTACACACCAATGGAATTCATCTGGTACTTCTTCTCGCAGCTGGTGGACGCTTGTCTGGTATTGCAGCAGGGAAGCGTAGGTGGGAGATTGGACGGTTGGAAAGGTATCACGCACTGTGACCTAGGTAATTGGAACAACGTACTGCTGGCAGAGCCCTTGGAAGGCGAGATTACCAACTACAGTGAGTACAGTGAGGACAGTGAGGGTAGCGAGGACAGCGAGGACAGCGAAGAGAACGAGAAGAGCAACAACAGCGAGGAAAATGTGGACGGAGAGCAATCCAAAGCAACGGTAGGTATCGCATGTTCACTAAAAAAACATGGCTGATATGCTGACTGTAATCACAGTGGCCTACGTTCCTTATCGCAGATCTAGGTTTTTCGTTCCATGAATTGAGTCCAAATAATACTGCAAACCCCCAAAACAACGACAAGGGAAAACGCAGCCAGAAGGACAACGCCAACCCCGACGGTAACGCCAACCCAAACATCTGGCAAAACAACAACGTACCAGACCCCGAACACAACGACAACCCGTTTCTATGGAAGTTGTGGAGCCCAACTCTAGGGGGGGGTCGATATCCTCCTGTAAGTCTAACCCATCAGTTCCCATGAAGGAGTGACTGACGTTGTACTTAGGAAATGCAGTGGAAAAGTACTACTCGAATCGATGAGAAGTCGGATGTCTGGCAGATCGCGAGTCTTGTTCACATGTTGATTGTCCATCACTTTCCCAGACGAGAACATGCAGGTGACCTGGGACCCCTCACTGAAGATACACGCGAATGGACATATGTAAAGAGGACAGGGGCGGGAGATAATGCCATACGAGTCGAGACAAAGGAACTTCGCATCTTTGCCTGTAAACACACCCACGCAGAGGACCATATACTCGTGAAACGTAAAAAAGGAGAGCCGGATTTTGATCTCGTCAAATACGTCTACCCCCCGGAATTAAGACAGTTAGTGGCAAGATGCCTGTCTTACGACAAAGATAAAAGACCGACTTTGGCCGAATTGCGGGATCTGATCGAACCGCATCGAAGAAACGCCGACAGGCCAGAGGTGCCTCACTTAATCATGAAACGGGATAGGCGGTTCAGAATAGGAAGAAAATATCGGCCTCCAATGGGAATGTAGGTTTTCGACCCAGAAACGCTACTAGAGAAATAGAATAGGTAAGACGCAATCTTTCGCAACTTGTACTAACTATTAGAAGTTCGTTAGAGGTATATGTATTCACCCAGTGTAAGACATTTGCCGTGCCGCGGGCAATCAACAGCAGAGATTTTGACACGCACTTGAACCTTTGTTTTGCATTTTCAATATGCGTTGAACTAGGTTGTAACCCTAACAGATAACATTTGTATATTTAGGGTCAACGCTTGCAATTAGTAGGCTTTTCCGAACACTTCAAAAGAACGGGGTCTGGTACCCTCCTTCCCGGCCCCCTTCATTCAGCATACGCCCCGTCAACCTGTTTCCATTCTGTCGACACAATGGTGAAGATATGCAAAATCACAAGCACAAAACATCCCACCCAGTTTAGTCGGTTCATTGGTAGTTTAAATGTGGATATTTCTATTCTAAAGTTGACATGACATTCATCACTTCGTGTAAAACGTACTCATCCTATACTTCGTCTCGCCCTCATACTGCGCCAAGTCCGCAAGAGCCTGTTCCCCCTCCCGAATAATCGTCTGCCGTATAGCCTCGCTCCTGGGCGTAATCTTGACCTTGAACGGCTGAGGCCGCATATTCAGCCCATTTCTACGCACGTTAGCCGACTCTCCCCTCCGCAAAATGCGTGTTTAAAGACTTACGTATAAGCAAAGATATCCACCGGAATCTCATTCCCCTTCTCGTCCACCGCAGGCTCAATCTTGAACCCCCACAACAACCTCGCAACCGTGACCCACGTCCCCTGCTCCGCCAACGCCTGTCCCGAACACACCCTTCTCCCCCAGCCAAACGTCATGTAGCCCCTCTCACCGGGAAACGGTCTAGAGGCCTCGTCCCCCTTGAGGAACCTCTTGGGATTAAATCGATCCGGCTCGGGGAATTCACGCTCGTTATGGTGGATCGCCCACACGTTCCCCTGCACCCACGTCATCTTGGGGATGAGATACCCGTTGTAGTAGTCATCTTGCACGGGCGCGTGGGGCTGGCCGCCGATAATGGCAACGCTGCGCCAGCGGAAGACTTCCTTGACGAAGGCGCGCACATAGGGGAGGGAAGCGTCGTCTGTGAAGGTTGGGGAACGCTCGGAGCCCACGACCCTGTCTAGTTCTTCCCAGGCCGGGAGGAGGGTTTCCGGGAAGGCGCGCATGGCGAGGATGGCGGTGATGAGGGTGCTAGAGGACGTGTCGGAGCCGGCGCCGAAGAGGTTGCCTGCCAATGCGGAGATTTCTTGTGGGCGGAGGTTGTATTGAGGGGCGGCTTTGAAGAGGTGTTTGGCGTAGCAGTCGTCGTGGCCCGGTTGCGTGGCGGCTTCGTGGGCGAGGGAGTAGAAGAAGTCCTGGCCGCGGTGGGATCCATTTTTTCGGCCTACACCCCGTTTCCAGGGGGCGATAGCGTCGGGGACTTTGGCGAGAACTGGCGGTGGAAGTTAGAATATACCGACTCCTGTGAGATGGCTCAGTGAAGAAAGGTGGACCTACTCGGAAACGTCTCCATCAACATCGGAAACGTCTTCCCGGGCACATTCAGATCCGCCGCCAAATGCATCACCTGAATCACCTCCGTGATAATCGGATCCTGAGGGTCGCCCACCCTTCGCCCAAACCCAATGATACTGACCACGCTCGTCGCATATCTTTCGAAATGTGCTACATAGTCCTCTGGGTTCTTCAATAGATCATAAGCCACGACTTTACTCTCGTCGTTCTGGAACGAGCGGTATCGCTGGACTTGCTGAATGCCGACGCCTTGGTGCATGAGCTTGCGTTGGATGCGGAAGCGGTCACGTTGGGCGGGAGTCGTGGTGATCATGTTGACCAGGTTGTTTTGGCCGGCGCGGAGCTCGGCGAAGACGACCATGCGGGGACGGGAGCTGGAGTGGTATTAGCACTGGGTGGCTGACTAGACATGTTGTATATACCAGTAGATGCCAGCTCTCTTGTCAAGAAGCTCGTTGGCTGTCCAGGCATCGTTGATCCAAACGGTAGGGTGACTGGGTGGGTCAGTATTCTGATAACGCTGTCTGGATTCAACTCAAAGAATACCGTCCTATCCAGAAGGTTATGAGTGGGTTGTTGTATTGCTTGGAGAGCTTTTCAAAGTATAACCATGGCTTCTTATCCGGGAGGGAGAACGTGTTGCCGATGATGGGGAGAGGCAATGGACCCGGAGGCTTGAGCTCAGTTAGCCATACCGTTGGACTGGACCTGAGGAGAGGCTCACCATTTTACTCCTCAAGTAGAGCATCCGTGCATAGTCTGCAAGCACTGCGGCAACAACAGTGACCACGAGGGCCATGATGACGGTCCCGGTGCCGTACTTTGATATGCCATGTTGTACATAGTGCAAAGGAAGTGTTCCAAAGATCTGTTCGACAGCCATAGCTGCGACCTGTTGTTACGTTGCTAGACAAGAGAAGTGCACGAACTGAGGATACGAAGTCAAAAAGGTTCAACAAGGATATGATGGAAGTGCAACCAAGCTTCTGAATGCATGTCTGTCCGGCATATTAAGAAACCAATCACCTGTGCCCTGATGGAAGACCTAAACGTGGACACGGGAATTACTCTATTACTCTACCTGGTACCCCACATCCTGGTGGTGGGGCTTAAGTCCGTCCGTCCTACTGTCTCCAATTCCGAACTTCCGATCCTCATTCCGAGGTCTACGAAGCGGAAACCTTTGCGATGAGGTCGTCAGCCACCTCCTCCGCATGCTTCTCTGCATCAAATCCAAAGATCCACTCCTCCCTCGGCATTTGTATACTCTCCGGGTTCTTCTTGACCTTTTCCCAGTCGGTTTTGTGCCACAGATCTCGCGTCGTTTCCCCGGTCTTCTGCACTTTGCGGACGCGGTCATAACGGATTTCCTGATATGCTCGCAATGCGCCTCTGATGTTCTTCTTGCCTGCCCTCCGCAGCACCACAGCCAATGTAACTCCATCTTCCAATGCCTGCGTTGCTCCCTGTGCACTCGTTGGTAGGAAAGGATGTGCAGCATCACCGAGAAGACATATCCGCCCGTGCCCTGGAGCACTGCCGTAGCCAGAAACCCACGTAGGCAAGGGGTCGCGATAGACGAGTTTCCAGTCCACGAGGACGGATTCTGGCGTCTTGGAAACAATCTTCTTGCACATTGGGTCCCATCCCTCAAGGACCTTGTACACGTCTTTGAGGTAGCCTGGGAAAGACCAGGACTCGGCGATATCGGCTTCATCGCGGTGTGTCAGGACCCAGCAGCAGTCGGAGCCGTTTTTCAGGGTGGAGAAGAGGAAATGTACATCCGGTCCTGTCTCTTGTGTCAGCATCTGTATGCTTCAAAGTAACCATCTGCGGCCGCGTACCAATCCACCCGTTAAAGGTGTCTCCGTTCTCACAGAAGTGTTTTGTCTCCGGATCCGCAATCATATCCTTGTTCGAGAACCATGCCCTCCAAACAGCGTAGCCGGAAGACTTGGGCTTATCTTCATATCCGAGGACGAGGGTACGCGCCTTGCTTCTCACGCCGTCGCTTCCTACGACGACATCGCCCTCAATCTTCGTCCCATCTTCCAGCACAATCCCCGCAGCCTCTTCAGTCTCCCAGTAATTCTCTACACGGTGCCCAAGGTGAATGGGAATGCCCAGCTCTTTTGCGTAGTTGAAAACAATCTCATGCAATTCGCCTCTGTGGCCATTGAAGTTCGGCGCCGTTGGATCTTTGGCCGCAGTCTTCTGATTGATCACAATCTCGCCCGTGTCCCACTTGTGGATATTGAACCCGTAGCTTGACAGATCAATGGACACATCTCGCATTTTCTTCACAATCTCGCCATTGGACCACCGGTAGAAGATGCGGCCTGCATTGGGTCCAAAAGAGATGATATCGCCCAGCAGCTTGAGCTCGGGGAAAGCCTCATAAATGACTGGAGAATGGCCTTGCCGTTTGCATTCAATGGCCGCTGTGAGACCGCCGAAACCTGAAGAATGAATCAGCAAGATGATCATTGATGGAGAAAATTTCCTCTGGCGCTGTACCCGCTCCGACGATGATCACTTTGATGCCAGTCTGCGGCTTGGTCCCATTGAGCTCTGCCATTGTCGGGAGTTTGCCGGGTAGAATCTTTGCGCGAAGGGGCATGGGAATTGATGTGAGAGGTATCTTGTGCTTTTGCAAAACTTGGAAATCGAGAAAGCACAGCTGCGACTTTCAATATGCAGGCCCTCTCTCCTTTCCAGGGTGTGGGGCTCCGCGATCCCGGTTTACACCAGAGTCCTCGGCCGGGGTGCTGATTTGATTCTCTCCTGAGTCTGGGAGCTTTGTGCTATGTCCGCACTGCCGGCGTGGGTAGCTTCTCCAGCTGCTCCCGAGGTCTCGAAGGTGCCGCTTGGGAGCATCGTAGCCCGGGAACACGGGTGTTGTGCCTAGACATGGTGGGAGCGGGGTGGAAGCACATTTGCCGGGCTTTATTTGCGGCGGTAGACCTGTACAGTTGACTTGTGGCTGGTGGTGCGTGGTGCGTGGTGGTGAGGTGTTCGGATGAATCGCTGCGATGCCCCACATTAAGAGAGTCCCCCGCAGATTGGTGCCCCGCACTTGGTTTTGGAGATCACGCTAGCTGGTTTCGGTTTAGTATTCACTTATGGTCTGTGCATGTGTGTGGATAGCATAGTATGTATACATTTCGATTGTATATGACATGAGGAATTCTGGGAGACGTCTCAGTTTTTGTCGAAATAGTATCTCTACATTGACAGCTTGTGTTTTACCGAATCCCCTGGACTCGTCAGAATCTTCCATACTCAAAGATGTCAGTGTCACACCCAGAATGGGGTCAAGAAACCGGAGGCCTCGAGGTTGCTAAGGCGCTCGCCGAGCGCATCAAGGGGAGGAAAGGTTCGTGTGACGGCAGCTTTCTGTAGTAGCAAATACTAATAAGCTGTAGTCTTGATCACAGGCGTCAGTCCAGAGGTGGGTCAACCAGTTCAAAGTCAGGGATTCCAGAGCTGATAGCCAGCAAGTCAATCGGATCCTCCACCGCGCAGGCCATTGCATCACAATCCCCTGCTCTTCTCATTCTGGCATCTCGTACGCAAGCCAAGCTGGACCAAGTCGCCGAAAAGCTCAGAGACGCATATCCCGCCGTGGCCGTCCGCACCGTTGCCCTAGATCTCGGATCGCAAGAAGCCGTAAGAAAGGCTGCGGCTCAAGTGTCAGAGATCACTGATCGTCTTGACATCCTCATCAACAATGCTGGCTTGATGACCTCGACGTTGCAACATACGGCCGAAGGCATCGAAGCCCAGTTTGGGAGCAATCACATAGGCCACTTCCTGTTTACCAATCTGCTTCTTCCCCTGTTGCTGAAGTCGGCAAAGTCAAGCCCGCCAGGAGCCACTCGCGTGATCAACCTGACAAGTCTGGGACACCGTCTTAGCCCCATTCGGTTCCATGATTACAACTTCGAAGGGAAGCCGATTCCAGATGAAGAGAAGCCGCCGGCGGACATACCAGACATGTTCAAAGGCAAGGAGGGGGAGCCATACAATGGGTACATATCGTATGGCCAGTCAAAAACCGCAAATGTGCTCTTCTCGGTTGGTTTAAACCAGCGGTTAAAGAAGGATGGAATCGTGAGTTATGCGGTACACCCGGGCTGTAAGTCGTGCTCGAAATATGGATATTTGGAGCCGATGCTAAAAAACTTTAGCAATATGGACGGGTCTGAGCAGAGATCTCGACCCGGATGGCGAGAGCACAATGCGTAAAACGAGTCCATTCTGGAAGAATCATGATCAGGGAGCTGCGACCACCTTGGTTGCAGCATTTGATCCGCAGCTTGACGGTCAGTCCCGAGTCGGATTCGGAAGATGCATACTAATGTATAGGACCAGAGCCGAAAGCTGTGTTCCTGCACAACTGTCAATACTGGGAGGCGACAGCACCGCATGCCACGGACCCGCAAATAGCAGAGAAGTTATGGGCGCTTAGCTCAAAGCTGGTGGGAGGGGAGCCCAGGCTATGAATGAGGCTGCGATGCTGCAAGATTAGACAAGATAGTACTCGATAGGAATGGAAAGGATTTCCAACACCTCGAGCGAAGCGAGTGCAAGAGACATGTCATCCATTCTGCTCGTGTATACCTTCAACTGCGGTTGTCGTCCCTAATTTGTGAAAAGCCTCTCCCTGTTGTGATCGCGTCGTATTTGGGCAGGGCGATGGCTGCAACAGGAGGAGGCTTCTCAGAAGAGCTCGGGGTGGGCGTGGTAACTGAGGCGCAGCAGTTACATTCAGGTAAAGCAGCTATTAGCTCTCCATTCCCGGACTTCTCTGTGTATAATGTTAATAAGTACAAGTAGTACAGTAGGTACCAGAGGAGTAGCAATCATGGAGTAGCAACGGAGAGGGCAGTTCGCATGACCAGCATTAGTGTCGTCATCGTGCGCACGGGCCTCTTGGCATTGCACTCCGCCTGCTCAAGCCTCACAGTCCCTCACCCCAGCCTCGTTCCAATCTATGAATCGTCCAGGAACGCCGACTCTATACAGTGCCTCCCCCCCTACCGCTGTATACAGTATACAGTATACCTCGTCACAGCACTCGCTGCAACAGCATTCAAGATGAGGTTTCTTGCCGTCGTCATCTCCTCCCTCTGCGCACTCTCCGTTGCCGCCTCATGGATACCCGGCCAGGTTGCCATCAGCGAGGACTACAAGGTGCCAGGAGACAATCCTCTGCACTTCTGCGGAGATCCCAAGGATGATATCTTGACCATCGAGAGGGTGGACCTGTCACCTAACCCGCCCCAACCGTAAGAAGCCTGCCGTCAAGTCTACCCTGTCTTTCTCCTTTGCAGATGTTTGGCTGTGACTGCTGCTAATGCACGACTACAGGGGAAAGACCCTCAGTATCAAGGCAAGCGGCGACTTCAAGGAGAAGGTGGAGGAAGGCGCCAAAGTCCACGTCCAAGTCAAGTACGGCCTCATCACCCTCATCAACCAGGAATCCGACCTCTGCGATGCCATCTCCAACGTAGACCTGAACTGCCCGCTCGACAAGGGAGAGATGAGCTTGACCAAGGATGTCAACCTCCCCCAGCAGATCCCACCTGTGCGTATATCATCTGCACACTCCACCATCTCAACCGCTGACAACGTGAAGGGAAAGTACACTGTACTGGCCGACGTATACACCAAGGATGGCGACAAGATCACCTGCCTAACGGCCACCGTCCAATTCACCCGGTAAACATCTCCAGCCGGCAGCACGAGAAACTCGCGGGAAGTGCAAATCTGAGACCACTCCATAGATCATTCCAAGTTGGGAGCCGGAGGTTCAAGCTGTCTGGCCCGGGTGTAAACATACTGCAGGACCGGATCCATAGGCGAGACGAGTTATAATGGCAGGGCTCTTGTTTAAGACGCATTGTCTGGGGGAATAATGGCATGTGTTTGCATATTTGTTGGGTATTAGCGATACGTCCATACCATACCAAGGGGGTTCACGAAGGTTCACGTCAATAAGTCATGGTATTTCCAAATCCACGAAATGATTGTGTCGTACGACATCTGAAACATGTCGTGGTCATAGTGTCCGGATATCATTGCAGCAGCCACCACGTTCACACCCACCAGACTCTGAATATCCCCCGTCTATTCTCCAAATAGTCTCCGTACGCGCTTCAGCACGCTATCTTTCTCTGGGTCATAGGGATGGTCTTTCGAAGGAATCTCGAGCACCGCAGGAAAGGCTGCCGTGTACGTTTCGACCCGATGTCTTATGCGTTCGGCGATCTGCCCACTGTCAGCGCATGCCGGGTTGAAAGCCAAAGCAGGGAGCTGGCGGTCCGAGGGTTCCCATACGTGTTGGTTTATGAGCAAGATCGCGATATCTTTTCGCTCTGTTGTGAACCGGTCAAAGGCCGCTTCGATAGCACTGTTCTCTGTCTTGCTGTCGACAACGAGGAAGTTCTTCTGCGAATCGGGCGGCGCAGTAACATGCTATTCCACTGTCAGCCCAAAAATCAACGCGGAAAGGGTGGTAAGGGAAACATACGCCAACGCCTGCAAGAAGCAGTCCGGTTACTGTATCCTGAGCACTGGTAAGCTGGAGGCGATGGCAGCGGGGCTGGGCTTGGGCGGAGACACACTTCATCCCCAATAACAGCCAGGAATTGGCGGTCCTTGTTCTGTGCTGGAGCAGCCATTGCCGGTATATTCTCCTTACTCTGACTCCCCCGGCGACCTCGTGGAGGGAAGCAGCTGGCGCTGTTGTTGCCGGAGCTTCTGCTAGCAGTCGTCATGGCTCGGCGGTCCGAGGTTTAGCCGCGTCGCTTCATGAATCCATTGTTTATGTCCCAAGCTTCATTAACACCGCAAACACCACCGGACCCAAACCAACAATGACGTGAACAAAGGATCTTTTGATTGCGTCTGGATATTTGCGCAATCTCTGCGACAACGACATCCCCCGAGACACATCAGTCCCAAAAGTCCAGCATGCCACGCCTTGTCCGTCGCGCTCCGCTTCTGGAGAGGATCAAAAGTTACCTTGATCCATGGGACTGGTTGATGTGGTTGTCGGAGGAGTTCAATGGCAGTGATTGGGATGATTTTGCGGACAGCTATGCCAATTCCATTGGACTGGTCATGAATGTCGTCTTCATGATCGCGGAAGCGAATGCGGGCAAATCGACCAGTGCTGGAGATGATGTCTTCGGAGAGTATAAGACGACTAGCAGTGGCTGGCTGAAGTTGTTTGTAAGATACGGCTCCCCATTTATGACCAGAACCAGGCTCACTTTTCACTAGATGAATATTATCGTGCTAGTACTCGCCCTCATATCGTTCCTGAACGCCTCCTACACCTTCTATCGCAAGCGGCACTATCGACTCTTCGAACAGCCAATCGAAACGAACCCCTCCACCCCATCCGCGCACCGGGTCCGCGTTGATTCCTCCCCTGCGGGAGCCTCCCCTCTCCGCTTTCTTCAGAACATCATGAGCTTTGAATCCGCCGAATCTCGCGCGCATCCGGACGCCTCACGAGATGTGTGGGAGATTGCTGTCTGGGACCCCAATCCGCTTTGCTTGAGACTGTTCTGTCTCTTCAGTCCGCTACACGTCGTTCTCTACCTTCTAAACCTGCCAGTAGCCCCGCTGGAATCGCGGCCCAGTGTCAAGGTTGTGACGACGATTGCCATTGCCGCGCTTCTCTCAATACAGCTACGCTACCTCTGCAGCTCCTTCGAGAGACAAGTCAAGGACTCCGCTGTCATCCATCGGGAAGTGCTCAACGAATACGACACCAAATTCGTCCACCCCAATCTACAACGGCCGTACCGAGACGTGGGCATCCAAACAATCACCACCAACAAGCGGCAGAGGCTTTCTGGAGGCAGTGAGCTTGCCTCCGAAGTCGACATATACACCCCAACCACTATAATCAAACGTGGATTTCACACAAACCCCAACCAAGCCTACGCTTCCCAGTACGATCCTGATAATCTAGCGTCGCAGCCAAACCCTCGCCCCGTGCGATCAACTACCCATACGCCCTCGTATCGACCCATTCCCAATCCTAGGTACACCACAGCATCTACCACAACCACAGGAGCAGACTTCTCTTCACCCATACGACCGTCAAATACTCCCAACCCGTTCCGGCACACTCAGCAGCCGCAGTTCCGCACCTCGCATGTCGGTTCCGGAGACGGCGGCAGTCTGGGCGTGTATTCGCATGCTGCTTCCCCGCTTCGCAAGTCTGCGAGCGCAAACTATCTCCGCGATGATAGAACTGGTAGTAGGGAGAGTCTAGGCGGCGCGGGGACTGGGATGGGAGGTGAGAGGAGAGCTGGCAGTCCGACGAAGAGGGAGGGTAGTCCGCTTAAGAGAATGAGTACCCCGGGAGGTCTTGCGTCGGGCTTGGAGGGAGTGGGTGTCAAAGAGAGGATGAGTAAGGGGTATTCTGGGTTGGGGGTGGGGAGGAGGGAGAGTGGACGCTTTTAATAGCGGGTGTATGAGTGGATTTTGAAAGTGTGGGGAATGCGGACGCTAGTTTCATAAGGAAATAAGGGAAGTCGGGAAGGGGCTTTTCCTTTGCGTGTAAGATATCGCGGTTTGACTAGCAGCGGGGTTCTCGGATATATATGGGAGGGGATTGAGGGGATTACGGAGTCAGAGGCTTTATGGCCAGGGGGGAAAGTGAACTATATACCCAGCATCATACAATGCACTCTTTCATTTCCCAGCAAGTAAGAGATTGAGATGTCGATGAGGGCGTTAGTCGACTGCGGGCTTGGAGAGAGTGACGTGAATATGATCAATGTCCATTCTAGGCCAGATGGATTTTACAAAGTTAGACTTGTGTAGTGGACATGCCTGTCCTTGCTGGGATTTAAATGATGGTACGGACATTAAGAGGACGAGGAAATTGCGGCGCTGATTCATCTGGCCATGTACGCTGCTGATATCAGAGTCATAGAACTTCTTGTCACCAACGGAGAAAAGACTGAGCTGCTCGAGTTGAGCGTGAGAAGAGAAAAAGAATGCCATTTTGTCCACCGCAATCCTTTGTCCTTCCCTCGAAACCATCCATGAGCGGTGTCTGAGCAATTCTATGCCTGCTCGGTTGAGGACCTAAATATCCAATCCGAGATTTCTGGTGTTATCTGCCGGTCGGTGCTGAAGCCGGTTTATCGGTCGAGGGTGGAAGGGAAAGTAGCAGGACAGGAAGGTTATTTGTTTTTCTGTATGATTGTGAGTGTGGATCTGAATGTCGGAATCTAGATACGAAACGGGCAATAAATGGATATGTCACTGGGAATGTGGAGATGTAGAGAGCTGTTCGCGGCTTTTCAAGGCAGGGAGATATTGTGCTCAGAGTAAATAGGTTAACAATGTTGGAATGCGCGTTTTGGGTCTCACTGCACCTCCAATGAGTCAATGAGCATGAACGACAACCCCTTTACAATAGGAGCATGTTGCCAGAAGCATTTGTTCGAGAAGCTACCGGAGATGCAGCGATCTTTTGGTTTGGACGGATGGGGAGTTGCGTCTACGTTGAGAGTTGTGTTTACGTTGCACATAATGAAAGTGATATCCAATCTCCGCAAATAAATGATTTTGCCGTAGCAACAGCAAAAATTAGATGATGATTCAAACGATCAACACGGACAAGCTGAGCAAACATGCTACACGCCAACAATCGCCCCAAAGAGCCGCATAGCTACTTACCACCTACTATACTCTACCTCTCTGACGGACGTCCTATGTCCATTGCAATCGTCACTATCATCACTACCGTCACCATAAACCTACCAAGATCTGTCGCAGCGCTCACAAAGGAGCGAGAAAACAGGCTAGCTACCCGCCCGCTCGCCATGACCATGTGCCAGTGTAGCCTGATCTTCCACCCACCAAGGCGGAAATGACCCGCGCACTAAAATCTAGTAGCCCTCCATCTGACCATCTCGGAGACACTCGAAAGCAGTCACCCTGATCCATGTAGGCGTGAGGAACACGTCCAGCTGAAGGAAAAGATCATGTAAGTCGGAGACGCCCGGAGAAACTTCCTCCCTCCACACCACTACACTCCAACGACCGGTGCATCCCGATGTGGGCTCTCCTTCACTAGCTTCACAACCCCATATGTCTGACTGACGGAGTGAGACGAACCACACGGAACTTAGGGGCTCTCAATCTCCGACACATTCGGCTTGTTGGAACGCAGTACGACATGACTCACTGGACAGAACTCCACGTTCGAGTCCCGGGCGCCTGGCCGGGACAAGAACATGATGATAAGACGAACCAACGCTATCATCTGTAGTTTGGTGGGTGGGATCCTGCTATTTGCGTGAGAGAATCGCATCATCGGTGACCGAACATCGTGCTTGTGTTTAGTCTGGTGTCTAGATAATTGGCTTTCTCCCGTACAGGCTACCGAGTGAACGAGCCTACAGCTCCCGGACATTGCGGGCTGACTGCTCGCTGGTGTGACGGTATGGCTGCGGGACACTCAGCGCCAACGGCGATCGTGTTGAGCTCATTGGAAGAGAGCCCCTTGAGTTAGATGGCGTACTATCCAACGAAGGCAGGGGTCACTGTGGATCCTACGAGATATCGACGTCTCAACTCAACGACGGCCTGATCACTGGATGAGTGTGGAATCACAAGCGCCACGTTCGTTAGCCTGTTTAGCGGAGCACGAGCTAACGTGTGTGAGCGCTAGAAAAGGCTTGCAGGCGAGGAGTCGCACACGTATGTTCCTGGATTCTCGTGGTTCCTTGGGCCTAGGGCGCCAATAGCGTCGGGGATGAGAATGGATGTGGAGAATGTTTCCAGATGTAGGGTTTGATTGGACCAGCAAGTATCTAGGCAGGGTCAAAGCAATTGAAACAGTATCAGGGCCCATGGAGGGCGCTTTCGTCGCAGGTCGGAGAGGGCTCCAGATGTTGCGATGATGGGTTCAGCCTTTGTGCAGTAATCAGGCCCAGAGCAGGCCGGATGTTGACCAAGGCGGATGCAAAGGGTGAGCACCGTATATACATTTAGAAGCTGCATGGATGTGGCTTAGTATCCAGAAGCCTTGGAGTCTGAGGGACCCACCTCGTCGCTCCACAGTGTATCATCAGGGGCATCTGTGTGTTGAGCCCCTTTTCCCAGCAGCAAGATGAAGAACACCGTCGCTGGAGAGTCTATACGCAGTGAGAGGTTGAAAACCTCAGAAAGTGAACCGTTACTGGCTTGCCTGAGGTGGTCAAGCTTGTGTTGATGATGGTGCTCAGCTGACACCGGTTATGTCGTGGTATCCATGGCGAGCTGTATCTTCCAGCACGAGCAGATCAAAGACTCCCAACCCACAGGAGCCAGCAGTACGCGTGTCGATATCCCAACGAGGTATTCTTCCGTCTCGGCTTGAATAGCGTGGACTGTTGTGAGGAATTGGGATAACCCCTATCAGGGTCTTGCGACCCCATACGTGCAATGGATCCTGTTGTCAATCAGTCCATGCAACAATGCACAGGCTCATGCTGCGGAACTGTGGCGTATTTCGTTGAGGGTCTCCCGATCGTCTCCTAGTCAATTGCTCGCTTTGATGGCGGGCAGGTTTGGGATGCTTGTGTTGCGAAAGATGCGGAGGGGCGAGTAGACAAAATCCGGATACATGGTCTGGCTGGTAAGATTGATTGGCAAATGTGACAAACATTCATCACATGGCCTCCAGAGGGAGTAAGCCCAACATGATGAGGTTGAACAGTCTCTAGTTTCGCAATCACTGCATTTGCACGGGCCAATCGTTCGCTGTCGGTTTGAGGGGTTGGAGGTTCTACAGCGGCTCCGCCGTGCTCTCGATAGTCGGGTAGTGACCGAATGCCTGGTGGACGACTGTTAGCCCATCTGTCCCTGTATGGAGAACCATTGGAACGCTGTGCAAGGTCCGCAGGGGCGTCAAATCCTCAACAAGGCAAATGCTGACCTCAGGCCATATCGATCACGGAGAGTAGAGGTTCCCATGTCCAGGGAAATGAATGGCACGCACGGTATGCCGAGGATGAGGTCCCGCAAAGCATATGCAGTGTATAGGATGGGGGTTCATCTGCCATAGGGTGCAACAAGTAGACGCGATCTGAACACCATCTGGAGTCAATGCGGATAGGATAGGCGCATACAGGGTGTGACTCGAGCAGATACCGAACAACAAGTCGTCACAACCCTCCTGGACGGTATTGCTCGTGAAACGAAACTGCTTCGCTACCGGACCGGTCCGAGGCCCAGTTCCAGGGATGCAGACAAATTCCTGGCCATATGTACGTGTATCATCAATTGACTAGAAGCAAAGCTCCTCACGATCAACTTGAGATTAAGACCCACAGGCAGATTTCGTAACAAGAATCGCAAGGATAATTCCAAATTTCGTGAATGGAGCCGCTCGACCGATACACGGTTGGGTGGAAGTGAATGTATGTCAAGTCGCTGAGCGTTCTTTGGGCCTTTGGAGGCGGATAGTCATATCTCGTTCTACCCGCAAGACAACTAGTCCAGGTTCGAGATTCATCGCCTCCAGGCCAAGAAACAACCAACTGACTCTTGAAGATAAAGAGGATGCAAGTAAATCTTCTGTGGACATATACATTCCAGAAACTCCGACGACACGGCTGCAAAACGGCGGTATTTTCGATGAAATCTGCAATTGTGGATAGGAACCATCACCACATAGGTCCAGAGCACAGTGTCAGGGTGATGTTCGCTCCGAGTCCCTGGACCTGAGTAGTTTGCCTCCGCTGTTGCTTCAAGCATGCTGCTTCATGGGACCGAAGTGAATGCAAAGCAGTCATCATGAAGGTCATGAGAAAGCTGCTACACCTTTTGATCAAGAGAATCTGGTGAAAGACTTTGAAGAGGAGATTGAAAAGCGCAAGACACTAGCCAGAGATACTGAACGAGTTCGGAAAGAAGAACCATCTTCAGAGCCTATGCACTGTCATCCGGTCTGGAGAGGTCACAATAGAGAGCCTTTCGAGCTCAAAACAGGCGGCCCGAACCGCTGTTGACAGACGTTTCTCTTCAGACTGAGCACTGCATCATGTCAACCGTTTTGCGCCAGTTGCTGGTCTTGGGCTGCCAGAAATGATGATCGCGGTTGGTGTAACGAAGAACGCCCAGCCGGCACCATGCCTTGTTCAAACTCCGGCCCAGCTCGTTATCGTGAGCAACGGCACTACGCCCTGCTGGTCGAGTCGCCTGAGAGGTTGATTTCTGCTCCTTCCGAAGTATCTTCGAGGCTTCTGCAGGCAGCCAGCGAGCTCTCTGGTCCCGATAGCTGCTTGGACAGCTGCTTGGACAGCGGCCCTCGTCGTCACGGGGAAGGGACGGGTGGCTGCAGGTTGGTGTGCCTCGAAGTCGGATTCCCTGCAGGTTGGCTGATTCTCTTGTGAGCTAGTGATGCGATGCGGCCACCCAGATGGGCTGCGATCTCCCAAATTGCCCGCTCAGCCACATCTGCGCTGGCGGCCAACGGGCTGCTGTGCTAGAATGCAGTGAAATGTTCTGGGAGGAGCCGAGGTCAGGTGCTCAGGGCGCAGCAGTTTTGCTGAGCGTGCAGGCCGCTGTGACGGTCGGCGGGAGTTGTCGCATCAGATGATGGTAGGCCGTCAAGGAATCATGCGAGGAGGACATGGATGGCAGCTTTGTTACCGCCAGGCCTTCGGTGAGCTGCAGTGCTAGTGGAGAGCTCTGGGGGCGGCTCCCCAGCGCTCCCACTCGCACTGGCATGCGATGATTGTCAGTCAGCGTTCTCCGTCCTTGGAGGAGCAGCTCCCCGTCATGGCAGAAAACGTGCGAGAGGACTGGGTCATGTCACGTCGAGGCGCGTGGAATCAGGGAAACGCAAGGGAGGTATGCGAGGGCGATTCGACCAGACTGTGATTACGATAAGGGATAGTGGGCCTTTGGGAAGCGCCGACTGCAATGATAGGGAGTGCGACGTGGATGGGTGCGCGAGGAGAGAGCCCAGTGGTAGCTAGTGTGAGAGAGAGAGAGTGTGTGTGAGTGTGTGAGTGAGAGGGAGTCTTGCAGTGACCTGTGGGATGAGAGCGACGTCTCTGCGCGAGGAGGAGGCTAATCCCGCTTTTGTCCTAGATTCCATTAGTGTGACGCTAGTCTCCATTAGCGCAGGGGTCTGGTCTTGGCGGGGAGGAATAGCCGCGCATCCTTCCTGCACGTCACCCACACGGTTTTCATCCCAACCACCCCAACATTGAACCCACCCACACATTCCCCGTGCCCCCAACCGCCCTCCGCCGTCCGCAGTCAGTCCAACCGCCAGCCGTCCGCCAGCCGTCCGCCCTCCGTCTCTTCGAACCATCTACATAATACTCCGTACTCCCTACTCAACAACGCAAAGGGAGTCCGCTGCCTCTATGTCGAAACTTGCAGTACATCTGCGCTTCTCCCCCGCTGCCAGATCCGACCAGCCTGCAGTCACGTCTTCGTCTTAAGCCTACTAGTGCTCACCTCGACCCCTTCTTCCCGTCCTCGTCCTGCTCCGGCGAGCTGCAGCTGTGCAATGCCTGGCTACTTTCGGAGCGTTGCGCAGCGTCCCGCTCTGTCGGGCCCGCTCTGTGCTGGAAATCAGCAAGCCCGGATCATGGCGTCGTGACCGAGAGAGCTGCTAGACCAGACGAAGGGTTGCATCGCCTGCCCGTGTCGTCTCCATTGTCCGCTCTGCCTCGCCCAGAAGCCGTGGCGCTGTTTGTGTGGACCGCGTCTTTTTCCAGCATCGCCTCCCGCTCACCCTGGCACTCTGCTTTTCCAGTAGCCTGTGACAGGTAACGGCCTCGAGTCAACCCATCCCCGTACTCTCTATTTTGCTCTGTTCCCTTTGCTGGTATGCGGTCGTTGCTTTCCAAATGTCGCCCATCCCCCGCAGTTGTATCCTCTTCAGCCTTCTCTATCCATCAGTGCTGACCGGCTCTCCCGTACACGCGCTGAGCCAATCCGTCACTTGCTGCGGGCTGTCTGATCATCCGTTCACTGCATGGACCTACTTGGGGGGTGCCGGGCTGGTTGGGATGAAACATTACGGTCCCAAGCAGGCGGACGCTGCCTGCCGTGTCGAGTGTATTGACTGCTGCCCTGTGGCCAGTGTTCCTGCATCGCCGCACGGGACTGTGATGCTCGACAGACGAGCCAATCCCCTTCCTTTCACCTGCCGTGAGCACCGTTCCGGTCGTCACCAGAGGGCCCTACATCCGGTGTAAGGAATGCGCCGCGTAGCGTGGACAAGAGACAATTCGAGAAAAGATTCGAGCCTGGGCCCCGGGCCAAACCATTCTCCCTGGCGTCGGAAATATAGAGAAGCCGCATTGGGAAAGGGTCGCTGCTGCAGCTTGCCAATGCTACCGTGGTGCTAGATGACGGCCACGAGCCGCGCAATACGGATCATTTGCTCTTGGGGCTGAATCTTGATCGACTCTCGCAGGATGCTCTGTCTGGAGAGGGGGTCATTGCTGTTTTGAGCCAAACAACCCGACACCTCTTCACTCCAAATCCGCATGTCTATAGTGGCTTAACTGCCTTGTCCTGCACTGTACTTCTACCGCCCGCCCTCTATTCTCGCTCCTCATTCGACCGCAGGACGCAGCTTGAAGCTTCCTCTGTTTCCACCATCCTCCGACCCTCGCGTATCCTCTTCTCATATTCTGCTCCCTCACCCTCTACCTCAACGTTTCGAGGTCAATATCACGGCTTGGAAAACCTGGGACCCCAGTTGCACTGCACTTCCTCTCGCGGAGGGTTGGGCACTTTCGACAATACTCTTTTCTGCCTCTATGCGTATGGTCTAGCCATCGCATCCCTCTCCCTGCCTCTCCAACTTTGAGGCCGAGGTGTCGACGTTGGTAACCACCCACTTCCACCCTGCTCGTCTGCGGTCGTTTTATACTCGCCACCGCCAACCCGAACCACCAGTGTCATCGCACCGGCGCTCGACGTTCGATCGAAATTTCCGAACCAAGGCTGGCAGATCGGCAGAAGCTCTTGACGATTCAGCCTCCTCGGAAACCGCCACCTCAAGGGGGGTTCCGCGCCACATCGCTCCTTCCTCTGCTCTGCAGCAGAGCCTGGTAAGTTTCGACGAGATTGCGACATGAGTGCTTGGACCGCTGCCAGAAGACTGACAGGTCGCAGTTGGGCCAACGAGCGGAGCAGGGCATCCACCAACCGGGGAACAGCGGTCAGTACCTGTCTGTGCGTGCGCAGCTCGAGATCCAGATCTGCTGTGGAGACGGGAAGAAACACGGTGCATAGGTACCTTCCGGCTCCAAGGTTCCGTCCTGGTGCAGCGCTTCACCAAGGTTTAAACTCGCTGCCTCCAGCTGGACAGCCATCTATCGACAACTACTCCTCTCTGCCAAAACATCAGGCCACCGCCTTCTGGAAAGCTTGCGACCCAGCCGCTGAACGGCAGCAGGGAGTGAACGAGTCGGTGTGGTAAGTGCGCGCATCACAAACCCACCCTGCTGGATAAAGTGCGCATAGTGCTGCTTTTGACGGCCAGGGACGGGCTCTTTTCAAACCAGAGCACGCATTGACGGATTGGCAGCCACTACGAGCAACACTGGCAGCGGCAGCTAGTTGAGGATCACGCCCCTTGCCGGCTAAACCCCCAGATTCCCCTTCAAGCGAACCAACAGAGGGCATTCATTTGTCTCGACCGCACCGAACCACACACGCCTGTTCAAGCCCCCTGGAGCGCTTGGGCCCGTGTCGCGAACGCCTTGATCGCAACGGTCCCGTCCCCGCGAAAGAGCTCGAGTCGACGCCAGATCGGGCTATCAGAGTCAGCGGCGGGATCAGCACCGTCAGCGACCAGGACGCTCGCCACTGCCGGCGCGCCGTTGCCAGCAGAACCAGCGACTCGGATTCGCAGTCAAGGCAGCCTGAGCCTGAGTGGCAGCCGTTCCAGTAGGAGCAGTGCTGCAAAAGGAGGGTGCGCAGTCCCGCATGAGAAGCAGCTGCAATAATGAATCAAGGTAAGTCAGCCTTAAACACTCACCACCGCGCCCCATGTCTCGCCGAGTGCACAAGCCATTCTTATTCCTCCTCATGTCCCTCGGCGCCTTGTTCTCGAGCCCTCGACTGGCGCCTTTCTCCGCATTCTTCCATTATTGATTTCACATTCCTCCCGCATATCCCTCTTATATTGCTCTGCAGCGCGCTGCCGCGCGACAGCTCTCCACCGCTTCCTTTATTCATCGCTACACACTGCGGGTCCCTTCGCTCTCTGTCTGCGCACTCATGTAGTGCGTTCTTGGACCCCCTCCCCCCTCCCCCCAACAACCCGATCGCGGAGCCTTGTACCACGACCGTCCCGCGCACAGCTCCAGCAGAGACTCTTCGTCGGCCAGGGTGCACGTTTTCCGTTTCTGTCCCACATCGCCTGTTCAACAGTACGCCCGACTGGGTAGGACCGATTGGCTGACTTCTCTGGGCTACGCAGTGCTTCAACAATCGTTGCCAGGGCCATTGGCATCCGAGAACCCCTTCTCGGAGCAGGAATGTATCGACCACATTGGTGGGCATGCGCATCATAGTTTCTCTGCAGCTGGCCCTCCCGACCAGCTGAGGCGCGACGGGGTCTTCGGCCAGTCAACGACCAGAATCCTCAGTACACTCCCTCCCGGCAGCAATACAGGCCGTTACAGCGCCCCTCGTCCCGAAGCACCGTGAGTAACCCCTTCTTATTGGCTCTTCGATCCGACCTGTCGTTGCGGGCTGAGCAGTGTTGCCTTGCCTGCCGCCCCCGTCCCTTTTCCCTGCCCCATCTTGTCCTGTCGACGCCTCCTTGCTGGGAGGTGCCCAAGCCCAAGCTTCCCTCTTCTACGACCGCCGAAACAAACACGTCGTCATGGCCTTCATGTTTTCTCCTGTCGCACACGTTCCAGATGCACGGGGCGCCTAGCCCCTCCAGCAGGCTGGTCTGTCACATTGATCACACGACAAGCCCTTGTCGTCTCTGTCCGACAAGTTTATACTGTGCCACCCTGCTCCCCTGTTACACATCACTGTTGCTGGCTTCGCGCCCTGATAGCACCGTCTTGCTATCTGTTTTGCTAACCATTGTCAGTAGGTATCACTCCAGCACCACCTTGTCCGATACGGGCTCAGGCTCTATTTCTGCCTCGCCCATCTCCAGCGCCTCATCGTCGCTGGCGTATAGTTCCTTCACACCGACAGCAGCAGTCTACTCGAATCAAATACCCCAAATCTCGGTAGCAAACAATTTCCAGGCAGCGCCTTTTGCGTACCCTTACAACAACCCCATGTCGTCGATCCGGAGGAACTCATCCATGTAGGTAACCTTCTGTGGCGCACCTTTGTGCGTGTAAAACTTGACTTTTATGCATGGCAGCTGACAGCGTACACGATAGAGCGGATGCCTCATCGTCAACCATGTTACCTCCAAACAACCCAGTGTCACCCTCACTGGGATCCGCAGCTAGAGATAACTATACCACCTCGACGCCTGGACTCCTCCGTCATTCCCATACGCTCTCCCCTCGACTTTCAGACGTCTCTCGCTATAGCTCATTGCCAGATACCCCCAGAAGTGTCTTGTCGACCGCCATGTCCCTACCCGCTTCGAGTGCATATGGTAGCACTGGTGCGCTTGGCTACACAACAAGTGCCCAGATCCCAGACAGCCCGCCATTCAATCCTCAAGAAACGTTCGTCGAGATCACTTGTGAAGGGAATCCAGTGCAGCCAAACATCGAAGCTAAGATTGAAAAAGGTTTCTTCTGGTCAAGCGACCGTGTATGGACGTGCTATCGCAGAAATTACTTTGCCGTCACCGTGTCATACACTTTGTCGCCTTGGATCCCCAACGGCCGCCTCTACATCACCCGCTCCGGAAAAGGACCCGAACAAGTGCAATCCATGGCCGTCTCACTCGCCGCCGCCGTTGATAACTCGAATGGAAAGTCCGTGGAATTGATCCAACACACTCCTAAGCGTGATAGGGGGCCCCAGCTCGCCATCAAGAAGGAGCTCCTCTTGCCGACCCCGCCAGGGAAAACGCACGAGACTGGAAGTTACAGCCTCACCAATTTCCATCAGAACACATCCGTCCCTGGTCCCCAGCTACCTTTGCAGAACGAGCCTGAACCGTCCCACAGCTACTCCCAAGCCGGCCACTCGAGCAGCACTAACTACCAGCACGCCTTTGAGAGGATTCAGTTCAAATGTGCTACCGCTAACAATGGCAAGAGGCGGGCGCAGCAACAGTACTATCACTTGATCGTCGAGCTATGGGCCAACGTCCAGAACCCCCGCGATTCTCAGCCAGAGTGGGTCAAGGTCGCCACAAAGTCTTCCTCACACGTGGTTGTCCGTGGTCGCTCACCCAGCCATTACCAAAACGAGGGCCCTCACAACTCTCATGGTTCTCGTGGCGGTGCCGCCGGAATGGGCGGCTCGGGACATCAAGGGTTGGGTTCCAATGGTGGGCCAACTTATGGTGGCTCTTACGGCCGTCTTGGCCTAAATGGCCCGAGCACAATGAGTGGCAGCACTTACCGTGGAACTGCTTACTCCCTTGACCCGAGTCCCGTTGGCAGTCACTCAGTCAGCTCCGCCAGTTCTCTCAGCGGAGGACCAGTTGAAGGTCTCGTAGACCAACACATGGTTGATGAGGAAGAGAACAAACCGCTCCACGCACCTGAGGGTTATCAATATTACCCGCATACCATCTATGAGAGTCTTCCGGCGAAGCTTGAGGGAACCGGTCTTCCCCACCCCGACCGGAGGGTCAAGGACGAGTATGCTGGCGCAACCGCCGTTCCATCAGGCTGGTCAGGAGGTGGGTGCGGACGCTTCCAGGGGATGGAATCCAGCCGTGGATTTTACCCCGATGTCCACGCTCACCTAGGGTATTGATCAGAAGCTCTCTTTCTCTGTGGCATCAGAACATTCTGCACCGGCTTGCACAGTGGCGGACGTCCAACTTGATGAAAAGCCTTGCACTGTTCCGGAACCAGCACCGGTAACTCTAACCGCATTCGCTGGTCGCTTCCACTTACAGAATACCGAGCCCTGACATTGTGCACTTTGGCACTTCATTTCTTCCATCAGGATGGCTGAGTTCTGGTCGAAAGGCGCACAGACAGTATTCCTGCATGACACTGATGGCGCAAGGGCTAGTATGTCTGGCATGGCTGGCTAGCAGGACACGCGCATGAACCACAGAACCAGATGTCTTAAGCGCCAAGGAAAAGATTCAGCGCCTCGGCGGATTTGGAATCCCCTCACTTCAAGACCGATACCTCAAGACTTAAGGCCGGGGTCAGCTATTACATCTTGGCATGCTCCTTGTTGGCTCTGCGCTCAGCCAAAATATCCCACATCAACACGCGACCTTTTCCGCCACGACTGCTCCGACCCCCTTGCATGAATGCCCTATTTTCCTTCTTCCTTCTCATCCTGTTCTGCCACTCTGTTTTTCCTATTCTAATACTTTGTTATCGTGGTTGGTCCCAGCATTGGGCTGGGATTTGGCGACATATTGCGTGTGGTCATGGTAATCAACTGGTTCGGGCTATGCATTGCGCATGGAGCATATGGGAAGGAAAAAAGCGTTGGTTATTGCCTCTCTTCTCAATCCAGGCGCGCCGCTTCGTTCCACTTCCCAACCAGCAGCGGACGGGAAGCACGGGAGGCGCGGCGTGGATGGGTTAGTTACGGCTGTACGAGTTATGGGTCATGGACATGGTATGGGTACGGCTTTCCTTTTCTTTATGACGAAAGGGAATTCATAGGTTGGAGGGTCAAAGAAGTGGCGGCTGAGCAGATAGTGGTGGCCTTGTGCGTTGTATGATTATCTAATTCATCCAAAAGCGTGTCATCATCGTGTGAAGATGCCCGCAAATGCATACAGGTGGTGAATGCCTTGGAGGAATGATGATGGGGTGGAGGATATTGGGTATTGGATGTGGTCAAAAGAAAGTCAAAGGCTTGTTCTTAGCTTCCGCCACGGATCGCGGCTTCGTCTCCGCGCCGGCCTACTGTGGCTTAGCTTCGGCCTGACCTCGGTCGCTCGGTGCCTCGGCGGCTTGGCAGCCCTGAGCCCGCCGACACGTCCTTGTCCTTTCCCCAGCTGCGTCACCCAAAACTTTCCCCACGCTCAACAGTCTCGCACGGCTGCAACCAACAGCTGTCGTCTCTGGCCTCCCTCCTTCTCTCGGGTGCCTCTATACAGTACGCATCACGGGTTCGGCACAATGGCCTGGCATGATCAGGACAGCTGGCTGACGGCCGCCTTTGCCCCAAAGCTGTCGACCATTGTGGTGACGCTGCTGCTGACCCTCCTACTCCCGATATTACTGCATCACTTCATCTACAGAAGGGCCACCCCGACCACACTGCCGACATTCCTCCTTCTCGGCCCCAGCGGCGCTGGAAAGACTGCGCTTCTGACTCTGGTACGTGCGCTTCCCTCTCCTCCTGGGCCGCTCCAGACCTGCTTGCGCCTTGATCATGCTCTTCGCCATGCCGCCGGGCACCGCGGCCATCTCAGTCACCAGCCCGCTAATATGCATAACCCCGACAGGCGGAACGCAACCAGGTTGCCGCGACACGAACCTCAACTTCCCCCCTGGCCGTCGAAGCGCTTCTCCCGGAAGGCTTCACTCCCGCATCCTCGCACTACCGTTCCCCAGGCGATCCTACCTTTGAGCGCTCTCGCTGTTTCCTACTAGTCGACACACCTGGCCACGGAAAGCTGCGGCACTTCGCGACCGCTCAATTAGCCGATCTTAGCAATGTTCGGGGCATAGTGTTTGTGGTGGATGCGGCCGCAGTGGCCGAGGAAGCCGGCCTGAATGAGGCGGCAGGCTACCTTCACGATGTTCTACTAACGCTTCAGAAGCGGTACACTGGCGCCAAGACGAGCAAAGGACCGAAGGAAATCCCTGTTCTGGTTGCTGCGAATAAGGAAGATCTATTCACTGCGCTCCCCCAGCACCTGGCCAGATTGGAATTGGAAAAGGCGATATCACGAATCAGGAAGAGCAAGGCGACAGGCCTGAAGGACTCGGGGGTTGCCATGGGTGGCGAAGAAGACGCAATGGAGGACGAGAGGGAATGGTTAGGTGAGGGAGGCGAGGGCCCGTTTGAGTTCCAACAGATGGAGGAGGTAGGCACAAGCGTCACGGTTTTGGGGGGTAATGTCCTGGGTTCCGAGGGGTCCGACGTCAAGGGCTGGTTTGAATGGATTGCGGAGCACCTCTAGGGCGTTGCAGTCAAGCCATTTTGCGCGAATAGTTGTCAGCCATCCTCTATGCTGCCGGAGAGGATCCCAACCGTCCTAATCTGCAGATCAGGCGACCTTCCTCTGAGGCCGCCGTCACGCCGGTGAGACATGCGAAGCAAGCTCGATGCAGTAGCAGTGGTGCTCTGCAGCGCCTGGGAACATTACTGTTCGAGAATGCAGCAGAAGTGACTGTAGTGGTGGAGTAGGGAAGAACAAACGCATGCACTACCAGTCCCATGGCCATATCTCGCTATTTGATTCGACTTTTCCGCAGCCTCCCAATCTACTGGTTACTGGTCAACGGCTGACCGTTTACATGTGAGAGTATATTGCTTACACCGGTCAGTGCACCCAGCACAGGGCGAAGGAATGGATCATTCGCTGTCATCGTCGACATTTACACAGTATATTGGCTGAGGGCGGCCCGGACCACGCCAGGCCAGCCCTACGGGAGCTGATCAGTATCTGCGTATCCCTAGGCTTCGCCGTCGGAGTCGGCGCGTGCTTACGGTCCTGCCTTCGCCTGGCTCTGTTCGACCATGTACGATTGTCGGGGCACTTTGTGCTCTGATCAATCTAATCGTTTGCCGCACAGGTTGTGACTCGAACTCAAACCACACTCACCCCGAGATCCGACTTTCAGAGTCACACAGCATTCCCGCTCCTGAGGAAGTTCTGTGTCACGTACATCGCGTGCTGTAGGTACCACAACAGCGAAGCATCAGAGAAGCTTGAGCGAACCTAACTCAGGTTTGCTTTCGATCACATCCACGTCAACTGCCGGGTTGCATCTCACGGCCAAGCACATCGTTGTCCGATCATGAGCGAGACTCGACTGTACGCCTGGGCGAGCCCGTTCAGGGATACCTTCCGCATGCTCCGCCCGCTCACGCCGCGAACAAAGGGGGGAAGGAAAGGAGGATGCCGGTGCCGTGATGAGAGCTGGGAACGCGGGGCAGGGGTGTAAGCGGAAGTCAGATGGTGCTTATCTACTGTGTATATCGTCACTGTGCCAAGGTCAAGAGGATCAGTGCATCTGTTGAGAAACAGGTGGGGCCACCTCCGCAGGATGGACCAGATTCACTGGGACCGAGAGACTGAGGTGCACCTCGTGGGAGGGGTACACCCAACAGAAGGAGTGAAGACGGAGACCGTAGACGCAAGTTTGTCTGGAGAGCCGAATGACGTCCCAGCCTTGCTCGCTTTCCCTGGCTTGATACTGCAGCAAAGCTCGTGTCTAGGAAGCCCATCTAATATATGGAACCGGACTTTTTGACTTTCGGAGCCCTGGCTATGTTTCAGCTTGACCGGTCTGCTTCCTTCCCTTGACCGCGTCGAGCAGGGATACTGGTGCAGTTCCCTGTATGCATTGGCGAGGAGTGAGGAGGGGTGAGTTCATATCCACAGCATGCAATAATGCGCAGTCCCCGGCTCACCGTTCGCGTTGGTTGCCTTGCCTTGCCTTGCTTTGTCTTGCAAAGCGGTGCGGTGCGGTACGGTGCTTTCCCCCCGGGCCCGTTGCCGCATGCCGTGGTACGGCGATTACCCGCGCGGTGGGTTTATTACTGGGAACATGGCGGCGTTCCCGCAAGGGTTGAAGGATTATCATTTCCTTGAGAGGGTTCGGTTGGGTGATATATGGCCCTGCCGGCAGTTGGGGAGAAGTGCCGGAGTGCGTTGAGAGTAAATGGTTGGGAGCGGTTGGGCTCCCAGAGCTGATGCTTCCAGAATGGGGGTGGGATAATGGGTGCATTCAGGGACCCTGTATCCCTAAGCACAGCCATGGTCGTAGTGGGAAATATTGGAAGATGCATCGGAGTGAAGGTCAACATCAACATTCAGTCGGATTGGGTTTAGGAGGGGTGTGGCACAGCTGTGGCACAGTCGTGGCTGGAACGACAGCGAACGGGAGGGGCGGGTAGCACCGGCTACTTGGGGCAGTCGTTCTCTCTGACGCCATTTGTTTTTGGCGTGCTGTCACTCTTTTCTTCTTCCCGCCCTTTAGCACCATCCCACTCGCTCCTCAATCACCTACCTAGCACCGAATCAGACTCCACGAGGAAGAGAAACGAATAAAAAGACGAATCATCATGTCCACGAAGACGCGGCCCGCCATACCTCCCGTGGTCATGGACAACATCACGCAACAGATCGGCAACACGCCTCTGGTGCATTTGAACAAGATCCCCCAGTCTCTAGGCATCGAGGCGACCGTCTACGCAAAGCTGGAAATGTTCAATGCAGGCGGCTCCGTCAAGGACCGCATTGCCCTGCGCATGATCGAGGAGGCGGAGAAGTCCGGCCGCATAAAACCGGGAGACACGCTCATTGAGCCCACGTCCGGAAACACTGGCATTGGACTTGCACTCGTTGCCGCTGTGAAGGGATATAAGACGATTATCACGTTGCCGGAGAAGATGAGCCCGGAGAAGGTCGCCGTGTTGAAGGCTCTGGGCGCGGAGATTATTAGAACACCGACGGCAGCGGCGTGGGATAGTCCCGAAAGCCATATCGGAGTTGCGCGTAGACTGCAGAAGGAGTTGGCGAATGCGCATATCTTGGACCAGTATTCCAACCCGGATAATCCGCTTGCTCACGAGTTTGGCACCGCCGAGGAAATCTGGGCGCAGACGGAGGGGAGGGTGACATGTTTGGTTGCTGGGGCGGGGACGGGAGGTACAGTTACGGGTATCGCCAGAGGACTCAGGAAACATAGACCGGATGTTAAGATTGTGGCGGCGGATCCGCAGGGCAGTATTTTGGCGCTGCCGGAGACCCTGAACAAGGAGCATGAGAACGAGCCGTATAAAGTGGAAGGTATTGGGTACGATTTCATACCCGATGTGTTGGAGCAGAAAGTCGTTGATAAGTGGTACAAGACGGATGACAGGACGTCGTTCAAGTACGCCAGGAGGTTGATTGCGGAAGAAGGTATCTTGTGCGGTGGCAGCAGTGGAAGTGCCATGGATGCTGCGATGCGGGCTATCAAAGACCTCAACCTTGGGAAAGATGACGTTGTCGTTGTGATCCTTCCGGATAGCATTAGGAGCTACCTGAGCAAGGTGAGTCGCCAGTTGCCTCCAAGTATTCAATCAACCCAGCACTAACACAACCCAGTTCGTAGACGACGACTGGCTCGCTGCCAACGATCTTCTTCCCCCAACCTCGGACTTTACCGCCGAAAACTCCCCGGCAACCCGCACACGCTCCACTTCCACCAACGATGACCCCTTCCGTGGCGCGACCATCTCCTCCCTCCGCCTCAAGCCCGTCACCACCGTATCCGCCACCTCCCCCTGCACCGAAGCCATTGAAACCATGCGCGAAAAGGGCTTTGACCAGCTCCCCGTCTCCTCGTACACCTCCGGGGGTAAGCCGCGCCTCGTCGGCCTCGTCACGCTCGGCAACCTCCTGAGCTACATGTCCTCTGGACGCGCGGGCCCGAAATCCAAAGTCGAAGAAGTCATGTTCGATTTCCGCAAACTGCACGAGGTAGTGACTGACTTCGGGCGGCTTGACTTGGGCGCTAGCGCCAAGAAAGGGCGCAGGGAGTTTGTGGAGATTACCAAGGATACGAGTTTGAGGGATCTGAACCGGTTCTTTGAGTGGAATAGTGCGGCGGTTGTGACGGAGAGGGGACCCGAGGGCGAGTTGAGGGCTAGCGCGGTGGTGACGAAGGTGGATTTGTTGACTTGGCTTGTTAAGCAGGGAGGGAATGGGAGGAAGAGCGAGTAAAAGTATTGGGGAACGGTAGGAAAGCGCTGGTGATTGTGTAGGAGGTGGGTTTGGGTTTTCCATGCATTGCTCGGTCTTGGGGGCTAGAGATACCTTTCAGAGGGACTTCAACGTCCACGTCATGGATATGCATAGCATGCGGTGGTTTTGTCGTACTGATTGTATATGCAAAATATGTCGAATCTAATGCATTAGGATTTGCTTTGTTTGGTGTACATTAGGGCAGTCGTTTTGCTAATTCCCATCCTAACTTGGGCTGTCCTGACGGTACGGATGAAACATGACTTACAGCTGCGGTCTTCATGTACTCTATTGAGCCATTGCGATTATCAAGCCGTATTCAGAAGAGTTGCTAGGTCAGGCTACTCGTATACTTCTCATCTGTGGTAGTCGACGAATACGCATCGATACTGCAGGAATGTTCCCGCGCCTCTACCCCTCCTATGATTAGGCTACAGTGTCGCATGGAAAGAGGATCGAAACGAATTGAATTCCGCAGGCGCCTAAACTGTTATATACTTACCCACTCAAACCCCCGCACAAAGCAAAGGGAAAACCTACAGTTAGAAGAAGAAACGCCAATATCCAATTGCGGGCGGAGGCAGACACATCCATCGCTAGACTGGCATTATTTGTTTTACAATATCGCCGAGATCGTGTTGGAGCGATTGATCGCATTGATTTTCTAGAAGAATGGAGCGCGGGACAAGAGTTGAAAATGCACATATGGGGTTCTAGAGGGCGGTTAGTTTGATTTACGGAGGGCTTTTTATCGCGACCCGAAGGGAACGGACACCGTCTTGCGTTTTCTCTTTGGTTGATCTGTTGTTTAAAGCAGGTCGATTAACTACATCTGGTCAGACTACTGTAAAGATAGGCTTCGAGCCTTATTCAGCTTGGACAGCGACGATGAAAAGCTAATGTCATGGGATGTAGAATCCCTCCGATCTTTCTATCCAAACGGACATAGAAGACTGCAGTACAGAGCATTGCGCAAGGGATCTTCCATGAACACAGAGAGAGAGAGACAGTACAATCGTACAGATGATAAGATCATTCACGGCGCAAAAGCTGTTTTCAACTGTTAACCCTAGGTTAGCCACTGCTCCGACTACCTATACCTCCCAGGTGGAAAAACTGACGTAAGAAATGCACGATTTGAACCACTGTAGCTCTGGGAACTGCGCCTTCGCTTTATTGATAGCCGACAAAGAATGTCACGGTGCCGAGTTTGAAAATACGAGCATATTTCTACTTGTAGTGAGAAAGAGGGTGCTAACGTCCATTCTCCTACACGCAACGCAATAGTCAATCAGGAGGTCTTGTGCGCAGTGTCCAATTGACTTGTAGCTGCTAGTACGAGTGACAATGGACGCCGTGGGATCCTCTACGTCTGAGACGGCTACGTAGAAAGGCTAGTAATAGGGGGCATGGAGGGCTAATCAGCGTCTCTGCGATGCCCTTGAGGCTTTGCCTTCCCCTTTTTACGTTTTCCGCCACCTTATTACCGGAGGCTTTAGTTCTTCTTGTTGAAAACTAGTAAGTGCTGAATGCTTTCACCCTTCTACATTTTCTTGTGAGACGAGGCCTGGATATACTAAACTATAGGACGCAGGCATCCGCATGCCCTGTTTCATTTGGACCTCATGTCTATGTCAAAAGCTCTGATCCTACACATTCCCTGACCACCGAGATAAACCCTCTGTTTAAAACTAGCCTAGGGGATATGGCCCTTCGTCCCTATACAAGTCTCGTTTGCAAATACTCGTCCTAATTGATACAGAGAGCATACATTCCAGAAAGAGAAGAATAGAATAGGACCAAAGTAATCTTTACGTGCATATCGGTGGTTCTAGATTAATTTTAATTATAATGCTTTATGATTATCACCAGCGGGAGCTGGACGGATATTGCTTGCAAAGGTCATCCTCCAAAATGGTACATTTTCTCGATGATGAGGGGCCGTGCAAAAACGCGGGTCTTAGGGATTGAGGAATGTTTGGTGTTAAAGAGCAGGTGGAAACGTCTAGAGAGGAAGTTGCAAGACCTCCTGCGCAATTAGCCCAATAAATCGCCTTCAGATATTCCCCAGCAGGTGACATATCCGCACCAGATTTCTTCAGTCCTATGGTTTTTGATTCTCTATTCCTTTTCCTTTCGCTTGGCTCCAGAACAGGCCAAGACTGTCTTCCTGTGACCGAACTTCACCGAAGACAGTGCAAAGTTCGGAATCGAACAAAAGGACTCTTCATCGTCGTATCTCCCTATAAGCCCTCAAGAGAAGGCTTCCTCTTCGGAAACGTGCTAAGGACCAAGGCATCTCACCAGCTTCTCGGCCCCATCTTGCTCTCATCTGGTACCTAGAGGCTGAGATGCTAAGTGAGACGCGCAGTCCACGGAGTCGGGTGAAACGCTGATCATTGCCCACTGAGAGTGCAAGTCCAGAGAAAAATTCATACATGTCGAAGATGGAAAAGAGGCGACATGGTGGGTCCAGCTGGAAGTACCCAAGGATGAGGCCCCTGTAACCAGCAGAGGCGTCCGCACTTACACAATACCTTTCCCAAGGAGGAAGCAGGAAAGCCAATGCTTGAACGGCGGTATCAAACCTTGTGCGAATGTACACTTTCTCCATGTATCCTCCGGATAAAGAGAAATGCTGGTGCAGAGGAACACTAGGACCGGGAAACTTCCTATTGAAATGGCCAGCGTAGCCGCGGTGTCTACCACTTATCAAGGGCTCTCTCCCACAACCACCTCTTTCTTGAAATATGGACAGGGGGGACAATGTGAAACGGTACAGGTTGCTCGGCTGCTGGGATAGTTGCCGATATGGTGGGAAGCCGCATGTGTCCTGACTAGAATCCCTGTAGGTCACCCCCACGGATCTGTCATCGTCTTCATGTTTCCGACAGTTGGTCACCAGAGAGCAGAGCTTACTTTTCCTGTTGTCGACGGGATCAAGTCGGAGGTAGGCGACAACGGCTCAACACTGAATAGGGTGACTTGACTTTGTCATCGAACGGCAGAGCAGACGGGGAGCCTGCGCACAGCCGTTCCCACGGCAGATGACTCGAGACGATCCGTCAAGCGATCCAGCTGCGGGCGGCCTGTGCGGCTCTCTGCGGGCGCGGAGGCGGGAAATATCCCGCGCGGTAGAGTGATGTCTGAACGGTGACTGACGGTGTGAGGGGTCGGCTTCAGTTCCCTATACATGTAGTGGAGGTTGGAGGCAGCCAGGACGCGCGCTTATGAGCAAGAGGGGGTGTTGGCTCGCAACCGGTATTCCCAGCTTGATTCTGAGTGAAGAATGGGAGAAGTGTGCGCAATCAGCATGAAAGCCATATTACCGTGTACGGAAGACGAGTATTATTGAAAGCGGGCCCTATAATGTGTCAGATCCTGAAATCTCCTCGCACTAACTTATAGGAGGGTTCGCATGCGGAAAACCTACCAGCGCTTGCTACATCTGTCCCAGACTGCAGGAACCTGTTCAGATATAGTTAGAATATGATTAGAGCTGGGACTGAACCCGATGTTGTCTGGCTTGTTGCATACGCTCAGGAGACATGTTGTCCGAAGTCGTTATCCGCTATAAATTGGTAAGGCGGACGATAATCTGACCACTTTGAAGAAACAGTTTTTGGCCGGGACTTCTCCACCAGTCTTCTACTTTGTCAAACGTGCTGTGCAGGGAATTCCCGTTACAAAACTGTGCTCCACCGCCAACGGGGCGCGAAGATGTCGACGATTCGGGCCTGGGCCTTTCTGGACGCAAAGTACGAACCGCCGCACTGTCTCATGTCAATCGTAAGGCTCCTTTACAGTTAGGTTAGCGATACTCACTTGATAACTCACTTTCAGTGTACGAAGCGTCAAAGTACATAGTACTTTACTGATTATTTCCAAGTCGGATGCGCTCGAGCTCTAGAATCCACCGTGTGGACGCGCCCGGTCGGAAACGAACGCTTCACTTCGCCATCGACGCTGTAGACTTCTTCTTAGCCGCCCACCCCACCTCTATGGTATTAAGCCACGCGTCATGCATCTTCTCCTGAGCATCATTGATTCCGAGACACAACGTTTGCGATCGCGCCCGGCGGGCACGTTACGTGTAACAACAGGCGTCGAACTGTTTGCATGAGACCGCGATCATCATGTCCAATGTGTACCCTGGGAGGCTTGTTCATGGGGGAAATGGCGCTTAACCGTCGTTTTCAGAAGAAGAGTTGTTACACAATTGGCTTGTTGCACAACGAGCGTTCTCGAGCGGGATAGGCGACCGTGTGGGGCGAGCATAGCCAAGGCATAGAGATACAACTTTCTTTCTCCGTTGTGAGACCGATAATAGTAGATTGAAGAGGGTCGGATACGCCCCAGAATGGCGTGGGTCGAATGGCGTAATGGCAGAGAATCGTCGGCCGTTTTCGTGGGTTCGGCTCTGAGGATGATGTAGACGGGACAGCCTGAGGCTCTCGGCTCTTTACGTGTCAGTCATGCTCACAGGGTGAGAAACGGCTTCTTTTGAGTCTTGAGAATAGGAGTGATGGGCAAGAATATGGGACGGCTTACCTGTGGCCGGTAAACAGAGACAGCTGGGGCAACGGCTGTATCCACCAGGCCGTACAAATATGGCAAGATATTCTCCCTATGAGACCCGAGGAGCCACCATGGCAGAAGCTGTGTGAACCCACAATGAGGCATCATGGGTTTACGGTCTCGACGGCTGTTGATAGAGGTTGGATGGCAGTCGCTTTGAAGAATAACCTCCATCTTCCGTGAACGACGCCACAGTTCATGCAGTAAGCGGGTCAGGACTCGGAAACGGAGCCTTCTTGGAGTCTCTCGAAGGGTGATCAGGTTCCGTGAGGGATTTCTATCGGCCAGGGAGAAGTTCGACCATGAGCGCGAAAGGCTGGGGTTGGCATATTCCGCATGACTGATCTCAGTGGCTCGTGTGTCCGTTTTAACCCATTCCTAACGTGAAGACACCTCGAGGTTAAGAGAACCAGATTTGATGAGGAAAAGCTGGTAGAGCCTGAGGTGAGACACAGCTTCAGGGGACAGCACAGAAGTCTGTCCCAAGCTGGCGGATACGGCGCTTGATGGCCGAAGTGTGCTCGGACCATGTGCGCTCCCGTGAAATGCAGGCTGGGGTGTGCAAGTGCCCTTTGAGCGTCTCGCACACATGCACCGTTCCTGCCACCGTACCTCTACGGCATGAGTTTGCTGGTTGAATGCTGTATATGTGTTCACGGGTAATGAGAGTTCATTTCAGAAGGGCTAGCTCCTGTAATGCGTGTCTCCATATGTCGTCCTCTTTCGTCGCGAAGTGCTCCCCCGAGTTTCGCGGCCAATGGTGAGGTTAATACGCGCCCTGGATCCCAGGTCGTCCTGATTGCGCCCGCTGTTTGTTGAGGCAAGATGACCTGAGTTATAATATATGATGATAGCAAAGCCGTACACAACGGTGATTAAATCGATAGAATCATGTTGAGCTTGTGACGCTCAGGCAGTTCTCCATTCACCTGAGAGTGCCATTCAAGCGCGTCATGAATATCCGAGCCCAGTCCTTGCAATTACTGGACTCCGCAACTGCACTTCATCCTTGTAGTTGAACAAGTCTCGAATCTCGAGGGGCCGCTGACTTTGGAGACGATGGAGTGGTCTATTGATTGGTTTGTCACGCCCGTAGTTCATGTTGAAGGGACCGCGTGCATCGTTCGACATGTTTGTTGTTCTATCTGTTACTCCTGTTCGGATTGGTAGAACCAGCAGATGGCATGCTGAATGCATACAGTACTTTCTCACGGCCGCCATGTCATCCGCACCGGCCGTAGTGCAAGGCGGAGTTGCTGTACGATGCGGGCCATGGAGCCACAGAGGACCCAGTGGGCTGGAAATGAGGGGGCCGGAGTCCGCTGCCACTGTTTACCATGATGTTGAGCACCTCAATCGGCGTAGGCACTTCCCTATACGTCCATGAGTGCAGACGTCAACCACGTTGAGGAGTGTGATGTGGCCAGCATCGTAAATGCCGCAGAATTTCATGCACCATTTAGCTCCACGTCTGTGAGCAGAAATCCAGGGCTGCGGATGTAGAGCTCCGTGTCCCCGAAGGCTGGTTGACATGGGCCGTGGCTGGCCCAGACACTCCTGAGGAGACGATGAGCAGTTTCAAGTAGTGCCAGCGCACACATGGCGCCAACAATCACCTCACACAGACTACCACGCGGGAACCAGAGCATTAGGCGATTGACGTGGTTTGCGGGGTTGTCGGCCACTCTTGCATGTCGTATTGACGGGAGTGGTCTAAGGGTATGTTATGTCGCCGCGTCCTTAATCGCGGTATCACCGTAAGGGGTTATACAGCGGGAGCGGCTTCGGGACAGCCGTGGTAGGCGTCCGCGCCTTAATCCTAAATATGATAGAACTGCGTGACGACGTCCTGCAGATGAAAACGATACTGCTGAGAACATTGAGGAGGCATACATGCGGATGGTGCGGAAACTCATAATTAACTCATTGCTGCCTAAGCTGAGGATGCGGAACGTAGAGAGCTCAGATTGGGTGTGCGCATCTTTTGGAGCCAGTTAAGAGGAGTTTAAGGATTTAGACTGCGATGAGACAAGCCCAACGGAGACCACGATGGGAAAGCATTGCCGTAGAGATTGATTATCTGATGTTAAGTATGAGTTGTCCTAAGCGCTGACCAAAAGTCGAGTGTATAGCAAGAGGTTTCATCTTCGCTTTCGGCGGCCTATGTCATGGGGCTGAAGGACCTGATGACTGTTCAAACCTCCGTAATATTTGCCGAATGAGCTTACGTTCCGAAAAGCGGGCCGAAGGCACTGCAAAAGTGTGACCTGGAGTCCAAATTGGTATCATGATGAGAGACTCGTTGGATCTATATGGTCAACTGCCGCATAGAGCCCAGGCTGGAAGGTGAAGATTGGAATGTGATCGACGAACAGTACGGCTAGAAATAATAGGCTGAGCAACCCGGACTTCATTACTTGTGTTGGCTGGATATCCGCGTGGTTGGGAAGAGGCGAGGGACTCCTTAGACACGCAACTACTCAGTTGAGTCAGTGTCGCAGGTGAAGCACATGAGGTCAAGGTAGGCTCTCTGCACCCCTTCGCCTCCGGGTTCTCGAGTTGGACTAGCAAGGTCGGGCTTTCGTATCATGCATTGCTGCCGCATCGAAGCGTGTCATTTTCGTGAGCTGGTGAGCCTCGAAGGAAAGCTGCTGCAGAAGAGCCCCAAGGATAACGTCGGAGCGTCAACCAGATATATTCGGGGAAGCACTGCTCGGCAATGCTCCCAGCAAGGTTGTGACGAGCGGCAAAGAGAACCTCGTTTCAGAGAGGCAAATGAGAGCAGATACGAAAGGTGGGAGGAGGGTGGCGTTGGAAACTGGTGGTAAAGTCATCGGGAAGACGGGGAGGTAAAGGTTGACTACGGTCCGTGCGGTACTAGATGTCTCTTTACGGAGGGTTGGGAGTGGCCAGGAAGGTGCAACTGCGTTACGAGGGTGGCGAAAAATGACAATGTTCACAAAGTGGGCAAGGCAGGTGGGAGCGTGAATGGCGGCTTATGTTGTGCAAAGTCTAGCTGCGTGGCCTGGCCTTCGTAGGGCTGACGGGCTGAGTTGGCGAAGGGGTGCAGGGACTTCGGCCGAATGTGCCTTTTTGGGCTGCGAGTCTCAGGTTGGTCATAGGGTGATATGCATATTCAGAGGACGAAGGAAGTATAACTGGGTAGAGTTCTTATCATACGTACAGTGGAAATGTCTCTCAACGAAGTGGAACTTGAGAATGCCGCAGAGACAGGGTGCCGACAAGCATAAAAAGATCATGGCAAAGAAGCGGAATCGTAATGAATACCAACATGTAGTAACGTTGAAAAACTTAGAGACAGTCTGCCAACCAGTACCCTATACAAAGATAACCATCCCTTGCTGAAACTGACGTAGGCCTCCCTGAATACACCTAGCCCAAGTCGAAAAGGTTGAAACGGCAAGTTTCTGTCCTGGCCAATGTGTTTGTCATTCGTCCGGAGTCCAGGTGTCTCACCTCGCGCCTGGGTATTGTCTGTTCTGGCTTTGGTTCGGGTGCTGTTGCTGAGCTAGGATGGGGTTTGGATATTGAAGCTGAGCCTGTGCTGGGTTCCGGATGGGAATTTGAGTTGCCTGAGACAGCATTAGGTGTTGCGAGCTCTGCAGATTTTGTGTCCGCTGTTGGGCATAGTAGCTCGCGGGAGGAGGCTGTTGTCCAATGTCGGTAACGCCCGTGATCCACCTCAACGCTTGCTCGGCGGCGTCTTCGCGGGCTTGGGCAATGTAGTCATACTCGTAGGAAAAGCGAGCATTGATTGGAACTCCGTTGACGGTAACGACACAGGTCCATGCCGTGCGTCTCCCTGTATATGGATGGTATTAGCTCGAGGAGTTGATCGTCGGTTATCACATAGTACAATTGCCGTAGAAGCAGCCAAGCACTAGGTGATAAGAATGCATCATGAAGGGGTTGAAGTCGTACGCACCTCGACGGTCGGAGTGGTCTTGGAACGTCGGCGCTGGAAAGCCACGAACGGCACAGTGATCTGGAAGGTGTTAGAAGCTAGCATAGTCCAACGGCGGCCATGCACGAGCCTCGTAGCCTTTGAGCCCATGACTCCCTTGGTGGTTCTGCCATGTTCTACTTGGTCCTGTTCAAGTGCTGCTAAATGCTAGCACGCGACCAGATCGCTTAGTGGAGAGGGTAGTCAAGAGCGGACACGGCCGTGGCGGTTGAGGGTTAGGGTCTTGCAGACTAGTTCGGCCAGGTGGACTTTATATATCATAGACAACTCTGGAGGCGTAATGAGGGGACAACACGCGTTCTATTTCTCGCCACTTTGAAGCTGATGCAAGCTTTGTTTACTGTATGCGCGGGTGCCTTATGACCCGAGTACACGGATCCCTCTTCTTGAGTGTAAGTAATGTCGCATCGCATATCAAGCATGCGAACAGATCAGGATAGGCAATTGAACAACGCGCGGATGATGCAGCCATTGAGAATGGGAGAAGGAGGAGAAGAAAGTAGGAGAATGCCAACTCATCGTGCAGACATCGAAGACATAGCTAGCCTAGTGCCGGAGGAGAGTGAAGAATTCCCATGACAAGGATGTAGACGCCTCGGATCCGCGTACCTGTTAGCCTGTGGGGCCGAAGAACGGAGCGGAGGTGCTGTCTGTCAGGCTATGCCTCATGTTTTATGATCTGACAGCACTGTCCAATGGGCATCAGTCGAATGTCCTGAAGCTCCTGATGTGACGGGCATGGGTACCCACAATATCCATGTACTGCGTGGAAGGACGAAGGTGATTTGCACCAAAACCAGGGGTATGGATCGATCCGCGAAGTGTTGCTTAGGATAAGTACCGGATGACTGGCAGGTATCTAGCGACAGGCGCATCTTCCGCTTCGAGGGATATACTATGCAAAAAGAGAATAAGATATGAAGGTCGTGAATGTGCTCATAATTCGTTCTCATGAAATAACCAAATGTAGTTGAATGACATGACACCCACAAGAACGCGAAGTCCTTTTCAGCGAGCCATACACCTTATCCGATGGTCTAAATGACAACATACGGTAGCACTCATGGCAGAGAATACCCTTATGCGGGTTCAAACGCCAGACTCCTTCGCTACGAAAGCACGCCCACCAAGCCATGCGTCAAAACCAGCACTCGCTAATGACACGCACGGATCCAGTTCTCAAGTTCAAGACGGAGGGCCTAAAGGCACTATGCACAAAGTAATATACTGGAAGGGAATGCGGGTACCCACTGGGGGCAGTGGATAGTGACCAGTGGTCAACCTTCCCTCTAACTAGTTGGAACTCGAGGGGTCGGATGACGTTGGGCGTTACGCTGTGGGACGCCTCGTTGGAGGCCCGTTGCGGGTGTTTCGGTGAAACACCTCATCGATCAGACGCTTGGGACCAACGTATTTGAACGAGGTGTTACGCATCAGTGGGATGTGCAGCTGAGTGCTGGTTTTTGAGTGGAAGCGTCGCTTGATGCAGTCATCAACGAGGGCAATAAGACCGGTTGCAACAACAACGCTAGGATATCGATCAGCTCATGCTTTGGAGACATCCTCGGTTGTCGTTGCCACTTACTCGGAAATATCAGACGAAGAGTTTAGCATGTCTTCGTCCGTAATGCGCATGTAGCATGGAGGAATCCAGCCACCACGGGCAGCCTCCTCGTGCGCCTGATCTGGGGTGAGTCGGACGGGACAAATGTGTGCAAGGGCGTGTTTCTCGTTGTCTGCACGGACCAGGTAGTAGGTCACGCTTTCATGATCCTGTTCCTTCTGTACGATGCGTTTCCACGAATAGTGGTTCCCCCAGTACTCGAACTCGTAGCGTTTGGACGACTTGGCCCCCCGACGCTTGATGTCAATATGGGCGTAGTTGGAGAACTCCAGCTTGATGGTGTTGGTCGGGATCAAGGCACGACCTTTGGAGCCTGCAGACTTGGGACGTGACTCATTCTCGTCATTCACGCCTGCAACAGACTCGTAGCCCGAATCCGAACGCCTCAGGCCGTTGGCGGTCGTGGGGCGGGAGTCAGGCTTGTACACGAGGCTTGCAAGCGCAGTGCTCGCCCGTTGCAATACTGGTCGCTTCTCAGAGGGTGGCTTTTGGTATTTACGCCTCGAATGGCAGACTTCGCGGCCAGAGTCCCTGCAGTATCGGCGAAGGGAGAACTCGCGAGAGCGCAGATCATGCATACGCAGATGAAAAAGGGTGTAATTCTGCTTCTTGCGATGGCGCTCCTCGACTTGAGTGTCGACGCGCAGATTCATGTTTCCGTCGATGGTGGAATCGTCGTGGCGGATGGAGATGCGCTTGGAAGTCGGGAAGAGGTCTGCGAAGTCTCGAGGTGTAGTAGGGATGGCATCTACGGGAAGCGGCTCCTGGTGGTACTGCGGCACCTGGTATTCTGGGACATCGTCGAAGTCAGCGTCGTCATCGAGGTCTTCCTCGGAGGTGGATGCGTAGGTATCAAAGGAGGCACGGGCTGCAGGGAGTACGTTCCGCCGGGCGTCGTCATAAGGTGCGAAGTAATCCTCACCACGGGTTTCGACGCGTGCGTAGCATGTCTTGGGGATGTCCGAATGCGTAGGAGCAGAGCTGTATTCAGTGGGAGCGGTATCATAGGAACGATTTCTATCGCTTCGGCCAGAGGCAGTGGTGCTGCCGCTTCGACCGGAGGCGGTAGTGCTGTTGCTCGACTCGTATTGCCGCCCATGGACGATTCGCGCCATAATTCAAAGAGTCTATGTATGCCTTGAGAAGAAAAATGTCGTAATGGGAGTGAGGAGCAGCGGCTGGAGAGGCGTGGTTGAGGTGGTGGTCAATGTTGCGGTGTGTCGCGGTGTCCTCAGCTGGATGGGGAGAGAGTCACCGACACAAAGAGGGAAACGGAAGCAGCGTGCGCTCAGAGAAGTTCGAAGATGGCAGTGAATGGATCGGTTTCCATATAGTACGGCTTCCGCATTTTATTACATAGCGATGATGAGAGTCGATGGAGGCGCGGAGAGGCAGTGGGAGGCAGACATGTGCAGCGCCTCATTATGAGCTTCACCAGGGCACACCCACGCCCGCTTCGCCAACGCCGTTCTCGTGAGACAGTCAGTCGACGGTGCTTGGCTCGCAAATGGGAGGCCGTGTCAGGACCATCCCATGGCGGCGCCCCGATGACTTGCCCGATCCTGTGCAGGATGCGGGAGCCGGACGGGGGTTGGGGAAGATGGCAGCACGGCCCAGCGCGAACACAACGAATCAGCCGCGGCTGGGATGCGGATGGGTGAAAGGGAGGGGTGCATCACGGTCAACAGTGCTTCGAGAAGGCTCGCACAGCCATCTGGAACCGCAAACTCCGGGTAATCTTGCACGAAAATATGGCTGGCCACCTGGAACCAGAACCAGACCTGTGAATTCAAAAAAGAAAAACAGCGACGATGACGGGCGGTTCCTCGCTCTCGCTGGGGCCTCCACGTGCGGCCCGTTCCAAGCTTCCCGTTGCCTGGCGTGACGGAAAACATTGCCTCTACCTACCGATATCTTCACGATTGCAATGGTTCTCTTCGAGAGATCAGCAACGTCATCTGTCTCTGGTTGTGATGCTCTAGTGCGCAATATCCGCCCTGTACGATTCCCCTTGCGCTCGTTCGTTCCACCTGCGGACAATACTTGGCGTGTCCCGCGGATGACAACGCATCATTGCCTAAGAGATTTCTATGCCAACCGATTTTCCAATTCCATCCCGGACGCTGGCTCGCAGGTGACGGGGCGAACAACCTCGTGAAAAGGGGGCTCTGCCCTTGTCTCCGCAGAAGGCGATGCGAGATCGGTTATGAGGCGCGTCGCGAACTCTGAGCGAACGTACCCTACAAGAACTCGAAATTTTGGTTAAACGCCTCATCAACCGGCGACAATCGCCACGTGATTCCCACAGTAACCCCCGTTCGTTACATCCATCCTGATGCCAATTGTAATAAAGCGACGACACCCTTTTTGACTTTTACTTGACGGTTGAATACTTTTAGCTCACAGTAACGCAGTGACTTCAAACCCGCAACCATTTCCTCTTCCTCTCCGCCACGTCATTGAGCCAATCACCGTCCAACACGACGACTCACCGAACACGCTCATGCAACAAGGCTTCTGGAACACTCACTACCGGCCTCAGCAATAACAGAGGCCAGCTTTGCACGAGCCCTATTGCCCTTCCCTCGTATTTGCCGCGTTGACGTTTGAGCATTCTTCCTTTCAATGATACGCAATTTCGTCGGACTCCAAGGCCACTGGCTGCGTATTTCCACTTCGTTCCACCCACGACGGGATGATCAGCGTATGCAGGCAGGCTGGCAGTAGATGCAGTCAGAATGGAAGCCGTCAAAGAGGGTTCGAGACGCTTCTTGGTTCATTTGGGCGGCTTTCCTCACGATTGCACCGCGGCGGAGAGCTGCCATTTCTTAGGATCGGCCATAGAGGCTTCGCGGATAACGGCAAAGATGCGGCCAAGAAAAGTGCACACAGCGGACTTTGTCTAATTGACAACCGCATCTTTCTACCGTACGCTATATCTACCGAATTGAAGTTCTCTCGTGTGAGGGGGTTTCTCCCTGCCAGATGGTCAACCACATCCAGGCAGGCTGATGATTTCTTTTTGGTTCGGCTGATGGTTATCTACGTCTCCTAGATCTTTTGCATATTTCTTTCCTATCCCACAAACTGCAGGGGAGAATAGCGACAGGCCCTCGCGCTACCAAAACCATTCCAGGATATCACTGTCTCGGCCCCTCTTGCCCAGCACACCCGCTCACAATGCGTTTCCGTCACATGCTCGAACCAATACCAAAGGATAATAGTTACGATTCGTGAAGCACTTCTCTGCAATTCCAAATGCTGACACAGCACTGTGCTAGCTGGGTGTCAAATAGGCAAGTCATGCCCACCTCCAGAATCGAAGTACGCAGGCCGATTTGATGATTGAAATAGTGATCGCAGGTGCATAGTCACAGGGATATCTTTTCGTTTCTGTGTGTCATGAGGTTGGCCTTTGCCTGACCTCCTGCACGGACTATGCTACAGTTCTCTCCGCTTCAGTATCAACCTGAGTGAATGATAGATACAGTCACCTCCCAAATTGGTAGTAGTTTGTGCTGTTAGGTTTACATCCGAAGCAATCACCACAGACACCATCCTTTTTGCTGTGTACGGGGCAGCTGAGAACAGGCACTAGGGCACCGCTTCACTACTTCCACATCGCGTCGCACGATCGAATTAGGAAACAGTGTCATTAATGTCCTCTACATTTAGCCTTCAGTCCATGATAGCTGTTACATAACACGCTCACACTACATTCCGTCTCGCAGGCCTTACACATTACCTAATGCAATTGACCATCTCCATCATATCTGCCCACGATTTCCCCTTCCTACTCACCTCAAACAGGTTTCTTCCATTGTAACATACAAACTTCCGCGAACCCTTCTAACCAGCGCTCAACATGACGATGTGAGCGTGTCAATGTCAACCTTGTTGATCCGGCACTCGTTCACAATGTCATCAGACCAGGTCGAATCCCGTGGTGCAACTGGCAAAAGTACCTATTACAAATGCATTTCGTCAGCTTCTATTTTCCTCTATAGACACGATCCTCACGCAGCCCGTTTTCCCGAGGAGCCTGTCTAAATGCTCGCACCTCTGGACCGGTTGTCAGCCTTTCAGCAAGCCGTGGTGCTGGGTTGTGATGACCTGCGGCGAGGCTGAGGCACTGCATTCCAGGTTGGGGTGGCTGGTTGCCTCCCGTGCATAACACTTTAGCCTACGCCTCAGGGACCTCTACCGTGCCTTTAAACTAGGACTATTTGGTTGGACTAGGTAATTCAGAGAGTTCAGACGCTTGTCAAATTACACGAACCCTGTATGTGCGGGCCCAGTCTACATTATAGTCGATGTCAGCATTATCCTAGGCTACCGTTTATCATTTCTTCTACTGCTACACTCGCGCACTGCTATAATAGGAATAGAGCAACATGTTTCATGGGAAATTTCTTTAAGGTAAAATCATAGCCGGAAGGTGCACACTGGGGCAGTTCCGTCGTGTTATCTCTTTTTGCGCGCAATCCTGAGTAAACGTTAACTAAGCCTAACTTTCTATAGTTTTGAACGAAAAGTTTCTCTTGACTATTCAGGTCACTCCAGCTCTACTTATACTTAAGGAGAATTCAAGAAGCAGGCCACGATCACTTTCTCCGCAGAGTCCTACTGTAGGGGACACACTCTTCTAGGCATTACCCTCTCCACAACCTCATAACTTAGCTCGAATTGAGAAGTGAGATAAGCCAAATCAATGTTACGCTAAAAGCTACGCAAAATATAGCTAGCTCCAGCTTGCGGCATGTGTAGCGACCCAGAAATTTAATCTCCTCTATTTCAAAAAGATTTTGGAGATTCACGGGCTGCTGGCTATGGTTTAGTTGGATCAAGAATACTCACGAAGGTGTACCATCTTAAAAAGTTGCAGGTTCTAGACGGTGGCATCGCGTTCAACTAGCAAGTACGATTAGTTCTCCGATGGGTAAGTATAGCTGAGCCCTTTAGCAAACCTACGAGACTGGCGATAGAGTAGACGGTATGTACTTGCTAAGGCCAAGCATTAAACGATCTCCTTTTTATTAGAAAGCTAGCCTATGCTTAACGCAAATTTCCAAGGACATGACAAAACAGCCGCTGGTTCAAACGATAGTCTGACCGAAGAAACCCAATTACCCTTCCGCTGTACAACAGACTCGTTCTTAGGATAAAACGAGAAAACGGTTCTGTCAAATTCAATCGCCGTGTCATTGCCGATTATAAAGACGAAATACGCAGAAAAGCGGGTTGCAGCACGAGAAACGCGAGGAAGTGCAAGTCCATAATTTTCTTTGCTGCTGACGGCCTGGGATTGAATATTCGAAGACTTATGGATGCTCAAGTGCTTACCCCCAGCTCCCAGAAGGGCGATGTGGTACCGTCGGCTTCATGTGGAAGGATGTAGACGAGTCGAGAAGTGGAAACTTTTACTATTTTGCCACTCAATGAAACTAATCTGTGGACATTTCGGAATAGGCGCAACTACAATCACGGTGTTTTTCTGGTGAGAAACTGCGTTTAGGCCTGTCATAACATATACCTAGACGTTGAGGAGAGATACGTAGTATTTCGGATTGTGAACCACTCTATATGCAAACTTACCTGCTTCATTGAACTCTAGGCCACCGGCATCCAAGTCGAAAAATTGGAACATTGGCATAGAGCCTCAAATGCTCTTCGGCATGGATGACCCACCGGGAAGCGATGGGACACGACACAATGAGCCGCAATTTTCAAGGGATTTGTAAAACTCGTCCCAACCAACACCATCGTCGTTTTCTAGTCCCTGTTGCAAAACTCCCAACCTAGGATGACGTTGCCAAATGCCCGCGGAACGCAGATTAGAGACGTGGCGCACTCCTTTGTGCCCGCGCCGAGTAATGGGGCGACGCAGGGGATCGACGATGCGGTCCCATTGCTTGTTGTCTACAAGTTGGAGGGAGAAGAATGTGCCGCTTCCACAAGTGCAGTTCCGCTTGCGATAGGATGTTTTGAAACCTCCTTAATGCTGTATTCTTTTGCGATGGACTCTACAGCTTCAATGGGCACCCCTTGCACCGAAGAACTCGATTTCTTCAACGCCATCGTCCGAGACGCTACCCTAGCTAACGCCAGAAAAGGATTTCAGAGGCTTACAGCTCAAGCCCTTCGCTGGGTGTGGAGACATACATATATAACCGGGGAACGCTTGATCATGTGAACTATTGGAAGACCGAAGAGAACTTCAAAAAAAGGGAGGCCGTGAAGGGAGGGGACTTCAACGAGCTGACTTATCATGGAGTATTGATGGGAAGATAAGAGATTTGAGAGAGAGGATGGAGGTGGACTTGGGGTGCGACAAGTCTTCGTTGAGGAAGAAGCACTGAGTAGCCGAGAAGGTCTAGCTGGTTTCCAGGGTAGCCCTAGTGTGGAGTGCATTAACGCTTGAGAATGTAGTGCCCTTGTTCACACAAAAACATAGACGCCGGTGAACACGGAGCCCTTTTTTGCTGCAGGGTAGGAGTAGCAACAGCGCATAACAAATCCGGCTCTTACCAAGTGAGAGTATGCCGCGGCCTAAGTCGCTTTTCCAATTACTCTTCGCCTCTCCCCCTTACAGTATGAACAGAATCTACGATAATCGCAGTTGCCAACTGCCCTCTTTTCGTCAGTGGATGGGTGTTTCAGAGCTTTAAGAATTTTGATCCTTACGTCCATAGCATAAGTTGGTAACAAAACTATTTGGGTTAAAGCGCTTCCACACCCCTCGCTCTATGAGAAGTCTGCGGATGCGCCACCGTTACTATATGTCCGCGTTGCAAGTGCACCTTCACCCTCGCAATTGTATAGATAATATACAGGGAGCGCATAGGCATTGTAGTACAGATACACCGCTGCTCATCTACATGAAACTACTCCCTGGTACAAGCCCCGCCTCACCGAGGATTCAGATTGAGCTTGAAATAGACTTTAGAGGAGTCCATGTGCTGCCTGAGTATTTCAGAGCGAGGTGGTGGTGGGGTTTACGGTATAGAGCCTCGTGACCAGCTATACCCAGGTTGCGTAGATGGGAGAATGACCCTGGATAGACGGATTCTGCAAATGTAGAACAACAGGATCTGATGCGCGGACGACAATTCTACATCTTAGTTGAGTGCACGAGCCATAACCGTAACAATCTATCTCTGTAACCAGAAATCCGATTGTACACAGAGCGAACCCCAGATCTATTACTCCACCTCCAGATTACGTCAGGATCGGGCTTTGTACTCGTCATTCCAAAGTATGACAAAGCACCCGCCGATTTCAAAGCTATGTATTGGAGGGCTTATTGATAGCGAGCGGGGGAAAGGTCGCTCCGCTTACCTTTCGCGCGAGAAGGCACTGCGGAGACGCCCCGTACTAATGCGGCCTACCTTAACGCCATTGGTAGTCTACGATTTGGCTAATATGACGATGTTCTGACACTTCTAGGCCGCGTGGGGTTAAGGCAAGCTCCAGCTACAAACGGGCATATGGCGTGCGTTGTACTTATCTTTGAAATCCGTGCAGACTCTCAAAGAAGTGAATCGTAGGCGGCGACTGCTCTCTTAATCTTGGTAAGAGCCGGGGATAGTCGAATCTCCGGATTATTGGTGAAAGAAATCGCTGCCAGATACCATATATAAAGCAACTGCGAACTCACAGACCAGTTTCCCAATTCCACACCTACATCCCACCGACATACATCCTACATCCCCTTCCGATACATCTTACATCACAATCCCACACATCCTACGTCCCACTTCAAAAGCTTTAGAAACCACACCATGGCACATCAAAAATCCATTCTCGTCACCGGCGCAACCGGCAAACAAGGCGGCGCCGTGCTCAAACACCTCCACGAGCTTGGGGAATTCAAGCTCCTCGCCGTCACCCGCAACACAACCTCTGGATCGGCCCAACGCATCGTCGACAAATATCCCGGCACGATTCTCGTCCAAGGCGACCTCAACGATGTTCCCGCGCTCTTTGCCTCTGCCAAAACGGCTCTGCGCGCGGCTGGGGAGGACGATTCCATCTGGGGTGTCTATAGCGTCCAAGTCTCCATGGGCTCCGGTACCACCTACGATGGCGAGATCAAACAAGGAAATGATTTGATCGATGAGAGCATCAAGCATGGCGTCAAGCACTTCGTCTTCTCCTCCGTTGACCGCGGCGGCAACGAGAAGTCGTGGAACAACCCGACAGACGTCCCGCACTTTAAGACCAAGAATACGATCGAGCACCATCTACTCGAGAAGGCTGGGAAAGAGGGGGAGAATATGGGATGGACCATTCTGCGCCCCGTCGCCTTCATGGATAACCTCGAGCCCGGTTTCGCGCCCAAGGTGTTCCTCGCAGCGCTCAAGAATACGTTGGGCGAGAAGCCAGTGCAGTGGGTCAGTATTCAAGACATCGGACTCTTTGCGGCGAACGCGTTCCACGACCCGGAAAGATATAATAAGCGCGCTATTGGGCTTGCGGGAGATGACCTGACCTTCGATCAGTTGAGCGAGCGGTTCAAGAAGGTTCTGGGACACGGTGCCCCGGTGACATTCGGACTTTTGGGCCGCGCATTGCTATTGGCTGTGCCCGAGATGAAGACGATGTTGAACTGGTTCAGGGATGAGGGGTATGGTGTTGATATTGAAGAGTTAAGAAAGGAGGAACCTAAGTTAACTGACTTTGAAACCTGGCTCAGGGAGCAGAGCAAATTCCGTACGAGCCAGGATTGAACGTCAAGTGTGAAGGGTTCAGACAGGAAGTCAGTAATAATATGTGAAGACGACATCTGGTGGGTTGGAGCGAGACGTGGTACAGTGGTCGACGAGAGCTTCATAGAGGCTTCTCTCATTCACGAGTTTACTTCTGCAGTCTGCATTAATTGGGAAGGATGGGGTAATGACACCGGCATGTATATTATTGGCGAAAAAGGAAATTTTCTAGGTACTCAATAGACGAATGAAACAGTCACTACACTACATATTTCAATCTGAAGGCATCGCGCCACCATGTCTCTCGTCACATACAACCATCACATTTCGCTTTCTCATACTTGCGTTGGTTACTCACTAGCAATATGCTTGCAATGTCTGTATTCACCGACTCAACGCGTCAGGGCCGCTAGGCGTCGCTCCCGACAACGTAATACCGAAACAGTTCTAGATACATGCAACTGGTGTAGGATATCTCCGCCCTTATCATGGGGCGTCGATGTAAGTTCTGAGTTCGAAAATGCATGTGCAACTCTTCGGTACGGGTTAACGTGACTTAGAAAAGTGTATCAGACCCCGTTTGTGCAGGCACACTCACGAAAAATCATTCCTCAAACACACAAGTCTCGAATTGAGCATGCATATCGAGCAATGCCGCAGTCTCTATGCTCGCAAAACAAGGCTTAGGCTCCAGTGTGTATGCTACTATCTATTCAACTTATGTGAGGTAGTTTAAGAGGAATTGGAGCTTCAAATGGAGCTCTGCACAAGTATATGTCGTCTTCATCATATTCACAAACCTGCCCGCCAGAGGTCCAACCCAGTCCCAATGTGGATTACACCTCCCCACATGCGCCCGTTTAAGGGCCCTGCACCATCCTCATATGTACTGTGTATATACTGGTTCCCCACATCTACTTCCCGGTAGTGATGATCAATATAGCCGACGTTTTTAACGACTCCACCAATGGCCGAGCTCAAATGTCCAACCGACGAATTGATGTAGATAGAAACATTTCCATCAATCCCGGATATTGAATATTTCACAGCAGGAATCTCCCCTGACAGCTTTCAAAAGTAGGATTAAGAAGATGGTAGATCCATCAATCAAGATCCGGGAGGATGACTTTGCCCGGGTTGCGCATATGAAAGAAAAACAGCCCATGGCGATGGATGATTCGATATAGATACGTACCTCTGCAACCCAAAGGTAATCCCAAGAGCGCACAGGCTGCACCTCTCTCCACAACATGCATCTTCTCACTCCGCTCTTCTCCCTCTTAACCCTCCCCTCCCTCCTCCATGCGTTCCCCAACGTGCCCTTCAAAACCTCGACGCGATGGATCCACGACTCCACAGGCGCCAACTTCACGTACGTAGGCGTCAACTGGCCCGGCGCAGGCGAAGTCATGATTCCCGAAGGCCTGCAGTACGCCTCCATTGAGTCGATAGTCTCCAAGATCAAGAGCTTGAAGATGAATGTAGTGAGGTTGACGTTTGCGATTGAGATGGTGGATGACATCAAGGATAATGGAGGGGATGTAACGGTCCAGAGGGCGTTTGTGAAGGCGTTGGGAAGTGCGAACGGGGAGAAGGTGTGGCAGAGTGTAGTGAAGAACAATCCGCAGTTCAATGCTTCGACGACGCGGTTGCAGGTATCAGCTCTGGGATCACAGGATGGAAGAGGATCTGCTAAGTCCAGATTAGGTGTTTGATGCTGTGGCTGCGGAGCTGTCGAAGCAGGGCATCTATGTGCATCTGGACAATCATATGTCAAAGGGGAAATGGTGTTGTTCGACCAATGATGGCAACGCTTGGTTTGGAGATACGGACTTCAACACTGAGAAATGGCTCCGCGGATTGCAGTTTATGGCTGATCATGTGAGTCTCTACACCAGATGCTGTAGGAGGTCCATCATTAGTGACGCTTCTTCAGACCAGGAAATGGACCAGCATGGTCTCCATCGGCCTCCGCAACGAGTTCCGCAAGCCCGACAAAGCCGGAAAGTCTCTTGCATACAATTGGAGCGTGTGGTACGATCAGAACGTCGCTGCCGCAAACCTTGTCAACGCCGCAAATCCCGATATACTCATTTTCTTTTCAGGGTTGGATTTCGACACCAAGCTCAACCCTATCCCTGGAGCAGAGGATCTGGGCAGCGGCAAGCGGTTCCAGAAATCGAATTTCAAGTACTCCGACAAGCTCGTCCTGGAGCTACACAACTACCAGAACTCAGCAACGGATTGCAACAGTATGAAGAGCGGACTGTGGAACAATGGTTTCAAAGCCCTGGATCCGTCGGCGAGGAATCAGATGCCAGTTGTTCTGACGGAATTCGGCTTTTCCCAGACAGATGACTCATATAACAAGGTGTATGCTACATGTTTACGGAGAATAATTCCAGAATGGGATGCTGGCTGGACTGTTTGGGTGCTTGCTGGGAGCTATTACATTCGGTCTGGGACTCAAGACTATGAAGAAGCATGGGGCTTGTTGAACCACAACTGGTCGGACTGGAGGAGGTCTCAAGCAATCGCAGGATTGAGACAGATGGTTGATGCGTCCTTGCGGTGAGACCCAGGTGCGGCAGGGCTGCTTGCAAGTATTCCCGTGTGGAATCCGCTAGATCATGAGGGTGGATGCCAGAGTTCCACAGCAGTAGCGACAGTGCATAGCTCCTCACACTGCAATGACTTCACGCTGCAACGGCCTTCTGCACTTCGCCATCCGCGCTCTGTTGTGACACATAACCCAAAAACGGCGAAGCGCATCTCCTGAGGATTTCAGCAGCCAAGATATGCAGGATTTGCCTCAGTATCCTCGATGCAGGCTTCCTCACCGCCACCTCCGACCTGCATCTTCCCTTGCATGTATAAGTACACGGGACCGCTTCTCAAAGCTAGGTTCTGAAGCTGGCGACCGTCCAGATCCGTACTACATGAACATAACCGAGAAATTTGATCTAGAGTTTCGACGTGTTGTGTAATGTTACAGACGGGTTTCTTGGAGTGACGGGATGCAGTGTTCAGCTCGGATGCAACGTCGGACGCGACAGGTACTGGAGACCATTGACGCTCGCTTCTCCGTGAGGCGCTGGAAGCAGCCGTGTCTTAGAATCTTGACCATATCGTCCCTTGTCTTCGTATGGCACGACGGCAACTTCCGGAGCGATGAACTTTCTCAGAATGCGGATGAGGCCTCCGGGGATGGCTGCCGTTGATGATGGGGGCATGTTGTCCTCTCGACTTGACAGCGTAGTGGAGGTAGCATCGCAACCTCCTTCCCTAAAAGCAGTCTCATCCGCAACAGAAGGTGAGAGGATGCTATAGAGTATTGGTGAGTCATTGACATCATTGTGAATACACCTGCGAAAGCCATTCGGCCTGAAACCTCGGGTGCATCATAAGAGAAGAACGTCCTCATCCTCGTTTTCAATTTGAACACATTGGTGTTGAAGGGGGTTTGACGAAGCGTGAAAAGATCGTCCATAGATCAAAATCTGAGGCAAGAGTGGCAGGTACAGACGTGTTTTCATAACGAGGACACGGCGGACAAAGGTTGAGGCTTGAGCTTCGAATGCGTATGACAAAAAGAGCTAGACCTCAAGCCTAACCCGATGAGGAAAGTAGCTCTTGTCGATAAGGAACCGATATTCACCACCGTCGACCGACACGTAATAATGCTCCCATCACGCCCGGAGCTGCCTCATACTGTACAGTACTTCCCCTCCATATCCCCTCCCGCTTTACCCTAGCCATGGAGCAGCCTCTTTCACTCGGCGTGTTGCAAAGAGGCTTTCAGCCTTGTGCACCTGCAAACGCCGACTCCGCGCCTTCTATATCTGGGTCACCAGGCAACAGGAGCAATCACCATCGCGGCTCCTCTATCATCACCTGAACCCCTCAATTCGCACACGAGCTTCACAAGCTTCACAAGCTTCACAAGCTTCACCTTCGTTTTTGGTGCTCGCTGCCCCGCTCTTACATAAAAAGCACGCTCTACGTTCGTTCCTCGCAGTCACCGCCCACAACCTCACTTTGCGGTGGCACAACCGCTCCTCTCTCTACTTTCTTTCTCATTCAGAACCCCACAGCCCCGGCCCTCCGTCATGGCTGCCTCATTTACCTTTTCACGCCTGCCCAAGGAGGTTCGGTTTCACGTCTACAAAGCACTGGCTGCGGGCCCCAATCCTCCAGAGTTGGTGCTGCAGCGATGGTTCGAGAAGATGGACATCGAGGAGCAAATCGCGCGGCTTCAGGCTGTCGACCCCGTCACTACGTACCGGCCCTTGTACAACTCCGATGTTCTGTTATCCGACGAGGACGACGCGCAGCATCTCCAAGAGGAAGTGGATGAAGACGATGACAACGAGATGTCGAGCGACGGGTCCGAGGACGACGGAAGTGAAGGCGAGGATGAAGACGAGGAGGACTACGACATCTATGGAGAAACCAGTGATGAAGAGGACGAGAACGAAGAGGAGCATGAAGCCGAGAATGGAGAGGTGAACAGCGACGCAGAGGAAGACACGGGGTCAGAGGGCGCTGACGAGGTCATGACTGACGCCGAAGTGGATGCCACAAATACTGACACCGTTACGGCTGGCGCTGAAACGGGCACCACGACCGCTCCAACGCAGCAAGCACCCCCGGTCCGATATATCCGAGCTCATCACAAATGGCGCCACGTCCCGCGGTTCCTGCGTATCTCGCACTGCCCACCACCGAAAGAACTGATGCTTCTCTCTAGAGATCTGGCCGCTGAGATCAAGGATTGGTTCTACGATGTGGCCGTGGTTCACATAGATGCCACTGGCAGTTTCGCCCACACATCCATGCTTGATGAAATCCTAGGTCAAATTGAAGGCGCCGCAGTCTCTCCATTTAAGAGTGTCCGCAAGGTGGAGATTTCGTTCGTGTATGACTCCCAGTGGGTCAGAGGACCGGATTCTCGTGGCAATGAGTCGTTCTTCCAGCAAATCCTTCTCATGCGCGCAAACAAGATCGTCGAATTTCTTCTGGCCTGTGTGCCGCAACTCAAGAAAGTGCAAATCAACTGGCACGACACTGTCTTCGACGATATAAGCGCTAGCTTTCAATATCATGCTCTGGAATCGTTCGATATTCTTCCGGCAAACGTTGTTGTGGAGCAAAAGGAACACTTTCTCACTCCGGGGAAGCAGCCGCACCGCAAGTCTTTGCTCGGCAAGAAGCGTCTGGAATTCCAACACATCGCGGATACCGGCTTCCGGTTCAATTAACCTGAGATATCACGTCCGGGCTTGGAAAATGGTAGTTTGGGCGTGGGCAATGGCTGCTTCGTGACGATTGGCCTTTCTTGCGAATGGCAAGGGAATCTTCCAAGTCACTTCCGCCCAGTGGACTCTTTCACTTATTTAATGGTGGAGAACTGGTTTCGGCGCGGCTTCTCCGGTGCTTATTTTCCGTCGTGAAAATGATTATCGTGGAGGAGCAATGGATGGCGCAAGGGAGGAGTTTAGGTGTCTCTCTGGACGATTCATGGCTTGGAGTCAGTCCGAGTGGCGGCATCTTTGGGAGATTTCGGTTACGAGGCTATTATCAGCCCCTCGACCACTGATCGTCTCCTCCCCTTGCCGTCAAAGGAAAATGCGGACTTTATGTGGAGGTTACCCGTGCTGCAGATACTTGAATACGACCTACTGATGGAATTTTTTCCGTGGTTGTTGCCTCGTGATGCTTACTTACGAGGTTCTGTCTCAGCTTTCTTGTTGAAAGAGACGCTGCGAGCACGCCGACCGCAAGTGCCTTTCCCATGCACATCATGCGCCTGGATTTCCAACTTGAAATGATTTTACTCAAAACATCCTACATCTCCCTCTAGCCCCACTTTTACTTACACCCTCCAAATCGCATCCGCCATGCTGACCACCTTCGCCATCTCCCCCACATCATGCACCCTCACGACATCCGCACCACCTTGGACCGCCGCCGTCACCGCCGCCGCCGTCCCCCACGTCCTCTCTCGCGCCTCCTCGACCCCGGTAATCCTCCCTATAAACGCCTTCCTACTCGTACCTATGAGCCACGGGAATCCCTCCAATCCAGGATACCGCCTGAGATCATCCAACCTGCGCAGAACCTCGAGATTCTGGTCCTGCGTCTTGGCGAACCCGATGCCCGGATCAAGGATGATGCGCCAGCGCCTGATCCCCGCCTTTTCAGCCTCGCGGACACGATCCAGGAGTTCGCGGCCGATGCCGTGGATGACGCCGTCCGGGTAGGAAGTTAGGTCGTTCATGGTATCCGGGTTGCCACGCATGTGCATGAGGCAGATGGTGCAGCCCAGTTCTGCGACCGTGGGGAGCATGTCGGGATCCAGGAGTCCCGCGCTGACGTCGTTGATGATGTGGGCGCCTGCTTGGACGGCGGCGCGGGCGACCGAGGCGCGGTACGTGTCGATGCTGATAGCCGTGTTGCGGGTTTCGGCGAGGGAGGTGATTGTCTTCAGGGCGGGGAGGAGGCGGGAGAGTTCTTCTTCTGCCGAGACTTGGGGGGCGTGCGGACGGGTGGATTGGCCGCCTAGGTCGAGGATGTGGGCGCCGGAGGCGAGGTGCGAGTGGATGGTTTGCATGAGGGTGGAGGGAGGGAGGTTGAAGTGGCGGCCGCCGTCGGAGAAGGAGTCGGGTGTTAGGTTGAGGATGGACATGATGAGGGTGCGGCGAGAGGGGGAGTAGGGGGTCAGCGTGGGCATGTCGGGGGTAGAGGATTGGGAGAGTGCGAGGGGAGTGAGAGGGGAGATGGGAGTTTCTTGAGGAGGGAGGGCGGAGAGGTGCTCTTGGAGAGTGGTTCGTGGAAGGGAGGATTGGGGAGGGAGGGTTGCTTGGGGGATGAGTCTGTGGTGGTTAGTCAGGATTCAGGAGAAGAGGAAGAAGCCTCACGCACTCGCACAGTGGCCGGAGGACAAACTCCCTTTCAAGCATCAGCTTGTGAGGGATCTGGAGCCGTTCATTCGATAGCACGTGGTCTCCGTAGAGTAGAATATCAAGGTCGATGTTCCTTGGTCCCTTGTCAATCACTTTCACTCTTCCCATTTTATTCTCAATTGCCTGAAGTTCATCCAGGAGCTGCATGGGAGGCAGCGTAGTCTCAATCTAGCCACGCGGTAAGCACGTGAAAACGTGATTGGTTCAACTGGCGCATCCTACTTCGCAAACTCCATTGATAAACTTGTTCTGGTCCAGAACATACATGGCCTGTGTCTCCCAAAGGCTACTCGTTCTGAGGACTTTGATGTTCCCCCCAGCCTCCATGTGCCTCAGGGCCTTTTCAATGGCCGTGACCCGATCGCCAAGGTTGCTACCCAAGGCGATATACGCCCGCTGCGCCATAGCGGGAAAAGCATGAAAGTTGCGAATCTGTCGTTGCGGAATAGGGCTAATTGGGCCGGGCATTTTTGGAATGCTCGTCGTCACCGAATGGATGCTTCTGCACCCAAAAGGTGGGGTCGTGGATACATTGGCGACTCTACAAATGCTTCTTGAAGAAACTCGAATTGTTGAGATTCGCCTCAGGGACCGGAAAGCGGTAGAGGCTGGATGAGACCAGCATGTTTGCATCGCCGTGGGGATTGTCTGTCGTCGCTCGTCTGAATGTCGATTCAAGAAAAGTCGGCACGATTCCGCGCCCCGACCTCCGTGCCAAGCTCCTGACCTAATCAGGATAAGCGTGATGCGGGGGGCTGACTCAGCAAGACGCCAAAGGAAAGTTGCCTCGGTTCGGCATCACTGGGACGAGGTCGACCAGAGACTCCTCACGCGCGGCCTTAAGAACCGCTTAGCTGCGCCCTTCCACTCCCTCTTTCTTTCATCTTTCGTCCGCATTATATACCCCAGTGTTCCTTTTCCTTCGCTCACAATACCCTTTTCCCAGACCGTCGTTGTATTCTATTCCAAATAGATTTCACCATGGCCTCTCCGCGTTTGTCTTCCCCGGCTGTTCACAACTTGTCCCCGAACTAACATGGTTTACAGAGAAGATCAGGACCACCCTCACCGATCTCTTGAAGATCCAGCACCCCATCCTCCTCGCTGGCATGAACGTCGCCGCCGGCCCCAAGCTGGCTGCGGCTGTCACCAATGCCGGCGGCTTGGGCGTCATCGGCGGCGTCGGATATACCCCTGACATGCTCCGCGAGCAGGTCGCTGAACTGAAGTCCTACCTCAACGACAAGAACGCTCCCTTCGGCGTTGATCTGCTCCTTCCCCAGGTCGGTGGCAGTGCCCGCAAGACCAAGTGAGTTACAGGATACTCGCGAGCTTTGAAACCTGAACAATCGGTTGACTTTGTTGTGAACAGCTACGACTACACCAAAGGCAAGCTGAACGAGCTCATCGATATCGTCATCGACTCCGGTGCCAGGGTCTTCGTCTCCGCCGTCGGTGTTCCCCCCAGGGCTGTCGTCGAGAAGCTCCACAAGCACGGAGTCCTCTACATGAACATGATCGGACACCCCAAGCACGTCAAGAAGTGCCTGGACCTCGGCGTCGACATCATCTGCGCGCAGGGCGGTGAGGGTGGCGGCCACACCGGTGATGTCCCCACCTCTATCCTGATCCCCACCGTCGCCAAGCTCGTCAAGGGTCATAAGTCTCCTATGACCGGTGCCGAGGTCCAGGTCGTTGCTGCCGGTGGTATCTTCAGCGGCCAGTCCGTCGCTGCCGCGCTCAACTTGGGCGCGTCCGGTGTCTGGGTTGGTACCCGGTTCATCCTGTCCGAGGAGGCTGGCGCCCCCAAGGCTCACCAGGAGGCCGTCCGCACTGCTGGCTTCGACGACAATGTCCGCACCATCATCTTCACCGGCCGTCCCATGCGCGTGAGGGCCAACCCCTATATCCTGAACTGGGAGGAGAACAGGGCACAGGAGATCAAGGATCTCACGAGCAAGGGTATAATCCCGGTCGAGCACGACCTGGAGAAGCTGGGCGATGAGCTCGATGACGAGACCATGGATAACGCCCGCCCCTTCCTCATGGGCAAGGCCGCCGCTGTAGTCACCGAGAAGAAGACTGCGAGGGCGATCGTCGATGAGTTGGTCGATGATGCCGTCGCGTGGCTCCAGAAGACTAACGGCTACATCGTGTCCAAGTCCAAGCTATAGAGGGCGGACTGAGCACGGGCAGGTTTACGAAACTCTGTAGATTCTTTTTAGCATTTCCGGCGCCTTCTTTTGTGGATAGTTTCCGCCAATTTATTTCTTTCGAACATGAACTGCGAAATCAAGTGACGGGGACACATTCTGAATAAACGGGAAACACTGGGGCAAACGCAGCTCCCTTGGCCGTAGTGGAACGATTTGCAAACCCTTATGGAGAAGTGAGAACCTGGAAATACAAGATTCGAGGGACGCAGACCGATAGCGTAGGAAGGAAAAGGTCATGCCTCGCCAGCATCTATGGATTGCGAGGGGATTTGCCAATTGCATCAGCAAGCAATATCCAGGAATCAGACACAGAAGACAACACAGGTAGCACTGAGCGGCAATTAGATGAAGTGAGAATCCCATTGGCATTATTCATTCCTCATATCTCATTGCATAGTGCCGGCAATGTGCAACTCCAAACACCAGGTCCAGCAGTGTTTGTCCGAGCGCCATCCCTGAGAACCACATGCTCGCCAAATCATCGCTTCTATTTGAATTGGTATCATAAAATATTTTTTGCCGCCCGTAACCACCGACACGAGCTGGCTTCACCTCCTCCGTGCAATGCACAATTGGCTCCAATCTACGCGAGAACCCCATCGGCATCCTAGGCAGACTCCTTCTGGACCTTCTCCACAATGGGGACGATCTTGGAGAACAACGGATGGCTCTTTTCGAGACCCGTGACCTTGGCGACGACGTCCTCAGCGCTGTTGCCCTTAAGAATCTTGGCGAGCTCGAAGGACTCATCGTCACCCTCGACATTCTGGAAGCGGAAAGCCATCTCGATGGCGCCCAGGAGAGCGTCGACCGGCTGGCCGCGCTCGACAAGCTGGGAAGCGGGACCGATGAAGCGCTCCTTGCGGGACAACTTGCGCAGAGGAGCACGGCCGACGCGCTCGACGTTGTCCCTGAGAGCGGGATTGGAGATGCGCTTCACGATGGACTCGACATACTCGTCCTGCTCCTTGGCATCGATGCCGTGCTTGTCGACGATGAGCTTGGCAGTCTCCCTGACGGCGGCGCGAACAATGTCGTGCAGCTCCTGGTTCTCCATGACCTCGTGTATGCAAGAGATCTTTCGGTTGTGTCCGTAGTAGGCGGCAGTCGCGTGGGAGGTGTTGACGGTGAAGAGCTTCCGCTCAATGTATGGCTCGAGGTCATTGACGTAGTGCACGCCCTTGATGTCGGGCTTCTTTCCGCCGTTCTCGAAGGGCTTCTGCTCGACGCACCATTCGAAGAAGCTCTCGATCTTGACGTTCATGCCGGCATTGGGCTCCTGCTGAGGCACAATGCGGTCAATGGCCGAGTTGGCGAAGCGGGCGCGCTGGTCGAGTGTGTTCAGGGTATCCTTGTTGAGGTGGGCCTCGATGTACTTGACGATGAAACCCTTCCAGGTGGTGGTGGCGTTGATGGCGTTCTCGCAGGCGATGACGGCAAGCGGGTAGTCGAGTTTGCGTGCCTCGATGCCCTTTGCGACAGGCTCGGCGACGAACTTGAGGATGTTGGGGCCCACGGCGCACGTGACGACATCGGCGGTAGCAATCTCCTCGACGACCTGGGCCATGTTTTGCTTGCTGTTTATGGCACGGTAGTGGTCGATGGTGAAGACACGCTCGCCTTCATCGCCCACCTCGGTGACGGTGTACGATGGAGTCTTCTGGAGAGTTTCGATCAGGTTGTCCATGACGTCGATGAAGACGACCTCATAGCCAGAGTTGTGGAGGAACTCGGCGACGAAGCCACGACCAATATTGCCGCCGCCGAAATGGACAGCTTTCTTCTCGTACGTCATTGTGAGGATGGAGTGTTTGGAAAAAAGTTGGGGGATAATGAAGCGAAATGGGCTGGCAGCTGCGAGTTGAGTAAGTAAGAGGTAAGAGGTGGTGGTGGTTGCAGAGGAGAATTGGAGAGCAGGAAAGAAGAGAAAGAGCAGTCCAGGTGGAGCAACGAGGTGAGAGAGAGAAGAAGTGAGAGAGAAAGGGCGGAAGGTGGCTTATATGTACTCGGGGCTGGAGGGAGCCGCGGGGGTGTTTTTGTCTGGGAATGGCAGGCACGTTTGTTGATGGGCTGGGGAGGGAGCTGTGGTAAGCTCGGGGAAGCTTGGGGGGAACCTCTGGGCGGGGGAAGGAGGGTGGAGGGTGCAGGTAAGCGTGGGGAAGGCGCCACCTGCATCACTAGCAGCATCAACCTGCTAGCAACGGGGAGAGGTCTGGAGATGAAGAAAAGAAAGGCACCGAAATTTGCTACTCACCTGAAGAAGCTCGCCAAAGGGAGCCGTGTCTCTAGGTACAGATGGTGTGTCCAACTCGTCCCAGCCTGTCCAGTGAATTCAATCGCCTCCCTTGCGGTGTGCGAGAGGCTCTCCTGGTTGCAGAAGGATTCTTCTGGAAAGGTTCAGGCTGCGCTCTTGTGGGAGGTCCAATGCGTTGGCAATACGAACCTTCTGTGGAAGGAGAGGAGGGCTCGGCAGGCGGTGAAAGGTGACGACAGGCGCGATTGGATGGCTGTATGTTGCTCTGTGCTGCAGAGGCGAGTGGCACAGCGGGAAGAAGCAATGGCTGTCTGCGAGGCGCGAGGGGGGCAGCGCGGGTTGTTTGCAAGACGGTGTGGGCGTGGCAAGATGGGGGGAACGTCAATTGAGGTGGGAGATGTTGTCGTTTTTGTAGTGTGAATGACTTGTATGGATTACCTAGCTAGAGCGCATCATCATGTCCTCTATCATGGCACTATTCCGACCCGCGCTAACCCGACCCGCCATCGGTTCCGACTTGGAAAAGGCTCAGGCTCAGGCACCCAAGCATGCAGGGCTCAACAAGCTCTCGATAACGGATAACGGATGACGGATGCCGTTACTGCACTGCCATATTAATACCGCAGAAGGCGCAGCCCAACACGCACGACATATGGGCATTTGGCATTTCGGCCTCGGAGCGGGCCTGATGGGCAGAGATGATCAGGGTGTTTCAGGGACTGAACGGGACCCTTTCGCAAAAACTGAATCCTCCGGTCGCAACCTTCTCCAGGGCTCCAAGGCTACCCTGCCACACAATTGACGATCCCAATACGTCATAGGCCAGAGTAGCTTCCGCTTCCCGTCCTTAGCCCCCGCCAAGTTCGCCCGACGTTTGTTGAAGTGGGTCCACGATATTCCTGAATCATATTAATACGGCACTAATAATGTGCACAGTCAGCATCGAACCACACCACTCCTCCTACTCCTCCCCATCTCCACACTCTCCCTCGGGCCCCTCGACTTGTCGCCTACGCGTGTATCGCCTGCTGAACATGCGGATACACCTGCACCATCGTGTCGTACAGGTCCCCGTGCTGGGCGATGAGCACCTCTGGGTCCCACGCCATCGCCACAAAGATCGTGTCCACCCCGCTCGACAGTGGTGTCGTGAAGATTTGACACACCTGCAGCCCAATGACGAATGCGAACGCCACCACCACCGGTGTATACGACCCGTCTTGGTTATAGGCCGGTGATGTGAATATCAGGTACAGGTACGCGAGCAACGCCGACGCATATGCAATGGAGAAGGCGCCCATGGAGAGTACGGGACCGATGAGGCATTCGTTGATGAGCGCATCGATGCCGCGGTCCTTGACCATCCTAGACATGTGTGAGAAGGGCATATAGCCAACGAGAGAGTCCATGTCACTTACTTCCAGGTCGCCTTTGCAGCCGGAATGTATGCCTTCCCGTAGAGCGAGATGTACGAAAAGGCATATCGATTCAGGAACTGAACCGCCCAATCCAGTATCGCGATCAAGAACTGAAGACAGCAGAACAGAATAGTCCCCACAATGTTCCCCTCCTGCGCCGCCGACTGTTGCGCCGCCGAGCATATCTGGCGCAGAAACTGTATAATGGCAACGAGCAGGCTTCCCAAACTGATGCTCCCGAAGCTGTACGTCAAGGCCCGCTTGAGAGCTCCTCGCGTCGCTCGCTTGGGGAAGTTGTTGGGACTGAAGTACCATGATCCGTATACCCCCGAGATGGTGACGTGGATCGTGTTCTTCAGCCATTCCGACACCCAGTACATGGCAAAGGTAACAAAGACGACGAGTCCAATGACCTTTGCATTGCTACAACCTCCAGCACCCGTATTGCATGCTGGGTTGTTGCCTGGGTGATACTTGACGTAGATGGCCACGAGCGTGACCGAATAGTACGCGCCCAACGCAGCGGCAAGCAGCCCGCCGATGAGTGACACCAGATACACATGTCCAAATTTCTTCGAGACGTCAATCGCAGTCCGGAGCATGAGGACGGAGAAGGGAATCCTCGGTATCCAGGAAATGAAGCAGAAGACGTAGAAGATCGAGAAGATGAGGAACACGATGCCTCCCGACCAATACCGCCGCGAAAGCATGTATATCGCCGTTACGAAACCGAAAACGATGTTGAGGATCCCTATCAAAGCGAGCAGTCAGCCGGGGTCAGTGAGCAAAACAAGTAGGATCGCGCACCCGTTATCCAAATGAACTGCTTGGTAAAAACCCGCGCCGCCCACATGTATGCATAACTCAGGACGACAGCCACTGTGAGGACGAATGCGAATAATATAATGGTGTTGGTGGAGAGTCCGAAGGTGTTTTGACTACCGTAGATGCCGCCGCCATTGAACCCGTACGTCGAAGCTGGAACGGATGGTCAGCAACTGCTGCAGAGACGGGGGTCGATTCGACTTACAATATCCCTGAATCGTTATTCCGGACACCGCAACGAAACCAAGGAAGACTGCAATGAGAAGCAGGCCCGCCCACCAGTCATTCCACTTGGGCTTCTCTATCGCAAACTTCTGGTCGAAATCTCTCTTTTCGCCGTACACTTGCTGTGGCCCATTCGGCGGCGGTCCTGGTGGAGAGCCGTAGTTTGGAGGTGGTTGTGTGTACATGGATTGTTGTCCATACTGCTGATACTGGTTTGATTGATAGCTCGCTCCCTGCACCGGCGCACCACTGTAATAATCCGCAGCTTCCCCTCGACTCGCCATACCGGACTGTAATCAGGAAAGACGGCCGGAATGTTCACAAACGGGACGAATGCAGTGGATGAAGGTGAAGCTGCTGTTAGGGCTAGTTTGGGGAGTTGTGGCGCATTGTAAGATCGACGTCATTTGTGGCTTGCCTTGAATGAATGGCGCACTTGGCGTTCAGGTCCCTTGGAGGTGGGTCCGGTTTGTCCCTGCAGCTGTCTTCCAAGCTTCGTCACCCAGCACAAACATCAGCACGTTCACATGTTCGCACCAAGCAGTCTCGGGCTCCAAGGTTGACGCGACGGGCCTTCTTCCGAGCACATGAAGAATTGAGTAGGACGATGCCCCCGCCTTGACGTAAGCAGCTATTGGCCATGAAAGCATGTGTTCTTCTGCACGCTCCATTCTCTCAGGACTTACAGATACCACAGTATTGTCGATTTCAGGACCGGTCTACTGTAACATGTCCGAAATAAGGATAGATCTATTCCCGATTCTCTTCGACCTGGACATATCCACTCGCAACCAACCCACCCACCCTGGAGCACTTATAGCTACACAAGAAAATCAATACTCCAAGGCGGTCTTCCAAAATGCTTGACATAGACCTCGACAGCAGCGCGGCTGAAGTAGAAGCCCGGCAGAGAATCATGCGTCACGAGGACGATGCGTTGGACCAGGTTCTCGTATCGCTTGTAGACGTTGTAGATGTTTGGGTGTGTCAGGATCAGCGAGTGGAATGCCTGGAGGGTAGGGCAGTGCGTCAGGATCTCGAAGATGAGGTCGTCGGGGAGGGTGTGCAGGTTTGCGGGACGGGGAGGGGGAGGCGTCTGGGCCATGGTGTGGTGTGCTATTCTGGATGTAGAATGTGGCTAGCTGTATTGGGGTTAGTGTGCGATATGCGATGTGAATGCCCAGGTGTGGTTGGGTTGGGACGTACCTGTGGAGGGATCCTAGATATGTCTGGCGTCTTGGAGATGAATCTTGTAGCGGTTGGGGGCATGGTTTAGGTGCAGAGAGAAGATGGGCGACGATTTATGTACAGGTAGTTCAGGAGCACATGTGGTTCCAGTTGTCATCGGGGCGGGCTATATACGGTCGGACTCCATCGCCCAACGTCACTCGGTGTTATTCTTCGATCGCTACATAGCCGATGAGGTTCCTTTCTGTTGCTATGTACCAATGGCTTGCATCTGGGGCGCTTTAGCGGCTTCCTACATTATTTCGAAGTCATTTACCTCGCAACCATGGGATTTACATACGCCCAGTGTAGGATAGAAGAACCGTCGTATTAGACTCTAATGCAATCACTTCTCTACGACTGTGGTTTGGCCTAGGCTATATTCTCCACCCAATCCACTACTGTGCGGCACCTTTCTTCATTATCAACTGACATGTGAGCCAGATGGGCACGGCCTTGGCAGAGGCTACAATGTACTGACTATATTTCATCTTCAAACAAGCCTTCGAAAGAGATATCCATTGCGGTGCGACTGCCTTCAAGCAGCATTTACTAGAATACAAGTCAAGATATCATCAGGCTCACCCTCTCAACAACATTGCCGCATGCGGAACTCTCTGAACGCGTGGCCAGGATGACTACACGTGATCACACCATCCGCCAGCGAGTTATTCAGCCTCATGAATTCCAGGCAACAGAAATACTGCTTACCCCTTCCCTTCACGTCTTTTCCACATGTTTTTGTGCAACTATCGTCATCCCGGAACATAAAGCATATTACTCTAGGTACGAGACGGTACTACAACACTATGCCATTCGAACTTGCGAACCGCTACGCAGGAAAACACCTGATCCCGCAACCATCGGATCTGAAACTGAATCCCCCGGAAAGCTATCTATACATTCAAGATGCGCTCATCATCGCTTGCGGGGTTTTGTATGCCTTGTGTTACATGTTCTACATGACCCGGACGTATCGGGATAGATACATAGCGGGGTCTGTGCTCTATCTGTGAGTCCATCCCATGCCGATATCTTGACTCCACATGTTCAAGTCTGGGAAAAACGGCCCTCTGTGTACATGATTCTGAGACTATTACCAGCGCCGGAACCATGGCCTACGAGATCTACTACGCCATCACCACCACATCCACAACCCTCGAGCGCATCTGCTTCTTCGTGTGGTTCCTCATGGACTGCTCATTTGCCGCTGTAGCCATCTTCTCGGCATATGCACCGAATGAGAGAGGTGCATTGTGCAAGAAGCTGATTGCAGGCGTCCTCGCCGGCCTACTCTTCTTCCACCTCGTGTGCCGCATGTGGCCCGACGAACGAGAGCAAGTGACTGCCTACTGGACGGGGATTTTGCTGCAGTTGCCCATCGGTTGGGGGCATTTGTACTTGTTGTTGAAGAACGGATCTACGAAGGGGCAGAGCTTGGAAATGTGGTATGTGGTCCATTTTCCTTCATGCCTTTGTCGATTAACTGGCTTCAATAGGATTACTAGATACCTTGGGTGTTATACAGCGTACGGAGTTTTCTTTTGGAGATATTGGAATGTCCCGCAGAATTGGGAGTATGTGGGCAGTACCCTGAGCGTTGCCATTATCATCGTGACACTAGTTCCGGAGACAGTGTACCCATTTGTGTATGTGTGGGCGCACAACAGGGAAAGAGAAGGAGAGAAGAAGAAGATACAGTAGATATGAGAGTGTTTGGACAGTATATAGCATCATCTACGTTACTGCGTAAAATGCTTCGTCGCTAGATATTGAATGCTGAAGTGTCAAACAGTAGGAGAAGATTGACCTCTCATATCAGTGCAACAGGTTAAAGCTACTTACAAAGGGTATATTGCGATAAAATCATGTGTAGATTGGCCGTTTTTGATGACAACGATCATCATGGACGAGAAGTCCGCCTAACATCCCTCATAATTCATGCGTAAAGCCATCAAATCGTCGGAGTCGTAGAGACGTGCAAAGCACAACGGAAGCTCGTATCAGCGCCTTGGCGGAGACTTCGAGCCTCGTCCAGGACTCTTGGGAGGGATGAGACCCTGTCCTTGCGCACTCATCTTCTGCAAAGCTTCATCGACCTGGCGCTGCTTCTTTACGACATGTCGATGACGCTTCTCCACCTCTTCTTCGAATGCTATCGCCAGTTTCCGCTTCGCCTGCCGCGCCTCGCGCGTTCTCTTCATGATCTCTCCGAATTGTTCCAGGAACCATTCTCCTGCTTCCTCCCACTCAGCGGTGGGAATGGAGGCGAAAAACTTGGACTGATCAACAGCGTCCAAACTTCGGTGCACGTGTTCCAGACGCTCATGGAGAGGTTTCTTCGCCATATCCTCAGAGAGCACGGGCGGCGGCGCTCGGGGCACGGTGTCAAAATCCTCATTCTTCAACTGCTCATACTCCATGGTGTATAATGCCGGGAGATCATAATCTTCAAGCAGCCCGCCGTGAGGGCTACTAGGGTGCATCTTTTGTTCGGTGGAAGGAGGTGACAGTGGCTGGACAGTCACAGGTGGCGGTGGCCTTGTTGGAGCAACAGCTGCGGCAATGGCGACTGGTTTGGTGGGTTTTGCAGCTTGCGTCGGTGCCGGAGCGAGGGGGCGTCGCGTACCAGCACCACGCTGAGGAAGCGCTTGGCGATCTTGGACGTTTGTCACTTCATCTTCCTTTTTGACATGAGCAGAACCAGGGACGGCGTGGTGTCTATCATTCTGGGTATTGCTGTGTGGCAGACCCAGCTGTGGATCCGTACTTGTTCTCTGTTGAACTGGCCGCACGCCCATCACTGTAGCAGGTCGGTTCCCACGGATCATAGCGCCTTGTTTGAATATGTTTCGATTAACTTCAGCCGGATGCGGGAGTTCTGATGCACTGGAAGGGCGTTGCAGGGCAGGGCCAATGGACGCGAACATCTCCTTCACCTCCCTCTGTGGAGTGGGGGATATGTGACTTTGGTTCTCTTCCTCGTCCACAATCGATTCTTGTTTGCTTTCGAAATGGTCGGAGACGTTCTCAGGGTTACCAGACGTTGTGCTTGGGTAGGAGAGGTCATGGGCGCCGTATTGGTTATATTGCGCAAGTCGCCCTTGCACTTGGCCTCGGATGTCAGCAGGTACGCCTTGGACGAGCTCTTGGAGGTTGTGGGGCGTATATTTGGGTTCCTCATAGTAGTATTGTTGGTCCCCAATATCCTCTTCTCCCTCACCTTCCTCTTCCTCGTCATACATCTCTCCCTCTGAAACGTCATCCCCGTAGTCGGACTCCCCATTAATTTGCTGCGGATGGACCGAACCACCCTGGACTGTTGTGTCGATACTCTCCGCATCCGTCCCATAAGCATCCTGATGCATCCGAGCACCACGACCAAGTTGAGGAAGCTGCCGCAAACCAACGGGTTGATCATGTTGCCCGATACCACGCTTCTGAGCTGGAGCATGTTGCTGAGCAGCTGTGTTCGCTTCGACGCGGGGTTGCTTTTTGTTGGCTTGTACCTGCTCATACGTAACTTTGGCATTAGCTGCTACTTGCTGCCGACTGCGAGGCCGGCCGTTGGAGTGACCGCCACCTCCGTGGGAATTTTTGACAAATGAGTTCATCCTGACGATGATGAAACTGTTCAAAGGCACTCTTTTGACGCAGAAGCGGGAATGAAAAGGGAGAGAGGGTGAAGTGAGGTTGAGACTTGAAACCGCATTGTAGTCAAAATAGCTAACCGTAACTGGTAGGTCTCTGCTTTTCCTCATCGGGCTTAGCGTCCGGTGCTCTAAGTACTCGCCATTCACCACTATCCTTGGATGTTGATTCTACTGTGTCACAGTATTACTAGCCGCGCGCAATCCCTCCGCATCGAAACTGTAGCTGTGTTAACATATCGCCACCTGTATCACGTTTTTACACTTTCATCATCGCATCTGCAAAGGAACGACAAAAACATTTCCTCATGACTGACTGCCACATCTACAAGCTCCCCAATGAGGTATCCTGCGAACTCCTGCTCTCTCCCGTCTCATATCAGCTAACAATCCTACATAGCTTCTCCTCCAGATCCTAGCTCCTTTCCCAACCCCTCAACTCCTTCCTTTAACCCTCCTATCGCACCGCATATACGCCCTCATTCTCCGTATTCTACGCAACCGACTCCTCGCAGCTTCAGAGCTGCACGCCTATTCCCTTTTGCTTGAATGCTTCCACGACTCTGCGAAGCTTACCGAGCCGCCATACTTTTGCGCATACCAGGGCACGGATGGATTGACGAGGTATGGGTCGCTGGGCAAGCTCCACGAGAGCGATGGGCATGCACAAAGCTCCGATCTAGCAGCTAGACTGCGCGAATTGCGGAATATGTACTCGCGATTCCGTCCACACAGGCGTGACCTTGAAAACGACGGTCGGCGCGTTCGCCCACGTCCAGGAGATATACCGGGAAGTCGAACGTATCCCGGCACAATTTCAGACGGGTACGAGGGCGAAACCGTGAAGCAGACGTTGCATCTCGAGGGACATGAGCTGTTCACCCAGTTGATAGCGCAATCGAGCCTTGTGAAGATCAGTCCGCTGCGTGGGCTTTTTACGAGTTGCGTGGAAGTCGAGGAAGGAGTCGTGAGAATTTGGAGGGAGTGGCTTAAGAATACGGCTGCAAAGGGGGACGTGGGCAAGACTGAAGGCTTGAATGACGAGAGGATTTTGTGGGTTAGTCCGGCTAAGAATACAGGCTTGCGAGTCAATGTCAAGGAAAAGAAGATACGGAGGGATACCCCCATATTAATGAGTGTAGATGAGGATTTGCCAGTGAGTTACGAGGTGGAGTTTGAAGGTAGCTCTTCCTACCCAACTGCGATGCGATACTTATTAAGCGTGAGCATAGAGTTCCTCGTACGGACATCTCATCTTATGCTGATGTTTGAGAAGTCCATGGTACTGGAGGACAATTCTCCCGGCAAAGCTCTCGTGTTCCGATATTGATAAGCGTAGATGAGGAGGTGCCAGTGGATTATGGGGTGAGCCTGAAGGTAGTTCTTCCCGGTCCTACCGCCATGGTGAGACCTCTCAAGGTTTTTATAAAAGTGCAATTGGGAAATCTCATCTTGTGCTGACTTTGAGAAGTCCATGGTACTGAGGGAAAAGTTTGGCGGCCAAGCTGGAGTGTTTCGATTATTCCCCGAGTTGGCATACTGGATTTAACCCCACTACGATCGGAAAAGCCCTTCAGGACCTGAATCTGCACAACGTCTTCTTAACACAGGAGCTTGACATAAAGCTGGCAGATTTTGGCGGCTCCTCTCGGAATGACTCAGACCTGCTAGTTGTAGTACATGCCAGCTATCGTTACCCTGGGTCCCTACTCTCCATCAATGCCGACATCTTCGCCCTCGGCTCCGCTCTCTACCACATCATGACGGGAAGACTGCCCTATCAAGATCTATTAGAGATCCAGGGGGAGGCTAGTGAGGAAGAGAAGGAGAGAAGGGAGGGTGAGGGCAAGGAAGAGATCGAGGCTCTCTTCAAGAAACGCGAGTTCCCCGAAATAGGCTCTCTTGGACAGTTTGGGATGACTATCACGAGCTGCTGTCCGTGAAGCTATCGAAGGTATAGCATAGAGGTTGCTTATGGAGCCGCGTATGTAGTCAGCTTAGGAACCTTGCCACACCACCAAAAAGAAGCTCACTAATCGATCCCTTTCGTCCTGCTTCTGTTGGTAGGCATTGAGAGTCACACCTTCCAATTCTTTTGACAATTTGATCTCAAGGGAGAGCGAGGAAAATCGGTACTCGGGCTAGCTTTCGAAGGATTGGATTTTCTTTGAGCAATTCTATTAGAATTGGCTAGGAACAGGCAAAGAGAATGGAGGGAGCATGCACATGGATGAAGGAAGGGGCATGGACGGCATTTAACCTACAGCGGCCGACATTCAGTTAACGGGAGGGAACCGGGAACCGAAAATACGTAGCATCGATTTAGAAGCTCTGATGTATCTCCTGAAGACAGCCATATTGCACTCTGGCCCAATTCGGTGACGTCTCCTCATGTCCTAGAACTGGGCCACTGCGGCTACCTCCACGTTGCGGGCCATTTCTGGGTTTTATGATTAGTTCGCTCCTGAAGCTGTGTTTTGCGCCGAGTCGACTGAAGTCTACAGCAAAAACTGTCCATGATTCTCTATAATTGGATTGGCTGGTGGAATTGGGATAGAAGGGTGAGTCGATATTATATCGTCCATCGAACTACATAGGCTTGAGTTTCACCACGGTCTGTACTCGGGGATGCTAAACGCTCTGTTTCGCCGCTAAATGGCAGTTTATAAAATCACGCTTTGCCATAATAATTCTGCTATGTACTCTGGTCATGCCACGAGAGACACGCGGGCCGTTGCGCTGACACTGAGGGGTCTCTATTGTTCCTCAGAGCGTTGCTGTGACTGGAATTTCAGAGCTTCCATCTGTCGTACCGTGGCTTAGTGGATTCCGCTATCTGGAGGAGGTTTCGACACTTCATATTGTTGAAAGTTCATCGTCCTCCTTGCTTCAAGTCACTCCTTTCATTCTTGATCTGGACAGCATTGGGTGAGAGGCGTCATGGATAATGGAACGAAAGATTGTACTTTGTGCGTGAGTCAAGTTATGGCCCTGGCGTTTGACCACTGACGGGTGTCATAAAGGACAATGCAATGTTGAGATGTGAAGGTGAAGGGAGACAATCCTAAAGTGAAGGTGAATGCACAGACCAACGATGATTCCCCAACGCGGTCTAGCGCGATCTCCGAGCACCAAAGCTCCATCTGATAGATCGCCGCATTCAAGATCTATTCAATCCTCACCCATCCGCACTTTTCGCGCGCCGCCCAACGTTGTATTTTCTCACCCCCGAACAGCACATCTACCCAACCCGCGCAATTGCGCACCACCCAACCCACAATGGCCACCCAAGCCGAACTCGACGACCCTCTCCACAACCTCCGCCTCTCCATCTCCACCTCGACGCCCGCCATACTCAGCACAAGCGACAATCCGACCGACACCACGACCTCCCTCGCCAACGCCACACACATCACCTTCACCTCCTCGCCGCAGCACAAGACGAAGACGTTCCCGCTCGACGCACCCACGCGCTTTGCGCCGGGCAACCAACCCATCGACCTGCGAAGCGTATACTTCGCCTGGACAAAGAAAGACGCGTCGCTGACGGACTACATTGCGGATGTGCAGGCCTTGAACGAGGAGTTGCCTTCTGGGGCGGGCGGGTCCGTCGCACAGCTCAGCTTCGCGCACCGGATCGAGGTGTTGGCGTGGTTGAATGGGGAGACGGAGACGAGCGAGAGTATCAAGCCGCTCGAGGGGGCGGGGCTGAGCGTCGACGCGGAGAAGAGCGCTGCGATTGCGAGCGGCAAGGCGGGGGGTGTGGCGGTGGATAAGGGGGACAAGGGGAAGCTGGACGCGCGGTTGATGGTGATATATGAGGGGGAGAGGAAGATGGGGGATCAGAATACGATTCTGCGGGGGGCGAAACCCATGGTATGTTTTTGATCTTCCGAACTCCTTCTTGGGTGTAAAGCATGGTGCTAACGTCATTCGCAATGCAGGACTTCTCCCAATACCGCGCCCTCGCGCAATCCCTCTACAAACCCTCGCGCACAGCAGCCCAACACACGACGCTCCCCCTCCCGCACCCCTCGACCACGAACCCGCTCTTCCCGGCCTCCAACGCCTCCAAACCGCGCAAACGCCTCGAACCCATCATCCTCCTCTCGCCCTCGGCCTCGTCCCTCCTGCGCCTCTCAAACATCAAATCCTTCCTCGACGGCGGCGTCTTCGTCCCCGCCAACGCGCCCGAAACCTCGTCCACGGCCGGGCTGAACCTGCTGCACCTCTCGCGCACCTTACCGTCCATCTCCTCGCAACCCATCCGCTTCATCCTCGTCGACAGCACGGCGAACTTCAAACCCGCCTACTGGGACCGCGTCGTCGCCATCTTCACCACGGGCCAGCCCTGGCAGTTTAAGTCGTACAAGTATACGAATCCCGTCGAGTTGTTTGCGAAATTTCCCGGCGTCTATGTCGGGTGGCAGGGTGATGAGGTTCCCGCGAGTGTGGCCGGGTGGGGGAGGGGCGTGCTGAGTGTCAAGGTGGATAAGTGGACGGGGAGGAGCGAGGGGAGGTGGAGGGATAGGGAGGTCGTGGAGACGATTTGGGGAAGGATTGAGGCGTTTATGCGCGAGAAGGGGTGGAGTTTGGCCGGGCCGGGGACCGCGGGTGCGAGGTAAATTGGTAGGTAGGTGGGTACGCTAGCTTTGTGCTTTTGGAAAGCGGGAGCGGGTGACCTGGGTTGTGGGAGAAGGCGGGTGTGGAATGCCCAAATGAGGCTATGCGGAATTGGTGGGGCTGTATAGTATTTTATCACGACGTCTTTGGCTGCGTGGCACTCTAGAGGCGCTAAAGGCTCACCAAGGCTTGGTGTTTGGGCGTTTGGCCGGTCGGCAAGGGGAATATACCTGTATCTCAAAGGATTTCCACCAGAACGGAACTACATAGGCGGAGGATAGGGATATACCAAGATCCATCTTCTCGTTTCAGATGTATAGTAAACGCAGAGGCTACTATTCATGGCGCAATGCCATGTCAAGAGAGACTAGTACCAAATTGTGTTTGCATAACTGGGGATATTTCTAACTTGTATTGCAAGTCAAGCCATGAATCAACGTGGAAGTCAATCAACGCGGAAGCTGCATTCCAAAAGGTCAAGATTGCTTGACTTAAAAAGCGGGAATCGTATCGTTCGTCATATGGAACAATTGAAACGAAAAAAGGCGCTCCAAAATACAGAGATGACAACCATAATGTCCCAAAAACCCAGCTGTGCACCATCCATGTCCGCAGAGGTGTCAAAGATAGCCCATGAGCAATCTGCTTTTTCCCCTAAATCTCCGCAGTCTCGCCTTCTCATTACCACTCCAAGGGTTCCTTAATCACCTCGCCGCGATTCGTCTTCGGCACAGCCGCCGCCTCAATCTTGACGGGCCCCTTACGATGTCTGGCAAGGTATCCGGCGCCATCCAACCAGGGCCACTCTCTGGACCTCCTCGCCTCATGCTCCTCAATTTTGTCCACGCTCCCCATCGTCAGGCCAATATCATCGAGCCCATTCACCAGGCAATGTTTCCTAAACTCCTCCACCTCGAATTTCGTCAACTCATTGCCCTCCGCGTCGCGTATCACCTGATTCGGAAGATCGACTTCAATCTCCTTGCCGGCCTTCGCTTCGGCGGCGATTCTCTCCAGGACGGCTTGGTCGGTGATGCGAATGGGTAGCATGCCGTTCTTGAAGGTGTTGTTGAAGAAGATGTCGCCGAAGCTCGGGGCGATGACGCACTTGATGCCAAAGTCCAGCAGCGCCCAGGGCGCATGTTCGCGGCTGCTTCCGCACCCAAAGTTGGGCCCCGTGCAGACGAGAATCTTCGCTTGGCGGTACGGCTCCTTGTTGAGGACGAACTCGGGGTTCTCCTTCTCGGTACCTGGCTCATAGCGCCAGGCGTGGAAGAGGGCGCTTCCGAGACCAGAGCGCTTGATGGTCTTGAGGAATTGCTTGGGGATGATGGCGTCCGTGTCAATGTTGGCCACGTCCATGGGCGCAGCGTATCCGCGGAGGGTTTCGAACTTGGGCATTCCCGCTGAGGCGTGCTCGAGGGCTTTGCTGCTCGTCGAATGCGTGGCGGGGTCGTCGGCGGGCGCGTCGATGATGCGATCCAGGTCTTCATCACTGGTTACGTCTTCCATGTGCGCCTCCAGCTCCACCTTGGGTGACCCCTTATTGGCTGAGTAAGCATGGGGGGCGATCTTGCGGACGTCGGCAAGGTTGCCGACAATGGCGGCGGCGGCGGCCATGGCAGGAGACATCAAATGCGTGCGGCCGCCAGCGCCCTGTCGGCCTTCGAAGTTGCGGTTGGAAGTGCTTGCGCAGCGCTCACCGGGGGAGAGGATATCCGGGTTCATGCCAAGACACATGGAGCAACCTGCCTCTCTCCACTCGAAACCAGCGTCCAGGAAGATCTTGTCGAGGCCCTCCGCCTCGGCTTGTTGCTTGACAAGGCCGGACCCTGGGACGATCATGGCCCTCTTCAGGTTGGGTGCTACCTTCTTTCCTTTGACGACGTGAGCAGCGGAACGGAGGTCCTCGATACGCGCGTTCGTGCAGGAGCCGATGAAGACCTTGTCCAAAGCGATGTCCTGCATGGGAGTGCCAGGGGTCAGGCCCATATACTTCAGAGCGCGTTTGCAAGCCTCCTTCTTCACCTCATCGTCGAAATCATCCGGGCCAGGGACCACGCCGGTGATGGGGACGACATCCTGAGGCGAGGTACCCCATGAGACGGTCGGCGCAATGTCCTTGCTATCAACGAAGACCTCGACGTCGAACTTGGCATCTTCATCGGACTTCAGGCTCAGCCAGTAGTTGACTGCCTTCTTCCACTCGGGGCTATCCACCTTGGGTGCTAGCGGGCGTCCCTTCAGGTAGTCGATGGTCGTCTGGTCCGGCGCGATCATACCGGCTCGTGCTCCAGCCTCGATAGACATGTTACATATCGACATGCGTGCCTCCATGCTGAGACCCCTGATAGCAGAGCCGCAGAACTCGATGACCGCTCCCGTTCCGCCTGCGGTTCCGATCAGTCCGATAACGTGCAGAATGATATCCTTGCTGCTGACGCCCGGCGCCAGCTCTCCGTCGACCTGAACCTTCATGTTCTTACTCCGCCGGGTGATGAGAGTCTGAGTGGCCAGGACGTGCTCGACTTCGCTGGTACCGATACCGAACGCCAGAGCGCCGAAAGCGCCATGTGTAGAGGTGTGGCTGTCACCGCACACCACTGTCGTGCCTGGCAGGGTGAAGCCTTGTTCCGGGCCGATGATGTGTACGATACCCTGGCGCTTGTCGTCAAGGCCGAAGTAGGTGAGGTCGAAGGCCTTGACGTTTTCCTCCAGCGTCATACATTGTGTCCGCGAGTCTGCCTCCTCGATGAACTTTTCGGTAGTGGTGAGGTTTTTTCGTGATGAAGTGGGAATGTTCTGGCGTTTGTGTGTCAGTGGGGGCTACCTGCGCGCATGCATCACGGCAACCTACATGATCCACTGTCGCCAGGGTGCAGTCTGGTCTTCGAACTTTTCGGTTTGCGTTACGGAGTCCCTCGAATGCTTGCTGGGATGCCTGTCAGCGCTTATCCAGGGGGGTGCGATGGTTGCGCATTTTCCGTACCGGTGATGTCACTTCGTGGACTAGATGTCGGTCTGGAAAATGTTAGACTTGAAACTCAAATACTATAAAGGTGAACGTACCAATGTAGAGCAAGACAGTGCCATCCTCCTTCTATAGGAATTGTTAGTTTCGAAAGGAGGAATTGGAATATCCACCAAACCAACCTCCTCAACGATATGGTCATTGAAGACCTTGTCATATAGGGTCCGCGCGGGTTTCACGGCAGACGGCATGGCGTTTGTGTCGAGGCGTAGGTATGACAAGAAGATGAATTGTAACTAGATACGAGTATAACGGCAGCCGGAGGGGCTGAAGAAGCAGAGGGCGGAAGCAGGAGGTAGGGAGAAACAGAAGACGCGGAGCTGTGCAACTGTAATATAGCTTTTCTGGAGGCAAAGACAGTGAATGGGCCCGAAGTCGGAGCTGCGTGGCTCCCTGCGAATCAAGCAACGACTGATGACGGCTGCCCCGCCTCTTCGGCTAGCAGGATTTTGTGGCGGTGCGTGCAGTAGCGTAGCGCTGCGAGCTGGGGGGAGAGTTATTTACTGTGTAAAGTAGATACCTGGCGGGGACATGCAGCGCTTTGGAAGGAGCCCTGCATCATCTGTGTACAAAATAAAACGGCATGACTTCTTGTGGGGAGGTTGGTGTCCGCAGCTATATTTGCACAAAGGAGACATTATCCAAATACATACATCCATGGTGGATTGGCATTTTGCTGTCAGATGAGTGAATCCTCCAAGCAAGCGATGATAGCCGCATTCCTTCCTTTTGCCGAGGCGGCTTACCTAATCGTCCAACCCCGCGTTCTGTTCAAGGACTGAGGAAGACTGACGGCAGGGACAGGACTTCTCCCACCACCTCAGTTACTATGCCATGCCTTGCCTCACGACATTCCTGCAGTAAGCACGTACCTGGCGATTCCGATTGGCCATGTTGGTCCACGGCATAGCGCTGTTCCGACAGTTCCGATAGCGCTGTCTTGACGGATAGTCCGGGGAACAGATATCTGTACAAACATATTATATACACAGGTAGTGGGTCACCACTCTACCTTATCTCTCAAGTATCTCTTCCCCGCACCTTTACCAGTTATCTTGCGTGAAGATGAGCAGTGCCATACGATGCCGCACAAACAATCCCAGCAGACCCACCACCGTCTGGAAGCCGAGTATCCCCAGAGCGAGTCGGTCCTCCCGCATGGGGCCAAACCATACCAGCCACAGATTCAGAATGGTGAGGTTGGAGCATGACACAATCTCCCCGTTGTCGCCAGTCTCCACGTCCAGCAGCCGGAGCCGGTGCAGCAGCTTCAACACCTCCGCTATCGGTCTCGCTGGCGGACGCTTGAACTCTGCGCGCGAACACTCCAACAGGCCTGTGCGCGCGTTGAGATGCGGTAGCCGATGTCGGGGACACGGCACCAGGTGGAAGAGCTGCGGTGCCGAGTAGACAAAGTTGAATGCCTGCGGGAGCAGGAGCAGCATCAGCGTCTTGCTGAAATGGCCCAGGATGCCGTCGACGGCGAAGACCATGCCCGCAAAGTAGCAGTATGTGTCGCCCACGAACACCTTGGCCGGGTACCAGTTGTGCATGAGGAGCGCCAGTGAGACCCCGATGAAGGGCAGCAAGAGGTACAGCGAGAAGAGATGGGAGTCGGTGGCTGGGTGCGGGTAGGGCGCAAAGGGGCCCAGGTACAGTGCGTCGTTGAAGACGATGAGCAGGGCAATGACCAACGACTGGCCCACCTCGATGCCATTGATGCCCGCCAGGATGTTGATGCCGTTGGCTGAGAAGATGGAGAGCAGTGCCATGTACATGTAATACAGCCAGCCTGCGCTTCCAGTCAGCACCGTCGTCTCACTGGAGAATGAAAAGGAGAACGGCGCATACCCAGGTCGACAAGGTCGCCCAGATAGGGCCTGAGCGGAGTAGGGACGACGATCTGCGTCACGCCAAAGTCGACAAAGTAGACAATGAGCATGGGGATGGCGGCGATGGCTGGGATCAGCACCTTGTGCCGCCATCGAATGTCGAAGAGGTCATCGCCAATGCCCAGCAGCACGATGCACTGCAGCGAGAGGATGGCGGAGAGGTAGGATGCCAGCTGTCACATGGGTTAGCGGTGAGGTGTGTATGCTTGAGAGAAGATTTACCTTGTTGTGAGGGAACTTGTGAAGGAGTCTGCCCGTTTCGACCTGGTCCAGCTCCATCATGACGTCGCGATTTCCACCTCCGGACGTCGCTGCAACAATATCCTTGTAGAAGGGCCATGGAATGAAGACGACGAGTATGAAGATGTAGACCATGGCACAGACGGCGCCCATGGTTTCTGGACTGAGGAGGTCATGTGAGCACGTGATTGGCGCCGGATTAGGAAATGTATTTTCTCTGGGAGGTGAAGGGAACCTACATTTCCGTCTGCTTGAGCTTGCACAGGTCTCTGCCCTTGAAGCCGCGGCGCATAAAAGCCGGCCCCAGCCAGCGGATCAGGGCATAGCAGGAAGCAAAGGCGAGTCCGCTGAAGGCGATGGAGGCTACCAGCGGCGCGCCATCGCCTTGAAACGTGTTGGCCAGTATTCCCACGCATGCCAGCGAGAGTGAGAGTAGGGAGAGGCTCTCCGTCGCACTCAGGGTCGTCGCCATGGTTCACGAAAGAATCAGGGACCGGTAGTACGCGCGTCGTTCCCCTTGTCTGGCTGTCGGCGTTTGCAGTAACATGCCCATATCCGTCGCGATTTAAGGTACATACATATGTAGTATGTTTTTTGTTGCAAGGTGTCTCTTCTCGAATTGGTCCCACCCTCTCGCCAATCGCCAACACCTGGGCACCTGGGCAGCGCCTTTCCCGCCTCGTGCTTTCCACCAAACCGAACTGGACTAGCCCAAATCTATCCCTTGCAACCAAGCTCTCCTCCCCGCCCTCCGCCCGCTCCGCCCCGCCGCTGCCGCCTTCGCGCAGCACATCCCGAGCTATACAAGTAGATCACAACCATCCGCCATCCATGGACGAGAGGACCGACCCCATACAATTGAGTCTTGACGCCGTTACGCGCAGCCTCGTGCGCCCCAACTTCCTCCGTAACCTCACCCCTTCACGGCTGCCCTCTCAGGCCGCCTCTGACAGCTCCGAGACTGGACTCACAGCAGCGCCCCACTCCCGCTCCGCACGCGCCTCTTTCGGCCACGCCTCCGCTCCTCTCCCCCATTCCCACCTGAACCACCTCGTCGCGTCCAGCCATGTCATTGATGAGATCGATGAGGTTGACTTAGTCTCGCCCCTGATCCAGGACCCGCCCGCTCTCGACGACGGCGCTCCCGCTGTCGACGACCGCGTCCGCAACCACCTCGAGGGAAACTTTCTGGCCGCCCACCACGCGTACGCGGCAATGGCTTCGGGACAGAGCTTCCAGTCCTTTTCGCACCGCCACCAGGACCTTGTGCTCGCCGTCGACTTCAATTACTTCGGCACCCGCATGGTCACGGCTGGCTCCGACCACCGCCTCAAGGTCTGGGACAAAAAGGACGATTCGTGGAACCTGGTCGAGAGCTGGAGAGCCCACGATGCCGAAATTGTAGATGTAAGTGCTGCTCCAGAAACTCCCCTTTATTGCATCGTCTTATCTCGAAGCCCAATTTGAACGATGGTCCCCACCCTGGCTTGTGCATAATCGCCCTATCACCAGGACCCCTGCTGACAAGTCGCATAGGTCAAGTGGAATGGGCCCTTCATGGGTGAGGTCATTGGTAGCATTGGTGAAGATGGCCGCTGCAAGCTGTGGCAGGAGGATGTGACCGAGGTGCCCATGTCCGGCAGCCGCTTCAAACTCATTTGCAATATGGCCTCTGTCTCGCAAGCTCCCTTCATGTCTCTGGATTTCAAGAACATCATGCACGAGACTTGGTTGGCATTAATCACGCGAGACGGCTATCTGACGGTCTACGAACCGCTGGATCAGAGCAGCCTCAATGAATGGACCGTCCTTGCCGAGCATTGGGTGTGCCAGAACAATCCTCCAGAGCGCCAAGACGAGGTGGGTTTCAAGGTCGTCTTCCACAAGGAGAAGCTTCCCTGTTGGACCGCTATCATGGCTGGACTGGACAGGAAGTCGCTCTCCCTTGCTGTTGCTGCCATGAAAGATGTCATTGTCTTCAGGACCGACAAGGCCAAGCGTTTCTGGCCGGTTGCACACCTTACCGGCGCCCGTCAAATCATCCGCGATCTGGCGTGGGCAAATGGTTCTATGAGGGGCTACGATGTCATTGCTACCGCCAGCAAGGATGGTTCCATTCGAATCTACGAGCTCTCGACTCCGCGTTCAGACAAGCCCGAGCCTGGCAGCAGCACCTTCGCCACAGCGGGAAATGCTCTGTCGTCCCCTCAGATGGGAAGAGCTCGGCCATCCGGAATCAGCGCTGGATTGGCAGGTGCAGGAAAGAGCCCATCCATGACATCGAAGAGCTCGGATAGCCGTCATGAAAATGAGCAGAATCCAGGACGCATCAGGCAAGTGGTCAAGATGGTGGATGAGCTTACTAATCACCATGGAGCTGTATGGCGGGTGGCTTTCTCGCAGATGGGTAGGTTCTATTTCATCTAGTGCTCTTGCATGTATACTGACGGAGATACAGGTGATCTCCTTGTCTCTACAGGCGACGATGGTGTGATTCGCACCTGGAAGAAGTCCGTAAACGGACACTGGGCGGAGTACGCAGAGATTGACGCCGCAAAGTGATTTCGGAAATCATTTGGAAGGGGCAACGTGTTAGGCGTTCAGGCAGGCAAGCAATGTTTTCATAGACAGGAGTTAGGTAGGTTTTCGGCAGCATCCAGGCTTGGGTTCTGCCCATTGACTCCAGATACCCTCGTAGCGATGCTACTCGGTGCTGCGATCCCGGCGATGGACGCTACTGCTGCTTATATACGTCGCAATGCTGGCAGAGGCTAAGGCAAGCGGCATCTCAGTTCAAGTCTCTTTCCGACGTTTTCATCCTCGGCATCCCGTATTCGTCACGTGATATCGCATTCCTCACAGCGCGTCGCCGTCTCCCTGCCAGCCACACTTCGCATTCCTGAAAACGGAGGAATCAAATGGACCATGGGCCCACAGGGATTTGGACAATCTCTGTGGATCTTTCGCCGTTCTCCATTGCTTCTCCGGTAGTCCTGTTTTCCTCCTCCCAGTTTGCAGTTTGTGCTTTTTCCTTTCATAATCCTTCTTATTTCTCAATGGAGACGTTGCCAACGCTACCGACGAGTAAGAGATATGGGATGCATTTTCGAGAGTATGATCCTACTCGCGAGATGCTGAGTACTCCTCGCTATGTAACGGATCGTGTGGACGGCGTTCGAAGCAGTCCGCAGCTTGCATCTCCGTCCTATTACACAGGTACCCGACCGTCTGTCTACCGATCTCCAGAATCAAAAGCGCCCCTGTTTCTGCGCAAAACGCCGCTTCCACCGCTTCCACGGCCGCAGTCTACTGATCATTGGGGGTCTGAAGTGGTTGACCATCGCCACCTGTACCCTCCCTCCCCAGATTCTCTCGAAAGAGAGAAGAGGAAAGAGAGGGTGCAAGAGGAAGAGAAGCTCAAGCCAAAACCTGGGGGACCTCGCAGCAAGAAAACCAGTGAAACCGTTATCAAAACGGAGCCTACAGACACGCAAACCCCCTTCGAGAGCGATGCGTTTGCCGTCTATATGCCCACGACGAGGGTGCCCGTGATGGACCACTCTGTCGGATTCCGAGAACGTCGTGTTCAGCCTCCATATTCACCGACTCGCGCTGGGCCTGGTGGCTCTGTGATTGACGGGTCGTCCCCTCATACAGCTTCTTACTTGAGGGGTTCGGCTCACACGGCTTCGCCGGCATCGAGGGAGCAAGTGGATGCCGCATATCAGACGTATAAGCGGAAGGCACAGTTGGTGAGGGAGATGCATGAGGTTGAGGGGGTGAGAGTGCCGGAGGAGATTGTATCGTATGCTTACAGTCCGATGACGACGAAGAGGGGGCAAGTGCAGGTGGAGGAGGTGGAAGTGGAGACGCCTGCTGCAGGTGCTTTTCCGGTTAGTCCGCCGCTGAGACAGACCTCGGAGAGGGTTTGGGGGAGGATGTCTGGAGGGCCGGGTGCTGCTACGAGCACTCCGACGCATACTGGAAGGGGGGAGTGGAATTGGGCAGCGGCTGAATGGTGCGAGAGCTCTAAGCGGCAGCAACCATGCCCCCACGCCAGTGAAGAGGAAACCTCTAGCTACCCTACGTTTTGGGACGAGTACCGGAAATACCACAGCAGGGCAGAACAGTAGCAATAGCAGTCGTTTGAGGACAACCGCTACTGCTACCACGACGACTACGACCGTTCTACCAGACCCTAGAGATACCGCGTCCGGCGCTTCTAGCGCCTTTTCAGCACCTTCGCCAACACGGGCGCCGCCAGAGCCAAATGCAAAGTCCAAGCTTGGAGCTACCATCCGGGTGCGGATCAAACCTCGAACAACGACGACTACATCAACACCTCCTCCGGCCGTAGCCACAACTCCCAATCCTCCACGACAGATCAGACAGCCCGACCCTGTACAAAAGGAGTCCTGGTGGGGCTTGTATAATCGCTCGCATACGGCCTTTCCGGCGCAGACGTCGAGTTCAGCTGAGGGATCGCGGTCGCCTAGTCCGACCAAGGCGGGGTATTCGTATACCACGACGGGGAGAAATGCGTCTGGGTATGCTTATGAAAAGAGGGAAGTGGAGAGTAAAGCCGCAGAGGTGCTGGAGAGAGACGTCTTTGGGTATGCGAGCAGCGGCATCGGGGGCACCGTCGCCGGAGCATACAGACGTGAAGGTACCCCCAGCAGCAACACTCGGGAGACGCGTTCCCCGTCCAAGGATCGAAGAGTATTGAACACTATCAAGGATAGGGATGCAAAGAAGGCGGCGAAAGAGAAGGACGATACCAAACCCAGTAGCAACAGCGGCAACAGTCGTTGGGCCTGGCTCCGCTTCGCCAGACCGTCCAACCCTCTCCCGATCACCACATCCCCTCCTCCACCCACCGCAGTGGCTCCTCAACTTCGAGAACGAGAAACGCCTCCCCGGCACCGAACCCGCTACATCGACCCCTTCATCCTCCACGCCACTCCGGCCTCCTCCCCGCAACCCTCGCGTCCTACTTCGCCCTCCAAGAAACTCACCCGCCACCCGCCACCACCTACGGCAGCAGCAGTAGAGAACCCAAAATTCAACAATGGCCTAGCGCAGCTCCTCACGCTCCTGTCCTACCTCGTCAAGTTCTTACTTCTCATATATCTCCTTGTAGGATTGTATTTTGTCCTCGATGCCGTGAGGGAAGCCGTGCGTGCGATGGGGGCGCCTTGGAGTGTGCGAAAGTGTTGGGGGCGTGGGGGGTTTGGGTGGGTAAGGTGGTTTGGGTGGGTAAGGTGGTTGTGAAGGGAGTGAAGGTTGGGTGGGAGAGGTGGGGGGTTAGGGTGAGGGTGGGTTGGAGGGGAGGTTGGGGATGGGGATGGGGAAGGGGTTGGTGGTGGGGACGGAGGGGGTGGTGGTAGGTGGGAAGGAGAAGGTGTGAGTGGATATGAGGGCTTGAGGGGAGAGGGGAGGGATGTGTTAAGACAAAAAGTGATCATAGTTACAGTTTCTCGCGTTGGTTCGAATATATTCTACTCAACAGGATGGAGATTGTGGTGGAACGGGGGTGGAAGAGGATGGGTTTGCGTTCGAATAAGGTACAAGGGGATGATGTGGTTGGCTTGGATTGTTGGGGAGGTTCGCCAGCTGCTGGAGGTAGGGGATTGATGAATCGGAAGCAGAAGTCTATAGGGATAGAGCAAAAATCCAAGGGTTAGACACTGGACGATGAATGCCCTATTCTCGCTGGCATGCTCTAGACCTTAACGCCATCCAAACCTGGTTTCATGATGCACCCAACCTCGTCATACACAAAAAAGCCCTTCCCATCCAGACATACCATGCCATGAAAACGACACCCTCATGAAAAGATCATTACCCTCGACCTTCCAACCCTACTTCACCCTCTCCACCCGACTACTATTATCCACAAACTTTGTCCGGAAAATGCGATTCGCATTCAAAAACATGCCGTCCTTCAAACTCACCACGATGAACTGACTGCCCTTGAACCGCTTCTGGATCAAGACGCCGATATTCTGCGTATGCGAGGGATCCAGCGCAGCGTCGACCTCGTCGAGAATATACATGGGCGCAGGTTTGTACTGGAGCAGGGCCATCATGAACGCAATGGCTGCCAAGGACCTGACTGCAAGTTAGCATGATGAGATCATCCAAGTATTGGAAATATTATCTTACCGCTGCCCACCGCTCAACTCATTCAAACTCTGCTTCCACACCTTACCCAACATGACCTTGATCTCCAATCCATCGATAATCTCCTTGCCCTCGGGCGGATCCAGCTTGGCAAAACTGCCCGGCAAGATGTCGTTGAAGATGAGGCCAAAGTCGCGATTCACCTGCTCCCACGCCGTCTGCATCGTCTCCTTCTTGTGCTTGAGAATCTTGGCGACCGTCTGCTCAATCTTCTTCTTGTCGTTCTTGACGTGCTTGAGCTTCGCTTCGACGCTCTTGCCGCGCCGGTCGACGTCGTCGAACATGGCCATTACCCTCGGGTTCACGTTGTTCTTCAGCGTGTCGAAGACTTGTTGTTGGCGTTTGCGAGACTCGCGTTCCGCTTTGATGTTGACTTGGTTGAAATCATACGGAGTATCCGGGCGCCCGAAGCGTGCCTGCTCAGAGACAACCCAGTCGTGCTCGTTTTCTAGTGCGCGGATCTTCTGCTGCATAGACTGTCGGTCGTTCTTCACCTTCTCAAACTCGTGGCCCAGTCGCTTTTCTGCCAGCGTGCCCTCGGCGATGGAGGCTTTCCTGGCTTTGATTTCGCCCTCAATCGCTTTGATCTCGTCGTTGAAGCGGGTGAGCTTCGCTTGCTGTTGGAAGAGCTCCGCCTGCGAACGTTCCAGGGATTTCTACAACGCGTCAGCATAGACCGGCATCACGCATGTGTGGGAACCTACCTCCGCCGCTTGGTACTCCACTTGCAGCTGCTCAAGCTCCTGCTTCTGCGCCTCTATACTGACCGCAAGATCCTGCAACTTCTTCTTGTCGTTATCTAGCCGATCCTTGCATTCGTCGAGATCGACCATGGCTTCGCGCTCGTCCACCTGCAGCGGCTTGACCATGGCTTCCGTGTCTTTGCGCGCCTTCTTCAGCTTATCCAGGTTTGCCTCGAGTTCGCCCAGCTTCTTGCCCCTGTTGCTGTTGAGCTCCTTCATATCACGCTCAATGCGCTTCACATCTGCTTCGGCAGCCTTCTCATCATTGACAGCCTCCTTTATGCCTTCCTTCAAATCTGCGACACTCTTCCTCATGTTCTCCACATTTTGTATGATGGAGGACGAAGAGTTGCTATTGAGATGTTCTTCGGCAAGGTTGATCTCGTTCAACTTGAGTTCGAGCTCCTGCTGCAGATTCTTCCCCATCTCAATGTTCTTCTGTTCCCTTTGTATCAGCTCTTGCAGCTCCGCAAGGGCTCTCTGCTTCGCCACAAGTTCCGCATTAAGCTCATGCAGCCTCTGCAAAGTCAGGAGCATTCCACTGGTCCGAGGCGCGCTACCGCCAGAGAGTGTACCGGCTGGATCGTAGACATCACCGTCTAGGGTAACACTCTTCATGAGCACGCCTGCTGAACGGTCGAAGGTGACGAGCTTGGCGGTTTCTGTGTCCTGGCAGATGAAGGTGGATCCAAAAACGTATTTCATGGCAGCTTCCACTTCTTCGTCATACCCTATCAAGGCTAGCGCTAATTTTGCTCTTCCGCGAGATAGCCTTTCAGCAGCCTGAATTGCTTGTGGCGATGCTGTGAATGCTTGAATCTTGTCCAGGGGAATGAATGTAACCCTTTTGCTCAGTTTGCATCTCTTCTCGTCCAGGAGCAATGCACCCGTGCTGTTACTGTCGATAACCACATTATATAGTCGACCGCCAGCACATACCTCCAAAGCAGTCCCAGCAGGGAAGTTCTCCTTGTCGAGGGTAACAAGTTCCGCTACGGCCCCCTTTACGCGCGACCGGTCGAAATTGGGGATCGGATCCGTGTAACTGAAGTTGACGTTGGCGACTTTCCTTCTGAGCTCATCAGCTTGACTCTGGAGACTTCGAATCTCGGTCCTGAGGGTTTTCTCCTGTTGGCGCCACCTATTCTCTTGGTCTGGATCAAACATGAGGTTGTCCAGCTTCGCTCTAAGGCGGTCGGCATCAGACTTGAGTGCTTGGATATTCTTCAGAAGACCAGAGTTATCAGCTTTAGCCTTCTTTGCTTTCGGTTCTTCTTCCTTGATTCGCCTCTCCAGGTCCTCGATCTCAAGCTTCTTCTGTTTCTGGAGGCTGGCCGCCTGTTTCGCCCGATCGCGAGCCTTCTGCAGTTGATCTTGGTAGCCAATCCCTTCGCCCTCTCTGGAGGCCACACCAGTCTTGAGACTCTGCAAGAGTTCCTCCAATTTCTCAACCTCCTTTTTCTGCTTGGCCAGGTTTTCGTGTGCTTCTCTGTTTTTCTCTTGTATCGCCTCGTATTTACTCCGTTTCTCTACCAGCTGTGCCTCCAACGAGCTGACCTCCGCTTCCAGTTGTTTTATGCTGTCCGCCTCCTCCGTTATACTGGACTTTTTCGAGTCCATCTGCGCCTTCAGTTGATCACGGTCGTTCCGGAGGCTCGCTACTTCCTTCTCCAGGGCTTGATATCTCCCCTCCTTGCGAGACTCACTTTCGCGTTTCGCTTCTACCGCGGCTTTCTGTTCTTCCAGATCTTGGATCTCCTCATTCAACCTCACTGCAGATGTCTCCAGCTCCTCCTTTTCTTGCTTCATCTTTTCCAGTTCATCTGCCACCCGTTGCTGCTCTCTTGTGTAGTGATAGTGATCGTATGCAACCAGTAGGCGTGTGAGCCGTTCCAAATCATGCTGTGCATTCTGAAACGCCTGGTATTTCTGCACCTGCTCGCGCAAGCTGACCAGTTTGGGATTGATCTCCTCCTGGAGCAGCGTCTCGAGTTCTTTCACCTTGATCTCCTTCTTCTCCAATATCTTCTCGGCCTTTAGTCGCCTATCCTCAAACATTCGTGTTCCCGCCGCTTCTTCAAGCATACCCAATGTTTCGGCGGGTTTCATGCTCAGCACTTTTGTAATCTTGCCCTGCATAATGAGGAAGTTCGGATTGTTGATGTTGAGGCCGACCGACTCGAACATGGCGTGTACGGTATCTGGCTTAGCAACACGTCTGCCATTGATCATGTATTTGCTGGTTCCTCCTAGCGAAATCTGTCTCATCACGGAGATCTTATCCTCGCTCCTGAGATAGTCCGGCAAAGAAGAGGGGCTTTTGCTCTTATCGGTATTGTCGAATGTGATGGTGACGCTTGCTTTCGTTACGCCCGCTTGTCCGCGCTTGTAAATCAGATCCTAGTTGCGCGGTAAGCTTCGTCCGACAGAGAGGAACCCTGCTGCAACGCACCTGCATGTCTTTCGCGCGGACCGTAGCGAAATTCTTCAACCCTAATACGAAACATATTGCGTCCAAGATATTTGACTTCCCCGAGCCGTTGAAACCGGTGATTGCGTTGAAGGCGGGATCCCTAGGTTGTGTTATTTACGACTCCGTGGTGCGGTGGGGTGTTTACCAACCATCCAGAAATGACCGTCCGGACGGCATACGACTTGTACCCCTAAAACCCTGTTAGCACTAGCTACACATACGTATACCGTGTACTTACATCAATAACCAACTCTATAACATGCATGGTGGCGGCATTCGTGGTTGTTGCTGGTCGGCGGACGTCAGTTGTTTGTTTTGGGTCGCGATTGCCAAGCAAATCAAGCCACAACTTGAGCGCGCCAGCACACGTGAGATCGTGTTCTGAAGCGCGTCTGTGGCTTGTACTCCAACTCTTTCACCCCTCCAATACGACTGCTTTTAATCAAACGGCATAGGGAAAGCGAAGATTTAAAGACGCAATAATACTAATGACGGAATGACTGCTTGACTGTGTAATCATCTTATATTTAATTAGCGTACCAGAATTAGAGCCCTCATCTAAACAGCAATTCTCTCGCTTTTGCCCCTCCACCAGCATGTCGCAGAGGGCTATTGTCCCAAGCGTGATGATACCCTCTCTCACCTTCAGCGTCTACATCAGCGAGATCCACACCGGTGACGCCCTCATCATACCCGTCATCTTCATCAAGCGAAAGAACATAGTTCTCGCCCGAATCACTCTTGGTCTGGTCATCTGCAGTTTGGAGAGGAGTGAAAATCGGACTCTGAGCAACCCTAGGTCTACTCTTGAAAACATGTTCATAGTCAACGTCATCCGAAAACAGCACTTCTTTCGGCGTAGTGTCGCCTGATTTGGCCTCCTCAATCGCTTGGAAAGATTTCCGGGACCTTGGCGTGTCGAACTGATTAACTGGGTATAAAGACTGGCGTGAACGGCTTTTGCGGTTTTCCTTCGTCGACTGCGTAGTTCGTTGGGCCTGGGACATGGCCGCCATACTATGACGAGTGCGTTCCAGAAGCGAGCTTTCACTGTGCGTGGGTGCTGTCAACTGAGCAGATAGCTCGGGAAGCTTGGGCAACTCAGAGGAAGGAGTATCGGCAATAGATGGAAGACCGGCATTGCGAGCCATGGACATCTGCGTCCGTTCCAGGAGGGAAGGACGTGGTTGTCGTTTAACAGGCGATGGCGTTGCATCCCCAATTGACGAGATGATGCGTTCGGCCAGGTCGTCCTCATCATTTATAGGGGGCTCCTCTATGCGTGGTGGCTCAGAAGGCCATTCATCAGCTGGTTGGGAACTGGTGGGAAAGTGCGCGGGCGACGCTGAAGGAGTGCTATGAGGACTTCCCGGCAGAGATTCTTCAACAGGTTTCGGACCATCGGAATCATTACTCAAATTAGTTGAGGGATGACCAACCAGGGTGGTGTCAGAACCCGGTGGGTAGCTATGGGAGTTATCACAAGGTGCATGCATCTTTTGTCGTGCCTTGGGCTGTAATAATGGTGGAGGATACGCCCGGTTTTGCTTCAAGGGCTCAACATGCGAGTCGTTAGGAACCAATGGCGGTTTCAACTTCCGCTGAGGAACGTCTGTCCGAGTATCCTCTGTCGACGGCCGCCTTCGGGAAAGCATCGGCAAAAAGGGGCGGTTGTATCTTGCTTTTGAGATGTGTGAGAGCCCGCTATCCATTGCCGTTATAATCTCCTGGTATTGGGATTGGAGTCGTTCACCTTTGCTTTCGTTTTTCTCCCGAGGTTCCGCTGACTGTAGTTGCAAACCCAGATGACTGTCGAGTTTGATGCCAGAAGTCACACCCTGATTTGGTGTTTTCTTCTGCGCCTTGACATCCACGCGCCGTCTCATGTTTTGGTGGAAATCCTTCCACTTCTTCAACCTAGCCTGTTGTTCCTGAACCATAGATTGCAGACTTTCCAGCAGTCCAATTGCAGGGGCGGTTTCTTCCAATTTACAGCCCTGTTCAACCATGGGCCAGACATCATTGAAATGCATCCCCAAGAAGACGTCCTCTGCGGCACTGCTGTCACCGTGCAGCATCGCATCAATCCACTTCTGATCTCCAACCCAGTTGTCCTTGAGCTGTTTCTTCATGGTCCTAAAATCCTTCTCTGATATCTCACGGCCAGCGCAGACTGCCGTCGTCTTGCGCTCTGCCACCCGCTTTTCTATGGCCGCAGCGTTTTTATCCAATAGGTTCTCGAAGTCCTTGAATCTTCGCCTTTTCTCTTCCTTCCTGTTCAGCACTTGCATCAACGCGGCTTTGTGGGCAATTGCTAGCGGTATGAAGGAGGCTTGATCTCGAGCCGGGAGAGTCGAGGCCATGGCAAGATCTCTGGAAATAGGTACGGTCCTCCTGCCAACGTCTCGCTCGGATATAACCTTCTTAAGCACCACATTGGAGAAGACGGCAAGGAGCTCGAAGAACTTCTCCCCTTTACACTCATCTAGCATGGTCTTCCTGAGCACAGTCTCTCGGCCCAGGACCCCGTTCTTCTTCAGGTCGTTGAGGCATCGGTAGAGCGCGGCGCGGAGATTCAGGGACTGGAGAGGCTCCAGGGGCGGAAAGAAGGGTTGAAGTTTCTACAGATGTCAGTACTACGTACGCTCCAGGGACCACTAGTCTTACCTGGCTGGTCTCGTGGGGGTCCCATATCTCGAACAACCTGAACAGGGACCATTCCACACCGCCAATTCTCTGCTTCTGGTCCGCATTCTTGGATGAGAATGTTTGTACAGTTATCCCAGGCCAGTCTGGGCGTAAATCTAAGTCGAGTAATCGCAGATTGGTAACGTATAATCTGATATCAGACGTGCGCGTGCTGGTATTTGTTTTGGTTGAGAGGCTCCGAGTCAGACCGCCGGCCGCATTGTTAGCACTAGCGGTTGTTTGGGAGAGGGGGCGAGACATGGCAGTCTCCCCAGCAGCAAGGCTCCCGTTAGCGCTGTGTCCCACGTACTGGTTGGTTTTGTAGACCTGTCTCGGAGGAGGTGTTGTTCACCGCAAAACATTGCCAAGAAGTCAATGCTCAGCTGTATCCCTGTCAGTTTCGGTTGGTTGAGCAGGGATCTCTGGCGCTAGTGACGTAGCGTCCGCTCGGTCGCGGGCTACCTTCAGAACGCGTTTGTGGAGTCTTATTGGAGACACCAGCAAACGAGAAGAGTGGCATACGCCTCCACCTGTCTCTTGTTCTCTTTATCTCTACAAACAAGGCACAAACATTATACGCCGCTCGATTGCATAAGAGCCCCTGCCTCCTTCAAGCAACGCTCCGGAAATACCCACCCACCATGGCTCCCACAGACGAGAGTACCCAAACAACCGATGGCATAGCCAACCAGACTGAGCCTCGCGCCGGACTTCTGGACGAGTCTACCGCAAGGGAAGAGAAATGGAGTGTAGAAAGCGGTATGTTATGAGAGACGGAGGCACATCCGTACGCGACACCTCTTATCGTTTTGCCTTACGCACCTTCGAATTCATGCTAACCCTGCCCCAGTTGTATCTCAGCTTCCCTACCGATATGCCGAAGGGACCAATTCCCCCATCCCCTTCTTCCACCTGCTCGAACGTCTCAAGACTACCCCACGAGCGGGCTGGAAACGCTTCGGCGTGCCAAACTGCGAGTCGATCTCGGACCACATGTACCGGATGAGCATTCTCACCATGATGGCACCCGCCTCCATCTCCTCCAAGCTTGATATCCTCAAATGTTGCCGTATGGCTCTCATACATGACATGGCGGAGTCGCTAGTGGGAGACATCACACCGGTGGATCCAGTGAGTAAGGAAGAGAAGAGTAGGAGGGAATCAGAGACCATGGACTACATATGCGGCAACCTGCTTGGTAAATTCAACGGAGGTCTGAACGGACGCGAGCTTCGGGCAATATGGCAGGAGTATGAGGACAGTGAGACCTTGGAGAGTAAGTTCGTGCATGATATTGATAAGGTGGAGTTGCTGGTACAGATGCTGGAGTACGAGCGGACGCACGGTAAAGATCTGGGAGAGTTCACGTGGGTGGCAACGAAGATCCAGTCTGCTGAAGTGAAGGCGTGGGCAGACGTAATATTCTGGGAACGGGTTCAGCTGTGGAAGAGCCGTGGCATTGAGAATCCGCATTGGAATGGCGTGGAACCGCCCATGTCGAAACCGCCTTCTCTGTAGATATCAGCGATTTCGACGTTTCAGGCCTGGAGTTTGGCCAGTAGGCATGTATCTGGCGAATCATGGCAAGGCGATCACGCATTCGGTTCCGATTACAAGCGCACTGAATCCTTCATCGTCATGCTCAAATGACCTCTATAGACAATGCAGCTGAAATTAACGCAGAGACTTCTCGAACTGGAGACAGTACTTTGCGCTTATAGAGTATGAAAATGCATATCCGTTGTTAGCAGAAGATGAGAAGCTTTACCCTAAAGTACAATGGCCTGAAATGGATCTGCAGTTTCGCCCACCGAGTACGTGTGTCCATTATCTACTTTCTTGGGTTCCTCTCAACCTTGGTCCGCGCGCACAACTCATACCAACCCTCTGCCCATGCCGTGCGTGCCCGGTCCGGGGTCATGCCTCAAGACACCAAATTTAGACTTACAACATGTCGCCCACAGCGCCATGCAAAGACTGATCCAAAAGATTTGCGAAGACAGAACGCGTGAAATATATGGATATCGAAGCCATATGTTCCGATCACAGGAAGCTTGGCATTGCTGTGATTGTCGTTCGAGTGACACATCTAGCACGTGGAGGAACTGCCCTTCGAGTTCATGAGAAGGGCAACGATGAGACCGTACAGACCTAGTGCCCAAAGGTTAGCACATTGGATTGAAGATTGAGGGAGGCGGGGAGGCCACCTACCCAAGACTTCAGCGAAGATGAGAATGAGAATCATTCCGACGAACAGCCTGGGTTGTTGCGCAGTACCACGGACACCAGCATCACCAACGATTCCAATGGCAAAGCCTGCAGCCATACCCGCAAGACCGACGGAGAGCCCAGCACCTAATTGGATGAAGTTGGTGAACAGTGACGACGTCTGCGAAAGATCGTTCGAGATCAACACGGAGACGACCAAGCCGTAGATACCGATGATACCAGCCATGACAACGGGAATGATGTCTAAACGGAATATATTAGCGCGAGTCTTCCGGATCAAGGCTGCGATGGACCGTACTCTTGACAATAAGATCGGGACGCAGGACACCCATGGCCGAGACACCCACACCAGCTTTGGCAGTGCCATAGGCAGCGCCAAAGCAGGTGAAAACGATGGCGGATGTGCAGCCCATAGCGCCGAAGAACGGCTATTGATTCAGTTAGTATGCGAGAGGCAAGGCAACACGAAGGGGCCATACGGCGTAAACGGGGCTGTTGAGTATATGTTAGCAAATCGATCCCTTTTGATGGCTATAGACTAGAAGAAAGGCCTTGCTCAACAAGGGCGCCGCAGCACGCCAGCACTTCCCATAACCATGCTGCAGCTGCCTCCGCCCCCGATGGTGCAAGCTTCCATCGCACTCACCAGAGCTCGGTGACGGCCATTGTGACTGTCTGGTGTGTTTCTTGTCGGTCGTCGACGGGGTTGTTGCTGAGCGATGAGGACACGCAGTCGGAGGGATAGGAGATGGAGTACGTTGAAAGCGGGTGGCTGTTGAAGGTCAGCGGTGACGGAAGGACGTTCAGACTGGAGGTGGTTGCTTCCTTGGCGTGCACGGCCTTGGCGAGCGGCCGCCGAATGCCAAGACATGGATTGTGCAGAATATCACAAAAAAAGTCTCAAAGGCGCGAATAACCAAACCCGCACCACCACAACACCTTGAATCTAATATCGGGCGAGCGTACGCAGTGTAAGTATACTCCCAATCTGTCTCCCGTGCGTTCCGGATTGTTCTGGGATAAGGCGCGGTGGAGATTAAGCCGAACCTTCTTCACGCCTTCCTCCCACAAGGAACTGACCGTGTCGCGCAGGAACCCTTACGGGCGAGCCGAGCAGTGAACCCATATCAGTAGAATCCTATACCGCAATGTCTAACGAGTCGGCTGCGTGGCCGGTTGCGGACCAGGCCCTGTGCGTAACCCATCCGTCTTCCTCCAATGTCAGGACGCATACTGACTTCCAACAGTACCCAGGAGATCTTGGATCTTGTCCAGCAAGCGACCCGTACGTCCTACCTTCCATGCCAGTGTGAACTGCCAGCAGCTAACGACTTCGAGACTACAAACAAATCAAGAAAGGTGCCAACGAGGCTACGAAGACCCTGAACCGTGGTATCGCGGAGATCGTCATCCTGGCAGCGGATACCTCACCTCTGGCCATCCTCCTTCATCTACCGCTTCTTTCCGAGGACAAGAACGTGCCGTACGTCTATGTTCCCTCAAAGATGGCGCTTGGTCGTGCCTGTGGCGTTGCTCGCCCGGTGATTGCAGCAAGCATTACGACGAACGAGGCATCCGCTCTGGTCAACCAGATCAACGCTCTGAAGGACAAGGTAGAGAGGCTGCAGATCTAAGGATCAAACGTATATGGTTCCCTTTTGTTTGATGTTAAAGATGTAATCATGGTCCCTACCGGACTTGCATGGACATATGGGACGCGGGTAAACTGTGACTACAGTCAAATACGAGGCAATCAATATGACCACATCTATACGCGCTATCTAGTGGCCTTCAGTTAATCTCGTATTGATGATCCACCATGATATTAGGACGCCGAACAGTTCTCCCGCCCAGTATACAAGTAGCGACGAAAGCCTCGCACGGTGCTGTTGCCATGCTGTTCCGATAGAGCTGAAGAAGGCGAAACTGAATAAAGCCGTCTCAGAGAACACAATCTCTAAATAGGCCTTACTCGCGGGCCTTGCACGCACATTTTTGTAAAACTGGCGCATGCCAAGGCCCATAGCAATCACATTCGTGCAGCCAGCAGCAACACTTGCGCTGTTGAACCGGAGAAGTGAATGGAAGTACCATGAAGATGCCAAGGACGGAACAACTATACTCCGGTGCTCCGCTCTGACTCGTGCAACCCAGATCGCCTCATCACATTCCAACCTTTCAGATCGCCATCACTCCCATCTCGAACCCCTCCTTTCCCTTCAAAAGCCAGCCATGTTTACTCCCACATTAGGGAGAGCTCTGCGCTCTTCCAACGCCATCTCCACACCGCCGGTATGCACATTTGGTCGCGTTGCCGCCTCTCAGCAAGCCCGTCCCATACCGCTGGCCCATCAACGGCGCCTCTCCTCCTCCAGCTCGAAACCTGTCGTACTCCCTCATGGTCCCGCGGATCCGAATTCCACAAAAGGCACGGCCAACCCCAGATCCAAGTCCAAGCAGCAAAGCTTGGAAACCGGAACTACTAAGGTCCCGCAAGAGAGGACCTCGGTCGCCGCTGGAAAGAAGGAAGCCCCCGCGTCTCCCAGACTGAACGTGCCTTCTGTTGATAGCACTCAACATCGAACTCTGCGTGGTGAGTAACTTGTTGATAAACTCGTACGAACAATGGGCAGCAATCTCTGTTCATGAAAGGCGTGCCGTCATGCGCCACTTGACGTGCTCTTCTAAACTCAGCGACTTACGAGGAGTAGATCTCACGATTTCGCACTTTTTCTCCCCATATGGCCCGATCCCTGCGCATCCGCAGATGATCAAAAGCAAAGATGGGCTTTACACTGCGGATTGGATCCCGCGTCAAACCACCCAAGAAGCTTTCGAGGCGATGCTCAGCCCTGGCGATCAGAACGTCCACCATCTCGACCGCTCCCTCCAGCCCCTCGACGAGTTTGTGGCGCAACTACCACACTTCCATCCGCCACCCGCCCCTCGTCCTTTAAGTCAAGGCAGCGCAGTCGATGCCTCGCCGAGAAGCGAGTATAGCGCATTTCCTTTCAGGCCATCACCCAAGCGCTCGTTCGGTGCTAAGATTGTTGTGACCGAGTCGAGGGATGCCTCGGGAAACCGCACGTTTACCGCTCAGATAAAGCCGATGGAAGAGATGAGTGCTTATGGTGAAGAAGGTGGATCAACAAACGAGGGAGGAATTCGGCACACCTTTCTTGAGCGTGTGAAGCAGCGGCGCGACGGGCAGACGAAGCCGGACATGCTAGCAATAAGTGTGAAAAGGCAGAGAAAGCTGAAGATGAAGAAGCACAAGTACAAGAAGTTGATGAAGAGGACGAGATTGCTGCGAAGGAAGTTGGACAGGCTATGATTGGTGTTCCGAAACAAGCTGCAACGCCCTCCCGGGTCCGACTTCGACGGAGGTGACGGCGCTTGCAGATGGTGAGATTATTTTGAGCTCCATTGATCTCCTGTGCATTGGATGGGCTAACGAGCTTCGCATCCTTGGCCATCCACAATCCTGCATATACTTGTTCTTGAGTACTGCCTCTTCAAGGCTTCTTCTGGTACAGCATAATCCACACCCCTTCTAGGCTTTACATACCATTTCCCTCTATCCCGTTCCATCCAACATGTGGCTGTCTGCATGGCTTCGATGCCTCTCGTTTGTCGCTTCATCTTTCTGTTTGCAGTGCGCATTGCGGATAGTGTGGAGACAATTGGACGGCGCAGGTTTCCTCGAGCATGATGTTTAGTGTCCGCGAATTTCCCCGTTGTAGTAGCCAAAGGCCAGAGGCACGGAGCGCGGAACGCATAACCGTCTGGTACAAGAGTCATGGCGGCTGCTGGTGGAGTGTGGCGACCTGAAACGGGAGTGCGACCTCACCCGTCGCAGCAGCCAACTTCTCCCATCTCCAACAACAACATCTGGATCTCGCTTCTTCGGCAAAGGAATCATAACCTCTCGTCTTAAGGCTTACCGAAGGTGCAGTTCGCGCATCACACGTCCCACCAGGCTCGAATCCGCATGATGCCATGGCGACACTGCCGCCCGTACCAAATTTTGCCCGTTTCCAGACGGCCCAAGGAAGAAGATCGCACGTCTCGGGTTGCCCACCGAACAGCACTCGAGACGAGCAATTGCTCCGTCTTCCTATCCCTGCCATGACTGCTCTTGCGCTATGGAGCGCGAGTGCGTTCGCCAAGTGCATCGGAGGCTATATAAGAGCTGGGCCTGGAGCCAGCATCGACTCCTCAGCAACTCGACTCAAATCGCGGTAGCACGACAACCAGTCTTTCTTTTCATCCTTTCTGTCCTTCTCGCCATCTCCATTCTTTCCCGCCGGCTGGGCCATTTTGAACATTTGAGCTAGTCTCTCTTTAACGCACATTTTTGCCATCTCAAACAACAAACTATTTCGGTGTACATATTCGCCCCTCTTCAACATGATTTCCAAGACAATTCTTCTTGCTGCTCTCATTGCCTATGCCGAGGCGCGCTTCGGTCAAGAGCAGGAGACCCAGGCCCAAATCGCGGGGGTAAAGGGTGGTGCTCCCGGCGCTGCTGCCACCATCGCTGGTGCTTCTATCAGCGATCTTCTCGGAGCTGCAAATGCTTGCCAGAAGGTACGTTTTTCTGGAAGCTTATTACATCGACGTAACCGTGTGCTAATCCCAAATAGCTCATCACCGCCGACAAGATCGTTGCCGACCTTGGTGGAGGGCAAGATGCCATCGATGCCGCCATTGCCCATGTTGCGGCGGAGAAGAACACCAACCCCGACGCCAACGGCAATGCACAGAAGGTTTGTGCTGATCCGGCACTTCCTGCTACGGAGGCTCTCCGTGGTATCACGCCGCTCATCGACCCTGCCGTCGACATCAATGGCGAGGTCAACGCGTTGAGTGCCCAGACTCGTCAGCAGCCGCTCGACGCCACTGGCAAGAGCGTTTTCGACTTGATTGTCGATGCCGGTCTGGGTGACTTTGTCGTTCCCGAGGGCGGTGCTGGCGGAGCTGCTGGTGGAAACGCTGGTGGTAACAACGGCAACAATAACAACAATAACAACGCCGGAAACAACGCTGGAAATAACAACAACGGCAACAATAACAACAACGCCGGGAACAATGCTGGTAATAACGGCAATGCTAACAACGGCGATAACGCTGACGAAGATGCCGCCGCAGACGATGATCGTATGTATCCCCCGTGGTATTGCTGATTTTCCTCAAACTAACCATTCAACAGTTGAGTGCGATGACGGTGCTGCTGGTGGTGACAATGGCAATGCCAACAACGGCAATGCTGGCAATAACAAGAACAATAATAACAACAACGCTGGAAACAACGCTGGAAACAACAACGCTGGAAACAACAACGCTGGTAACAACGCTGGCAACAACGCTGGCAACAATGCTGGCAACAACGCTGGCAACAATGCTGGCAACAACGCTGGCAACAATGCTGGCAACAACGGTGGTGCCGCTGCCGGTGGAGCAGACTTCGGTCTCTGCACGCCCACCATCATCTTCGAAGGCGGACAGAACGGCCGCCCGGCCGACGAATTCACCTTCCAGATCGCGGACCCCGTCGCGCGCGGCGGCCAAGGCGAGGCTCTCAACCCGGCCATCATCACCAACGCTCTCTGCAACCAGCTCATCAACGTGTGCGAGGCCAACGACGCGGCGGTGCAGGCTTGCCGGGCTGCTGAGAAGCAAGCCCTCGCCCTGGGTACGAGGGACAAGGCGGTTGCCGACACGTTCAACGCGGCCATTGGGTTCGCCGGTGCGGTCACAAACCCCAGCGGTGGACCGGCGGAGCCTCCTACTGCTGCCAGGAAGATGAGGAGGGGTCTGCGCTTCCGCGCGTAGATGCTCCTCGGGAGTGAGCGATTTTGGTGGAAGTTTGACTGGAGGGGCCAGATGAGGGAGAGGGAGTTTCAGGCCGTGAACTTACCTGAAGCGATATACATTTTTGGCTGAATTTTGCCGTTTCAAGGGGCGCAATTGGGAGGGGGGGAATGGGAATGTAAGAGTATTTGCGCGGCTTGGGGTACAACCATTTACATACAATGAGAAATATCATGACCGGGTTCTCTTGCCCTTTGGTTCTTTATATTCGCCTCGTCTTGCGCAGTGTTGTTCTGTGGAGTGGCTCTTTGATTAGGTGAACATGAATCCTGCAAAAGGGTATTCAGAGTGTCGCCAGTTGAATAGCCTTGAGGCCTGCCCTGGGGACTTCGGCGGCAAACTATAGTGTAAAAAACCTAGCACCAAGGGGGAAGAAGAAGTGCATGGACATATCATCAGATCAGTCGCTTTGAACTAAGCATGGCGAAATTGCGTCTTGATAATTTTCCTTTGGCCTGATAAATAAATACAAGCGTATACTGGGCAGAAGAACCTCGTGGGTTTTTTTCGAGCCTTTGCATTTCAACAACTCTACAAATAGTTATGTTATTTGCTACCATAGTACATATCTCACCGAGTCCCCCATGACCAAGCTCCAATCAATTAGAAAAGCCGAAAACTACGTCCATCTTTCTTGTATAATAATAATCAACGCTGCAAACCATAGGTGGGAGTTATTCACCTCATTCCCACGGTCACCCCCTCCATGGCTTGAAAAGATGCGAAGTTGCCGGGTAGGCGTAGCTATAGCTAAGCTCCACCAATCCCCTTCCCCACACGTACCTCTCCCCATCCAATACTGCCGGGTGACGTTACCCACCCCACCTTGTGGTCTTCCAGCCCTCCCGTCCCCTCCCGCATGGGACCACGACCCCACCTCCTCGACGGAAGACTACCACCGAGCTTCTCCCCTAGTGTTAAAAGATTAGAGCGAGGTGTCCAACTCCCGATATACCTACTAGCTATGCTTCCGCGCCTAGTGCTGCCTCGGCGTGGGAATTGTTCCAGTCGTGCGGCTTGGTTGAAGAGTTATTGACGGATTAATTGCGCTGTGCTGCGGCTGTGGTTGCTTCTTGTTATACATACATATCTATCACCATACGAGTCTACAGTACCCCTAACCACCCGCGGGACTCCTCCACTACCGACCTATCTCCAAGATAGAGCAGGAAAGATGTCCGGTAAGCTGCCCAACACACAACAACCCCAACAGCCAATACCCAATCCCAACATACTAACACAACACCCGCAGCAAAGCACTTCCTCAACGACCCCACGCACCTCGTCCACACCGCTCTCCTCTCCCTCCCCCATCTCAACCCCTCGGTAGCCTGCGACCTCGCCAACAAAACAATCTACCTCCGCCCCTCTTCCTCGTCCCCAAATGCTCAACCCCGCAACCCCCAAGTCTCCCTCGTCTCCGGCGGCGGTTCGGGTCACGAACCCTCCTTCGCATCCTTCGTTGGGCCCGGCCTCCTCTCCGCCTCCGTAGCCGGCACCATCTTCGCCTCGCCCAGCGCCGAGCAGATTCGACGATGTATCCTGCACCGCGTAGAGCGCGACCGGGGAGTCCTGGTCATCGTGATGAACTACACGGGCGACGTGTTGAATTTCGGTATGGCGGTGGAGAAGGCGCGGGCCTCGGGCGTGGACATCGACATGGTGGTTGTGGGCGACGATGTGGGCGTGGGACGGGCCAAGGGTGGGAAGGTCGGGAGGAGGGGGATCGCGGGGACCGTGTTGGTGCAGAAGATTGCGGGCGCGGCGGCGGCGGCGGGGTAAGTGGTTGCATTTCTTTTTTTATGTGTTGTATGTATGGGTCTGGGACTAACTGGCCGCGTGACAGTGCGTCGTTGAAGGAGGTGGCGGCTACGGCGAGGCTGGCGGCGGAGAATACCGTGTCCATTGGTGCCTCCCTATCGCACGTACATGTGCCTGGCCGCGTAGTCGCTGATGGAGGCGAGGATGAGCTCAGAGAGGGCGAGGTCGAAGTCGGCATGGGAATCCACAATGAACCCGGCTCCGAGCGCAAGACGGCCGAACTGCCGGAGCTGGTGAAAACCATGCTGGCTCACTGTCTGGACCCCTCTGACAAGGACCGCAACTTCCTAACCATTTCGTCCGAAGATGAAGTCGTCCTGCTTGTGAACAATCTGGGCGGTGTGAGTGCTTTGGAGCTGGGTGGCATTACGAACGAAGTCATTGAGCAGCTCGACAAGGACTGGAATATCAGGCCAGTGCGCATCCTCGCTGGGACATACATGACCAGCCTGAACGGACTGGGGTTCAGCATCAGTCTGCTGAAGCTCAAGGATACTGGGTTAGGAGCTGATCGTTCCATGTTGGAGCTACTCGATGCGCCTGCCGAAGCCACTGGATGGACTGCTGCGATCAAAAAGGAAACATGGGAGCAGCGACGCGCCTCCTCCGCGCCCGAGGAGCAGGTTGATGAGGAGGAATCCCGACCCAGTAACCTGAAATGTGAGTTCTCCACGATGCCATACCTTTTAAAGTCATCTGACCTGTGTTAGTGGATTACGCCCTCGCGAAGTCGGCTCTCACCACTGCGCTGGAGAGACTCATCAAGGCAGAACCGGACATCACAAACTATGACACCATAGTTGGCGATGGCGACTGCGGAATCGGATTGAGACGGGGCGCTGAAGGTTAGTGTCGCTCAGGGTAATTGATGAACCATCTGCTGATGGCCACAGCGACCCTTAGGATGCTCGAGAAGTCGAGACCCACAGATGACGCACTCGCTTTCCTGCAAAGGATCATTCAAGTGGTTGAAGTGGCCATGGATGGCACGTCTGGTGCTATTTATGCTATTTTCCTGAACGCTCTGGCACATGGCCTACGCCAGCAGTCGCCACCGTCGCCCGAGCCTGTCAACCCGCAAATCTGGGCCAAGGCTTTGCAATCTTCCCTCCAGTCCTTGGGCAAGTACACTCCAGCCCAACCGGGAGATCGAACATTGATGGATGCACTCCACCCGTTTGTGTACACTCTAGCAGAGACAGGAAGTATTGGCTCGGCGGCAAACGCGGCAGACGAAGGAGCAAAAGGTACACGTGGGATGAAGGCCAGCCTGGGAAGAACAGTATACGTAGGAGGTGAAGGATGGCAAGGAGTTCCAGATCCGGGCGCCCATGGCTTGGCTGAGTTATTGTTGGGTTTGAATGACGGACTGAAGAAGTGAGGAAGATGTTGTATTGAGACCCCTGGGCTGAAAGCCGGCCCGTGCATTTTGAACTCTTGAACTCCATTCCTGTTTAACCCATATGGTGACCCATCGTGACATTGACGGCCTATTAACTTAGAAGGACCAGAATGACGGAATCTCCACGGAGGAACCTATCGAAGTTAGCAAACAATCCACAACAAACGATACATTCACACGCACAGCTTGCTAATAAACCGATCCTTGTTCACTTTCCGGCCCAACTGACCATTCGAAGTCCGCGGGGTCTCCGTCCACATCTCCTTCGCGTTCTCGAGCACCATGTTGCAGTGCCTGTCGAATGCCTTGACGCGCGCCAGCAGTTTACGGTTGTTGCGACATGAGATGAGGACCTGGGTGCGGTTGCGCACGGCCGTCTGGAGGATGGAGAGGGGTCCGGTCGTCAACTCGTGCTCTTCGACCTGGGCGACTTGGTATTCGCTGGAGGAAATGTGTTAGAAGTTTCGCCGATGGATAGGGAGGGGAGATGGGGCGAGCGTACGTCAATTCGCTGCGGGGCTTCGCGAGCAGTTCTCTGTGTTTTGTCAGTTGTTTGGATGAAGAAGGTGGGGGCCATGAGGCTTACTGGAGCTTCGGGTCCGTCGACATCTTTGCGGTGGTTTCGGTTGCGAATGTGCTGGTATGGTCCTAATCGGATTGTAGGTATTGCGAGTGAGGGAGATGCTGTTGGTGGTGAGTGGGTGCCTGGCGGTATGCGAGGTTCCAAAGGGAAGGGAAAACTGTCCGGTGGCACCGTCGGGGTGGAGTGATGCGTGTATTACCTTAGAATGACAATGCAAGCAGCGGTACAGTTGACGGCTTGGGAGGTTTTGGCCGTAGATCGGTCTCACGTCGTTGAGGAAGTTGCAAGGTGAAGTTTAAGGCTGGAGCCCGAGCGGAATAAGCCGCTAGCGTCGATCTGATTAGATCAGATAACCCAAGCCAATTGTCGCGTGCATGGCGTCACGCGTTTGCTTAGTCACCACTGATCCGCGGCTAGCTTCACCTTTCGTGTAGGGTGCACACAGCGCTCTTACTCTTCTTCACACCTCCACACCCAATCTTCCTAACGCAATTTCCGCCTGGATCGGACTTCATTCAAGAATACGACATTTCGGGGCAGTCTTCACTTATTTCCACTGCCCAATCTCCTACAATCGACGAGCAGGCCCAAATCCCGCTCCACCTTCGATTGTGGGACGCGTCTGCAATATGATCGCGAGCCAGCCACCAACCGTGCAACCAGTCACCTTCTGATTGCCAACTCTCAGACTACGAACTCTTCCGTACCACGTCCCACCTCATACAACTTGATCTTCGAGCGTAAATGGCTTCACCTTTTGTTATGCGGGAGCCGGAGGACATGCAGCGTGTGCCCCCCCTTCCCTCCACCGGTGATGGAGATATCAACAGCACGGAGAGCATACCACGGCGGTTCATGGGAGGTAAGCACACTCGAGTAAACGAATCCTTCATATTCTCACGCCAGTCACGTACAGTCAAGGTCCTCTACACATTCGATGATCAGAACCGGGCAAACTGTCTGGCTCGCTTGCCAAACCCGATGAGCATTCCCACAGTCACGGTCGACGACGGCACCGAGGTGGGAGTCATACAACTCAAGGCGTGTATTCAGGCTATCGTTGCCGCTAGGTATGGAATCGTCGATTCATGGTCAATGCTCTCGTACTCATTCCACCTGCAGTCCCGAACTCGTTGCTAAGCTCGGCCATGATTACACCGTCTACGCGTACGATTATTCAGAATACGAAACCCCGCTCGTCGGCCAAGGAATGCTTTCATGGATCCTCGCCTCCGCCTCCGCCACCCCGAATGCACCAGCCGAAGTATCCGAGACCATGGTCACCGGCCGTGTTTGCCGGAACGTATTGGGCCTCTTTTCCAATGGGATCAAGGAGACATTGGAGGTGAAGCTGAAGCTTGTTCCGGTACCGACGTGCTTGCAGAGAGAATATGTGGAGAACATGGAGAGATATCACAGCCTGAGTCGAGTGATGCCGGCAGGCACAGATTACAAGGCATGGGCAGAATTCCTGAAGACGAACCCTGCTATTGCACAGCTGGCACAGCAGCAACCCCAACAGGCCATACACCGTCCCGCCATGGCTCATGCGGATGCTTCGGCGCCTATGTCGAACCGTTCCATGCATCAGATGGAGCACTCTCCTCCCGCCCAGGCGCAGCTGGCCTATGGGAACTACGCAACGAGACCGGCCAGCCCCGCATTATCTACGATCTCATTTAGCCACTACCAACCAGAGCGTCGGCCCATGTCGCAGGCTTCTCATCGCAGCGAGACTGCTCCCTCGACCCAGCATTTGGCCCCGCAACAGACGCCTGCCCCGGAGCAACAGGAGGAATGTCCGCCGAAGAAGAGGGCACGCGTGACCAGAGCTACCAGGCCGAGGAAAACGCCACTGGGTGTCAGCAATGACTCACTGAGGGTCACCGCCGCCACCGCTGCTTCAGTCCGGCTACATAGGCCGACAGCTACGAACCCGGCGTGTGGCAGAGCCGCCATGGACCAAGTGCCACGCGCACCCACACCTCGTCCTGGCGATATAGCTTCAAACCGGCCACGCAGTCTCACAGGTGGCGCAAATCCGAGTCTCCTTAGGCACGGGTCGATCGATGAAGGACGTCCGTTCCAATCCGCTTATGACTCTGCTATGTTTTCAGACCAAGCAGCTGATTCAGCTGACGATGAGAGAGGCAATAGTGCCGGAGAGACCCCTATGGATATACCGTCTTCACCTCCCATCATGCCCGAGAGGATGGCATCTTCCGTGCCCTCCAGTCCAGGACTACCTGCGTTACCGTATCCAGGGGATTCCGGCTTTGTGAGCGATATGCCACTGGGAAAGGACGAAGACTCAGAGAAGGACAAGAACAAACATTGGGAAGGCAGCGATCTACCCACGATTGCAGACACAAGGACACGACGTAAGCCGCTGGATCGGTCCCATTATCCTTGGACCCAAGTCACTCCTGGTCCTGTGGAGTTGTTGCCTAAATCCTACATCCCAAAGCCGAAAGCATACCCCCGATCACGTCAATCTGCCGAGAAGCTGGAGAAGGTCCAAGCGGATGCAACCCAGGTGGGTTCACAACAGGCGCCGGAGCAATCGAAGACGCCGGAGGACTCAGGGCTCTCACATACCCCTGAAGGTGATCCTCCCTTCCAGCATCGGAACTCGTCGGCGCCGGAGACCCAAGTCCAGTATCAGCCACAGCCGTCCACTCAACTCGCCGTTGCGCCTTCAGTAGAGGTTCGGAATCAACCAAAAATGCAAGACCCGCAGGGTGACGCTCGTCTGCAACATGTCAATACAGCACATCCTGGAGCCAATCCCGATACAGTTCCCGGCGACAGAGTCAATGAGCCTTCCGTACCACCATCTCGAGCTGGTACACCGACTCTTCCGGCCAAAGGCGCAAGATCTACAAAACCAAGGGGACTTCCAAGATCGCAAACATGGTCTGCAGAACCAATGTCCGACGCAGGGTTTCCAGAAGGCAATCCGGCACAACCTAGGAGCGGATCCGGTGCAAAACGGCGAAAGCTGATTGCGGAACAGCTACAAGAATCTTTGGCCAAAGGTATAATGCCAGCATACTGTAATCATTGTGGCGAGATTGAGACGCCTACGTGGAGGAAGGCGTACACCCGGGTAGAAGTCGGTCTGCCTACGGGTATCCAATTGTCGTCGGACGGCAACGGTATCGTTGGGGTCGAGGTTATGTCCATGGAGGAGAACGACGGAATACCGAGATATCGAGTATTCAAGAACGCACTGGACAAGGTTGAGAAGGAAGGGGGATCGTACCAGCAGCTCAACCTGTGCAATCCATGCGGTCTTTATCTCAATAAGAAGAACGAAATGCGACCGAGGGAACTCTGGGCAAAGAAGCCGGCCGGTGGGGAGAAGCCGAAACGGAAGAAGTATCCGCGTAAAAAGAAGACCAAAGAAGCGGGTGATGACATCCGTTCTGATGCTGTGATTCCTCATTCGGAACCCTCATTCTCCGCTGGCAATGGAGAGTCACAATCTTTCGTCGACGGTGCGAGTGAGGACGCCCCGCGGCCGCCGACCTTGCAAACGTCAACTAGCGCACCAGTTCGCTCTGAGTCTAGAACCACTGAGCGGGCTGAACCGACAGCGTTGGCCGCTCTCCACCGCGCCATCCAATCCAGTCCCGGGGTGATGATTGGAAGCAAAACCTCCCCGATCAACGTTGAGGCGGACCTGACACCTAAATCGACGAGACGGTTGCTGTTTCCATCCCCTCGCAAGCCAGGCGAGTTCAAATCGCTTTCGGACCGCGGTCCATCAATCTCGCCGTTCTCCAAATCTCGCTCTGCTGGTTCTGAGCAACCGACGAGGAAATCCCCCAGGAGATCTCCCAGGAGGTCTCCCAGGTTTAGCGCTGTCGAGTTTGACAAGGAGAATTGTCCACCAACGGCAAGTCATGATGATGACGACCTGGCGCGTCTCTTCGGAGAGACACCCTCTACCAAAAGGACACCCTCCAAACGCGCCTTCACTGATGACCTGCTGAAGACTCCCACCCCCAAGTCGCGGAAGCGCGTGGCATTGGGAGAAGTCAATGTGGAACAACTACTGAAGACCCCAACTCGGAACCTGTTGACGCCTGGCCGCAATCCGGAGACGCCGTTGACGAATAGACTGAACGCCATGCTTTCCGATTTCCTTAGCTCACCCACCCAAGCCATCGACTTTTCATCCTTCTCACCTTTCACCATGACCCCTGGACAACTTGCAAGTCAGCTATCCAGCTTCAGTGGCCAGAACGACTTCTTGTCGAGCGATCTGCCCGTCCCCAGTAGTCCTGCTGGATGCATGGGATTTTCCATGTTTGAGGATTCGGCGAGCGGGAATATGGGATTATGGAGCGGTGCAAGCATATTCAACGGTAGTGATCCTCTTGCTGTGGAAGAGCACCAGAGTCCGCAGCAAGAGCAAGCTGCTGCGAAGGACAAGGACGGCAATGCGAAGGCCCCAGAAATCACGGTTGACTTTGATGCCGTGGTCGATGGTGTTAATGGAGGAGGGAATGCCAACGATGGAAAGGGCGAGGTGGAGAAGCAGATGAAGAAGGAGGAGAAGCCGGCGGCTGAGGGTCCACATTCTGCTGAGCAGCAGGGGGCAGAGACGGCATAAATGACGAGCTTTTGCTTGGAAGGAACGGATACACGGCTGATATGCTACCGTGTGGGAAACGGTGTTTTTTTTCTGGCATGAGGCATGATGAATGAATTTTGAGATTTTCAAAATGTGGTTCGGACCATGTTCGACTCGCGGCAGGAGGTATCATGACCTACCTGATCTGTACAATATTTGAGCTTCAGAAGACGAGTGCCATCAGATGCAAGACATGAATGATTTATCAAAGCGAATTTCTTTCACTTTTGACATGCTCGTAATGACTTTTCAATCGGGATACGTGGGAAGCTTGGATATTTAGCAAGCAGCAGCATCAGCAGAAGGAGCAGATTCGTAGATCTTGCGTTAAAATGGCTGTTGCAAAAGTGATTGATCCTTCAGCATAATGCGCTTTCTAAGTTTCGATCCACGCGGATACTGCTATAGTACACAAACGTTTTCCTTATTTTAGAGAAAAGCTGTAGAAAGATTCAGCTGCTCAAATTCGTCCCGAGGTCGGGGCTGACCTTTTGGAGGAAATCAATTGCATCGGTTTATCAGGCACATTTTTCTCAGTCAGAGGGATTGAACCTGCGAGACTTTGTTGCGGTAAACGAGGTGACAGCATCTATTGGACTGGACTGCGCTCGTTCAATGCAACGGAAGTTTCGGCGTGATTGAACTGTTCGAGGTGCTAAGGTGAACTGTTTGAGGCTGTAGTGAAATGGGGGGTTTTTTTTATTGCAAGCTTGCTTTAGATTCAGCTTTATATTAGTGGTATAGTAAGACTCATTCAAAAGAGTAGATGGCTAAGCTGATTGTAGTGCTGTATCCTTGGTATGATGCGTGTTCTTTACTAGAAGTTTGCTTTACATTCATCTTTATAATAGTGATATCGTAGACCGAATGGAGTTGATAGCTAACTGACTGCTGCACTGTCTTCTGGGCATAATGCGTGTTCTGTACTAGAAGCTTGCTTTGCATTCCTTCGGCTTTATATTAGTGGTATCGTAGACTCATTCAAGAAAGGTTGGTAGTTAAACTAATGCAGTACTGTATCCTGGGTATATAGCCCCTCTAACGCCATTCCTCCTCTCCTCCAAGGTGGAGGGAAAAGCCCTTGTGCAAAACTCCATGCCCAAACATATCATTCGTACCCGAGCGAAAGGACCTCCTCTCAATTCTCCCCGTACCCAAAGAACGCATCGTCAAACTCGGTAGTCTCTGGATTCGGCTCATAATCCAGATTGAACAGATCATCCAAATTATCCGTTTCCATGACCACGTCACCATCATTCGTACTCCGCGACTGCTCTTGCTGATTCGCCGAAGCTGAGTCTTCGGGCTTCCCGCCAGTTTGTTGTTGTGGAGGCTGATTCGCCGGCTGGTTCGATGAGGAGAGTTCCGGTAAATCCGGCATAGAGAAACCCAGGTCTAGATTATTTGCGCTGTGTGCCTGGTCTGCGTTCCCAGCAACACTATTTGCAGTAGCAGCATCATCGCCGCTCTTTGCAAAGTCCTCCAGACCGCGTAAAAGGGAGCCACCGGAGTCGTCGGTGAGATTGAAACCGAGGTCTCCGCCTGAGGCACCGTTGTTGTTCGCATTGTCTGGCCCTGCTGCGGTGTCGCCCAGGCTATCGCCGAACATGGCGTCGAAGTCGAATTCGCTGTCTTGCGCTGTGCCGGGTGCTGGTGCGGTGTCGAAGACGGGGCCTGAGGGAGGGGCGGGGGACGTGGAGTTGGGCGGCAAAGCCTTCTGCTCTTGCTTTATAACTGATGGCTTACTCTCTGGCTGTGGTGTTTCAGTCTTTGAAGTGACGTTCTGTGCCTTGATAGTAGCAGGCGTCTGTTGTGCTTGCGCCGATGGCTGCTCAGACGACGTCGTCTTCATTGACGACGCTGCGGCGAGCCGCGCGCGATCCGCCTCTGCGCGCTCCCGCTTCTCGCGCTCTGCCCGCAGCAATGCGAGATCCCGCCTCAGAACCATTTGGGCTTGGTTGACCTCGAGCTGCAGGTCGTCGAGGGACTGGTGGAAACGCGAGATGGCAGCGGGAACGGCGCGGCGCAGGGCGATTCGCGTGCGGGAGGAGTGGCCACCGTTGGCTTGATCTTTGAGGAAGTGGCCGCTTTGAATCAACTGTAGAGGCGGTTAATTGGGTTCTGCGAGAGTTGTGCTTTGAGACGCGTTGCGTGGAGGAACATACCACGCCGTTTATCATAGCTTGGAGATTGTCGAGTGCGGCGGTGGAGGGAGATGATGCAGTAGGCAGCTGCGGTTGCTGCTGGTGCTGGACGGCTGCTGGAGCAGGTTGTGTAGTCGCCATGATTGAAGCGCTCTGTCTGGCGGTGTGTGAATATGTAGTAAACAATCGATGATTCAATGAAACGATGTACAGGTACCAAGCTGGGGCAAGCTGGGGCTGGGCGGACGCGAAGGGAGGGTGGAGAACTGAGGGGTTCACTGCCCAAGGCTAAATTTGCGAGGCGGGTGGGCAGCGACGGGTATATATTACGTGAGCGTCAAAAAGGTACTGTGTGTGAATAATTACAAGGTCAGCGAACTGTTGTTTCAAGTACAGAGTATTAAGAATCGATACACCGGTGTTGCCCACTCATTGAAACTCGGAATAGAATATAGATTGCACTTCTAGCTGTCGCTTCCAGTTAGCCTATATACACGCTTCTCTTGTAAGGATAGCGTCAATGCAGGCTTGGTGAAGAAGTAATGAAGAATTCAAATGGCAAGTGCTGAAAGGGAGGGTGAAGGTGAACAGTCATCTTCGTCGGTACCAATTCATCTTTACCGTCACCCTTCCGCTTGTCAGCCTTCCCAATTGGTTCTTCACGCCGTTTCTGGCCCGCCGCTAGTCTTCCCTAGCGCGGGCGGGCCCTCCAGGGCTAACTGCGACCACTCACCAAACCTCTTCTCCATCCTTCTCTCACCCCCACTGTGGAACCAAAGCCACCTGCCAGATCATCTCTCCATCGTTGTTCGGCGTCGGGTTCGCTTCTCATCCTCCTTGCGCTTCTTCTCCTTATTTCCTTTTCTCTTTCCTTCAGCGGTCGAGTCCTCCCCCGTCGTGCCAAGAGCCTGTTGAGTCTCCATTTCCTTTGCCGCCTCCAGCACTCCGCCTTTCGAGCTCCTCGTGCCTGAGCGATTGCGCCTACGCCGCAACTCCCGGTCTCTATCCACGACTTAGAATACCCCTTTCCACTTCTCGGGTCATCCATCATCCATCTTCGCCACATATATCGTCCGCTTCTGCCTGCCGTTTGTATCCCAAACACACAACGATACTCAATGGCCGACTCTCAGACCTCTTCGGCGGCCATGGCCCCTCCACCCGCCTCCAGCGGACCGCCTGGGTATGATAACAGCCAGGGCAATCAGCAACAGCATATGCCTCCCCCGCCGCTGGCCCCCGTCATCATACCCCAGAACACGAACCCTATCCCCACCGCCATCAGTTCCCCCATGTCCGGCGGGGTCATGTCTCCTACCAGCGGCGCCACTGGATATGCCCCGCGCAGAGCCGCTCCGGAACCGAACAAGAGGGCGTTGTATGTGGGAGGATTGGATCCACGCGTTACAGAGGATGTTCTGCGCCAAATTTTCGAGACTACTGGGCATGTGCAAAACGTGAAGATTATTCCGGACAAAAATGTCAGTGACTCCTCTTCGACAATGGGCAATTCCGTTGTCTCTTCTTCTGAATGCTGCATAAAGAATTGTTACTAATCTAGTGTCAGTTCCAGGCCAAGGGATATAATTATGGCTTCGTAGAGTACGATGACCCAGCGGCTGCTGAACGCGCCATGCAGACATTGAACGGCCGCCGAGTCCATCAATCGGTAGGGACTTACTGCCCCTGTATGGAAACGGGCCAGAATACTGACTGAGGCTAGGAAATTCGAGTGAACTGGGCCTATCAGTCCAACAACACGGCCAAGGAAGACACCTCGAGCCATTTCCATATCTTCGTGGGAGATTTGTCTAACGAAGTCAATGACGAAGTACTTCTTCAAGCTTTTAGCGCTTTCGGGCCTGTTTCCGAAGCGCGCGTCATGTGGGATATGAAGACTGGGCGGTCCCGTGGTTATGGATTCGTCGCCTTCCGTGAGCGCGCCGATGCCGAACGCGCTCTCAGCTCCATGGATGGCGAATGGCTTGGGTCTAGGGCCATCCGGTGCAACTGGGCCAACCAGAAGGGCCAACCATCCTTTTCCCAGCAGCAGGCCATGGCCTCCATGGGCATGACTCCCACCACTCCGTTCGGACATCATCATTTCCCCACTCAGGGCGTCCAGAGCTACGATATGGTTGTCCAGCAGACTCCACAGTGGCAGACCACCTGCTACGTAGGCAACTTGACCCCGTATACGTCGCAGGCCGATTTGGTCCCCCTGTTCCAGAACTTTGGCTATGTTACCGAGACACGGTTCCAGTCCGATCGTGGGTTTGCCTTCATCAAGATGGATACCCACGAGAATGCGGCCATGGCCATCTGCCAGCTCAACGGCTACAATGTCAATGGCCGGCCCCTCAAGTGCAGCGTAGGTTGAGTTTTTTGTCATCTCTCCTGGTTGAAGCTTACATGTTATCTAGTGGGGTAAGGATCGTCCCCCAACCGGTCAATTCGAAGGTTATTCGCCTGCCGGAGCTCCCAACTCTGCCTACCCCCAAACACCTAGCCAGTACTTCCCGCAATACGGCGGTCCAGGTGGCCCTATGTCACCCCAAGGTGAGCGGCACCGGAGGAAGCTTCGCTACAGGAGCAACCAGGCTAATGCGCGGCCAGGCCCGAGCCCCGGTGGTCAACCTTTCGGGCAGAACCAGGCTGGCTTTGGCGGGCCTGGACTGGCCCAACCCTACCAGCAGATGCCTGGTAGCGCTGGCGGGTATGGTCGCGGTGCTCAGCCCCAGCAGCAGTGGGGCCAGCCCAGCCAGGCCGCCTTCAACCAGAGTGGCTTTGGCGTCGGAGGTTATCAGGGTTAGCTTGTCTTCATCGTACTCGGTCAAGTCTTTCCTTGAGCGCTGTTTGTTTTCACGACATGCCTGGCTATTTACGTAGGCGCCCTTGGATACCACTGTTCTCCCATGCCACATTCTTTCTGATTCATGCCTAAATGGACATTCCCACACTTATTATGCAAGTTTCTCCCTCCCTCAAAAGTCTAAGCGGTTTGGTCAAAGGGGGTTCGGTAGGAATCTGGTTCGATTTGAGTGGGCTCCCATTTGTACGTTGTCATCAGTTTTCCGCCGAGACGGGCTTCTCTCCACATGTGCGGACAACTGTGGAACATGTTTCTTCCTTGCAAGTTTCCTCATAATGAATCTCTCTCTTTGTGTCCTTGTGCTTGTTCTCTCCTAACCAACCGGACTCTTCCCCTGTTTTCGCCAGGAAACGTTTTGACCTCTCCTGGCATATCAACGTTGTGTCGCTTTGGCGATGCACTCCCTTCTTCCCACCCATCTTCGCATCTGCTCTTTACGTCGTTGCATACACCCTTGTTTGCGCTTTTAGTATGGCTCATTCGACAGGGAAAGTATTTCGCATTTGAGTTAGGTTAAGCGAAAAGTAGGATATCCCTTCGATTTAGCTGGGCGCTCTTCTGGGTTCAAGGAGTGAGAGGATATGGACGGATCGGTTCTTAGGAGGCTGGGTAGGACATAGTCTGCTGTCTGGGTTGATATCGGGACATGTCGATTCTGGAAGTGATTACATCTGGGTAGCATGATAATGGGTCATGGCAGGTTTTTCGGATATGACAGTGAGACTTGGGTCTTTAAAGTACGAGAATCGAGGTATGACGGCTTGTTGTTTGATGAATGGACCCTTTTGGACTTCTCAAGGGATCTGGGATTATGGCAGCTTCTAGATGAAGAATATTTAATTCAAAACCTGAGACGAACTACTATCTGCTGTATCTTGTTTTACCAGGTTCAGGTACCGCGGTGAGGTTACAATCGTACCCTCTTCCTCTGGTGTTAAATAAATGCATCGGTGGTTTACGTTATACCATTTGAATGTTACTGTGTCTATTGTTGGACAGCTTGATCATTGGCGGGACGATCTACATAGAAACCGTAGAAATCATAAGCTCATGCTAACTGTGGAAGGGAAGAGAATTTGATAAAACCACGCTATACACAATTCCCTGAAGGACAGTTTAAACCCTTGATTTTCCAGTCACTATTATATGTTTGATGCACCTCTTTAGGATTAGCGCAGCGTGAATTCACGTGAACAGGCACTAGCGGACGCGCTTGAGCAACCACGGCCCACCCGACGCGTCTTAACTTCAACGGCGCCCCTCCGCATCCAATGCTACATGTGCCTGGCCGCTTTCTTTCTTCCCTTTCCTTTGCTCATCTTCGCTTTCCTCACCTGTATGCTCGCTGCGCTGTACAGGGCTCGCGCGTCTCCACGATTGCCTCCGCAGGCTTCGTCTCCTATTTTGCGACCCGTTCATTCGCATTCCAAGTACGGCTACCTGGCGACACGTCCACACTCTACGATTATGTTTAAGAAAGCGGTAGCGAAAGAGAATGCATCGCCTGTTGCAGTGAAGGCTGTCGCACAGCAGCGAACGCTCCTGTCTTCCTTTAGACACACTGGAAGTACTCAGAGCTCGACGTCGCGTCCATTGTCGGTAGCGTCAGCAAACATTGTACGGGAGTCGGAACGAAGAACATCAGCCGGGTATGGTGCAAAGAGGACATCTAGTGGGCTTGTAAAGGCTTTGGAGCCCCAGGAGAACTTCGAATACCCCCCGCTCAGCATATCCGGAAATAACTCGTCCCGTACAAGCGTGGAAACCTCGGCCGCAATAGGCGAAAAAGGTATCGTTTTCGACGAAAATGACTTCGACAGCGATATCGACCTTGACGTAGAGGATCTGGCAACGAAGGACACCGTTAAATATCCCACTCTCCCTCAATCCCCAAACAACCATAAACCGAGGGACTCAGGTTATGGATTTGTGGACCTCGACAATGGTCTGGAAGGACTCGACAGCAGCCTGCCTGTGCCATGGTCGTCTTCGCCCGTGGAGCATTTTCAACCCCCACCCGTTCGGCCAGCACAACCTACTAAACGGCGGACACTACCTTGGCTGGAGAAGGGTAGTCAGATAGAGTCTAGCAAACAATTGGAGGATAGTCCTGAACCGGAAAGCACGCGATCGAAGAAGCGCAGGCTCCCGGAAAGCGGTGACGCGACACCAAAGCCGAAAGACGCGACCAGAGAGTACCCATGGAATACGACGGCTAGTGCAGTCAAGCAGCAGCAGAAGAGCCTGCGGGAAGCCAAGAAGGCGTTAACGAAGACGAACACGGGAGACGAGGAGGAAAAGAAGAAAGCTATTGCGCAGAAAAAGAAGAACACGGTACATCGGATATTTCTTAGCGAAGAGCAGCAGCACGTTTTGCAGCTGGTCACTGAATACAAGAAGAGTGTCTTTTTCACGGGTTCGGCAGGTTAGTATTCAACTAGGTCATTCCTTGGCAACATGCTTAACTATTCTACCTATAGGTACGGGCAAATCTGTTCTCCTGCGAGAGATTATTTCGGCATTGCGCCGTAAATATATTCGAGAGCCGGATAGGATTGCCGTTACGGCATCAACAGGGCTGGCTGCTTGTAACATCGGAGGCGTGACTCTGCATAGCTTTGCCGGAATTGGCCTTGGCCAGGAACCTGCTGAAGAGCTGATAAAGAAGGTGCGGAGACATAACACTGCCCGCCAGCGGTGGTTACGAACCAAGGTTCTGATCATTGACGAAATCTCCATGGTTGATGGTGAGCTGTTCGACAAGCTTGAGCAAATCGCCCGAACCATCCGCAACAACGGTCGCCCATTCGGTGGCATACAGCTGGTTATCACTGGTGATTTCTTCCAATTACCACCGGTGGGAGAACGCGGGCGAGCAGCAAAGTTTGCCTTTGACGCCGGGACATGGACGACGACGATAGAACATACCATTGGTCTGCATCATGTCTTTCGACAGAAGGATCCCGTGTTCGCTGGTATGCTGAATGAAATGCGGGAAGGCCGCATGAGCCCTGAATCCATTGCGCAATTCAAGAGTCTGGAACGCCCTTTGCCAAGGAGTGAGGAGAACATTGAGGCGACGGAACTGTTTCCCACTCGAGCAGAGGTGGACCGAGCGAATAATCTGCGCATGCAACAACTACACGGAGACACCATCCATTTTGAAGCTCGAGATGGCGGCACAATCACTGACAAGGCGATGCGAGACAAGCTGCTCGATAAGTGTATGGCACCTCAGCTCGTGTCTCTGAAGAAGGGCGCGCAGGTTATGTTGATTAAGAATATGGATGAAACGCTTGTCAACGGATCGCTAGGCAAGGTTACGGGGTTCATGACTGAGCAGATGTTCAACATATACAAGGAGAACGAGAAAGCGTTCCTCGAAGGCGACGTAGCCGAGGTGCCTACTGAGCAAGATGTTCGCGCTCAACAAAAAGCTTATGTCCTGGGTCTGAATACCCAACAGCTCTACCCGGTTGTACGGTTCTCCATCGCCGACGGCACTACACGAGACCTCCTCTGCAAACGCGAGTCTTGGAAATATGAACAGCCTAACGGCGAGGTACAGGCCTCTCGCGAACAGATCCCCCTCATTCTCGCTTGGGCGTTATCCATCCACAAGGCTCAGGGCCAGACGCTAGAAAGGGTCCGCGTCGACTTGGGCAGAGCATTTGAAAAGGGCCAAGCATATGTTGCGCTTTCCCGTGCAACCAGCATGGCGGGCTTGCAGGTGCTACGGTTTGATCCCAGCAAAGTAAGGGCTCACGAGAAGGTACGCGCTTTCTATAGCTCGCTCTCTCGCGCGGAGCATGCAAATGAGCAGAGCAAGAAGAATACGGTGCTGGGAAAGTTGATGACGCAGAAGAAGGAGGCGGCGAGTTATGAGGAGGACTTTGTCAATGCATGACCGTGCGAAAGCGAGGGGGGAAGAGCGAGCGTGTGTCATAAGGTTTCCAGCTTGCATGTGTAGCCAGCTTTTCATGTTTTGGAGTAAGCGGTGCATGACTGGCGTTCGGGAGAGGGTACGGGCAGCTGGTCGAGTTCAAATGTCCACTTCGTCCTAGAGAGAGTGTTATACCTTCTTCGTTGTCTCCGTACTTTCGCAATGTAGTCGATTGATTACCATCATGTCATTAAGCGTCTAGTTGGGGTTTTCTCCAGATTTCCAGAGCCTATCTATGCTTGAATCGCTATTTGGGGGGCGTTTGTCACAGCTGTTGTGCTTGCCCTTGGAGTCCGAATACCAGAGTGTATATATATTTCCATGAGCAATCTTCGTCGGACACACGACATGGTGGTGCAGACGCGTTTTCGACGCGGCGACGAGTAGTCAACTAGCGGCTTGGCGGCCCGGACAATCGTACTTGGTGAGAAGCATGTCTGGCAAAAGCCTGTTGCTCTCACTCCTCAACATTCTTCTCTCTTCTTTTTTTACTTGATGATGCGTCCTGTGCGATAGTCGTGATAGTCTTTCATTATGGCGAGCAATCTCATCGGCATATCGGTGATTGTCACCTTGCGCAACCCACCAGGCACGCTTGTCCATGGCGTGGTGGCTGCAGTAGACCCGCAGACGGCTACCTTGACGCTCCGCGACGGTAGGAATTCACTACATCATCTAGAAGTGGCCTCGCTCACTAAATCCTGCAGTTCTCTTCCCAGCTACCGGCCACCGCATCTTCGACGGCTATCACTTGGAGGGACATGCAATCAAGAATATTGAGGTCGACTCGCGCCAGCGTACCGGCCCTCCTCGGGCTCAACCACAACCACCCCCGCAGTCGCATAGTCACGCACTTTATCCCAGTATCGATGAGAGCCAGCCGGCAGCAGTTACTACGCCAGCGCCTCACACGACCGCACCACCGTTCGCGGATCCCGCTATCCTAAGCATAGGCAAACGAGGAAGCGCAACACCTACTATTCATGCTACACCCTCCCTTCCGCAAGAAGCACCTGCCACACCGATCAAGCATACGACCACAACCTCTGCGCCCCTGCCAAAGAACACGCCTCCATTGGTTGCCGTTGCTCAAGATCGACCCATTCGAAAGCCGAGTGCTGCCACACTTGAAAAGCCATTCTCTGGCTTGGATATCACGGATGCCGTCGAAACGAATAGTGGCGATGCGCTCACTCAGGAGCCTTCCCTCATGCGACGAGTCAGTGCATCCAAAACACGTACCGGGAAGCCCATGGACGATCACACTGCAACCAGAGCTGAGGACTCTTTCAAGCGCACTAGGCGTGGCGGAAAGGCCCGGAAGAAGGAAGTAGCTGCCCAAGAAAGGCGCAATGCGGCCGAGCTGAACAACACTTCTCCCGAAGCACCTCGGAGAGGGTAAGCCACAACTCCAACCTGCATTCGCGCGTTCCTCTCTAACCTGCGCTTAGGAAAGATAATGGCTGGCGGAAGACTCCCCTGCTTCAAGATCCCGACCAAACTCACGTGAGAACGCCAGGAATCATTGGTGGACGTGTGGGCCTGGAAGCTGCCACTGCGTCCAATCGCAAATCCAGGCGACAGAGAGCATTGGAAGCCAAGAATGGATGGGCAACAGAAGATGCAACGGACATTCAAGAGATGCCTGAATTCGACTTTGCCGAGAATCTGTCTAAGTTTGACAAACAGCGAGTCTTCCAAGAGATTCGAAATGAGGATACTACAGCAGATGAGGACAGGCTTGTCAGCTTCAACAGGGCGCGACCAGGGACGCACGGTGGTAAGAACTTGCATCCCACGGAAAATGTCCTGGACACGCGACGCATTAGGAGCAACACCGATTCCAGCACAGACGAGGGCGAACTGTCGGACCTTGACAGTGGTCGCAATTCCAGGAGAGCGTTATCCCGTGCATCCCTCAAGCGGATTCCAACTCGACAAGGAATCGGTATACAGGACGCTGACGCACACATGCACTCAGGACCACCGTCTAGTCTGGTCACTCGTGTGGCTAGATCGCACATTAGAGCTCCCTATGCCACTTCATCCCATGCGACGGGAAGTCCGTTGCCCGGCCGCCTTACTACCCCTCCAGATTCTCCGCTTCTGGACACTACGCCGCGGTCATGCCTCCGCCTTGTCACCAACAACCGGAAATGCCATACCATCTCACCGGGAGGGATGAATGCTGTGGAGGAGAGTGCGGAAGACGACTTTGGTCTCTCAGAGGACATCATGGCAGAAAATGCGGGGAGAGGGATCGCGGAAGTTGCGCTTGGAGCCATAAATCCTGGTGGCCGACGTCTGGCGCGTGACAATCATAATGCTCGTCCGGTCATTGTGGTCTTAACCGGAAACCATCGCGGTGGTGCAAGAGCAGTTGCTGCAGCCAGGCACCTTCAAGCAAGAGGGCCCAAAGTAATAGTAGCATTACTCGGTTACGAACGCAATGCCGACTGGGATAAGGACATCCGACGCCAGGTCACTTTATTCAAGAAACTCGGCGGATCGGTTCGAGCGTGGCCAGACACTGAGGATGCACTGAAACGACTCCAAGCACCGCCAGAGTTAATCATCGACGCACTCCTTGGCCGAAGTAAAGAATTCGACGCCCTCGGAGACGAAGATCGACGCACCGTCCTTAGCATTGTCGGCTGGGCGAATAAATCTCGCGCCAGCGTGCTCGCTGTGGAGACTCCGTCAGGCGTCGGAGGTTCGACGGGCGAGGTCGCCATTCTCGAAGGCGAGCCACTCGAGGTACGAGCCAAGTACATTGTCTGTCTTGGAGCCCCGCGAACGGGGCTTCTCAAGGCGCTACAGAATGGATCTGGAAGAGATCCGGAGTGGCTCATCTGGATCGTTGACATTGGCGTCAATCGGCCGTGGAAGAGCGCGGGTGTTGGCGGTGGCAAGGGCATCAAGTTCGGGGAGCACTGGGTGGTGCAGGCGAGGTTCGTGGAGGGTGATGATATCACTGTGAGGGCGTGATGATAACAGGGGCGGAATTTGGGCATTGGCATTGCGAATGGCGTTTCTTGACACTTTATTACTTAGCGGTTCGGAGCGAAACTAGAGCGGCGTCTCTGTGGGTCATGGGTGATGCGTTGACGGGGAGAATGATACCTTCGTGGAGTTTCTATAGATGTACATCTTTTCCTTCCCCTTGCGCTTCTTTCCCTGACGCTGGCTACCTGAGATTGTGATTCTAACTTTGTTTCCTCCTTCTGAAGTACGAATTGAGTACACGGCCTTTGACCCATTTCAGGACTTATCTGTGTTTTCGAAGCAGTCATGTGAACTCAGTCAGAGGTAGTACGGCATACCCCGTTCCGACTGAGCAGGCCCCTGCACTCGACCTCCTTGGTGGGTTGAGTTACCTGTTTCGCCCAAGCTAATTGGCGATTATCTGTTTAGGCCATTGGGAAGCTAGGCTTTAAGGCATGTTATACGTGAACGAATGTGATGTAAAACTTATTCTAAGTGTCGCTATTGCTGTAATTCATCCCTGTTCACTTGGACTAACTTTAGAAATAAACTTAAGCTTAAAATTAGCGCCCGTCCGCTAAACAAGCCACCCGACGTCGTTTACCCCTCAGCGGGCGGGGCAAGCTGCGAACTCGACAGCCCAACCACGAGCTTTTCGTCATCATTCAACATCGCTTTATCAAACAGTCCTACCAAGCATTGCGAATTTCCGAGAGAATTTTTGCTTTTTCTCTTCGAATCCTCTAGCTTTTCGAACCCAAACACTTTGAAAAAGCATGGCCCACCCCGGAATCCTCCACCACTATTTCCCACCCAGACTATCCGCCTTCGAGCACATCCCCTCCTCTCCCTCTCCCACTCCCACTCATGACGCGCGACCGCAAAACCTCATCCTCTTCATCGGCGGACTCTCCGACGGCCTGCTCACAGTAACCTACCCCTCTCTCATCGCCGCCTCGCTCCCTCCAACCTGGCGCCTCGCAGAAGTCCTCCTGAGTTCCTCGTACGAAGGCTGGCGGACCGGTAGCTTGGCTCGGGATGCGCGCGAGCTCGGCGAGGCGGTTAAGTACTTCAGGAAGAGGATGAGAGAGCAGGGAAACGGGATCGGGGAAGGGGAAGGGAAGATAGTCCTCATGGGACACTCGACGGGATGTCAGGATATCATGGAGTACCTCGTCGGACCCTTGAACGCAGCTGCAGCAGCAAAGCACGCCGACGAACACCACGACGACAATGAAAAGGAGACGACGACCCCCCACGTCGACGCCGTCATCCTGCAAGGCGGCGTCTCAGACCGCGAAGCCCACTTCTCCGCCCTCCTCTCCTCGCCTTCCGTCGGCGGGGACCCCGTCCTCGCGCAGCGGAAATACGACGACCTCGTCTCCAAAGCGCAAGCCATGACGTCCGACGGCAGAGGCAACGAGTGCATGAGTCGCGAGGGCCACTTCATCCTCGCCGACGAGGACGAAAACCAAATCACCGCGTACCGCACGTACAGCCTCCTGCAACCGGGTGGCGATGACGATTACTTCTCCTCGGATCTTTCTGATGAGGTGCTGGGGCTTACGTTTGGGGCTCTGCCGCGTAGGGCGGGGAGGGTCATGTTTTTATTGGGAAGTAGGGATCCGTACGTCCCGAGCTGGGTTGATAGGGAGGGGTTGTTAAGGAGGTGGACGGAGGTGGTGAGGGGCGCTGGCGGGGATGTGGATACGGTGAATGGGGGTGTGGTTCCGGGGGCCGCGCATAATTTGAATGATGATGAGGAGGTGGTAAGGAGGGATTTGGTGCAGAGGGTTGTGCGGTTCGTTGAGGGGTTGGGGGAGAGCAGTGAGTAGATGCATCTGACGGCTATGGGATGGCTTTGGAACTGCATGGGATTCGTTTTCTTTTATCGGTGTGCTAAAGAGTTGTTTTTAGGTATTGAGACGGGTATTGACGTGGGAGGGGAAGGACATCCCGTTGGTGATGGGTCCGCCGGGCTGGTGTGGAAGAAGACGCATAGAGGGCAGAGGGGGAGAGGGAGGAAAGGCAAGAAGGGCAAGGGCATTGAATGAGGATAGCGCCCTAGTCAAGGCAAGACGGTCCATAACTCGAAGATGAATGGGGTCGAGGACGAGGAGCAAACTCAAAAAGAGGAACACCATGCCGCACCTCAAGGCAAGGCAAGACATGATGGGTGGTTACGTTCACAAGATGGATGTGCCGCGGCTTCGTACCAGTGTTGGCGAACACGCTAATCACCATTGAGGAACAGAATCGATACTATCATTATACAAATGCTTGATGTTCTCCTTAGTGCCTGTCAGCCCAACTCCTTTTGTCACCCGAAACGCAACTGCATGCGAGCCATATACATTGCTCCAGTTCAATCTTACTGCGACGAGCCGCCGGAAATGGTGATGACTTGGCCTAGAAAACTAGTTAGCATATGTAGCACTGCGCCCCTTCAGGTAAAACGTACCATTCACCCACTCCCCATCCTCACTCGCCAAGAACGCAACCACCCTCGCCACGTCCTCGGGCACCGCACACCGTCCCAGAGGGCAATGGCTCGCCATCAGCTCCTCAATCTTCTCGGCCGGCCAGTCCGGACTTCCCCCCGGAATGTAGTGCCAGGCATTCTGCGTAAACATGTCGCTCTTGATGCCGCCGGGAGCCACACCATTGACCGTGATACCGCGCTTCCCAAAGTCCGTCGCAAACGACTTGATCATGCCAATGACGGCCATCTTGGAGGCATTGTAGAGAGCGTGGTCCTTGACACCGAGAAGGCCCGCAGCAATCGACGACATGAGGATGATGCGGCCGTTGTTCTCCATATTCTTGTACGCCGCCTGCGCGACGAAGAACTGCGCCTTCGCATTCAGATTGAACACATGATCATACGTCTCCTCGGTAATCTCCTCCGTCTTATCCCAGCTCTCCGTGCCCGAGTTACTCATGACGATGTCGATTTTGCCAAACGCGTCTTTTGCCTCCTTGAACAGGCGGTTGATCTCGGAGACCTTGGAGACGTCGGCGCGGATGGCGATGGCACGGGCGCCGTTGTCGTAGGATTCGATTTCCTTGACGACTTCCTGGGCGGGACCCTCTGAGGAGACGTAATTGACGATGACAGAGGCGCCGCGACGGGCGAGCTCAAGGGCACAGCCGCGACCGATGCCCCGGCCGGCGCCGGTGATGAGGGCGACTTTGCCTTCGAGGGAGGCGGTGGGGATGGAGATGACCATTCTGGTGGTTGGCGTGAAAATGGGTTATGCTGACTGGGAGGCAGACTGGAAGGAGGAGCGGTAAGACAAAAGACGAAGGGTGAGAAACTGATGGCTTCAAATGCGAGATGAAAAGAAAGGAGAGGGAGATTAAAGGGATGGCAGCGGGAACTTAGTTATACTTGTACCATTTTCAAGGGGAAGTGCTACTGTGAACAGCTGCGGCTCCAGCGGAAACAGCAGTGGGGATCCGACGAACCGTGGCAATGAAAGTGCGACCAATTGTGCCTTCCCGGGTCAATTCTTCATATCCTAAGCCTAGAATCTATGTTTCTCATTTCTGTAAACCGTGACTGGTACGTTCCTGATTGCCGACGAGGTGCAACTGAAATGCAGTCGGATGGGAGGAAGGGCCACCGCTCGTATGCAGAGGTCTTCGGTACCTATACCCGTACCGTACGAACTGATGGATGACATAGCATTGTAGGTACAGATAATCCTGTATGTACGGCTGGATGCATACGGAGGTGTGCCTTCACCTGATAGAAGATGGGATGGGAGGGTGAGGGAACACTTTCCGGTCTGGAGATGGTGAAGAGTGAAGGTGAACTTGAAGATACGGTCTAACCGCTTTCGTCAATGATCGACCTTATCGCGGGGTTGCGGGACAGGGGACAAACATCCCCGCATACATCACCATCCCTCCATACCCAGCCAGAAAATACCACCTAGTGTGACAAAGCAACGAAGATATAATTAACACCCTTCAAAATGCACATCCTCGTAAGTCATCACCTTTTCTACAACTCCCCAACCTGTATTCCTCATACAATTCCCAACTAACCACCACCCAGGTAACCAACGACGACGGACCCCCCTCGAACCACTCCTCGCCCTACATCCACTCCCTCGTCACCACCCTCCAACAAGCCGGCCACACCGTCTCCGTCGTCCTCCCCCACACCCAGCGCTCCTGGATCGGCAAAGCCCACCTCGTCGGCCACGCCGTCAAACCCACCTACTTCCGCCCCTCGCCGCTCACCATCGACCCAGCCACGGGGCGCTTCTCCAACACAGGCTCCACCTCCCCGCACCCCTTACCCAAATCCTCCTCGTCTGAAGAATGGATCCTCATCGACTCGACGCCCGCCAGCTGCGTCCAGGTCGGATTATACCACTACTTCTCATCCCGCGGCCCCATCGACCTCGTCATCTCGGGCCCCAACTACGGCCGCAACAGCACGGCCGTCTTCGCGCTGAGCAGCGGCACCATAGGCGGCGCCATGGAGGCCGCCGTGTGCGGGAAGCGCGCCATCGCGCTGAGCTATGCGTTCTTCGACCGCAACCACGACGCGCGCATCATTTCGGAAGCGTCGGCGCTGGCGGCGAGGCTGGTTCAGCACCTGTACGACCATTGGGATGAGGGGACGCACTTGTATACGGTCAATGTGCCGCTCGTCGAGGGCGTCGAGAAGAGGAAGGTCGTGTACACGGAGATGCTGCAGAATTTCTGGCGCAGCGGGAGTTGCTTCCAGGCGGTCGAGGTGCCGGTTCTGGAGTGTGAGAGTGCTGAGGAGGCGGAGGAGGATGTGAGAAGGGAGGAGGTGGAGCAGGGGAGGCTGGAGCTCGTGAGGTCGAGGAGTAGGGAGAGGAAGTTGAATGGGACGGGGAGTGGAGATGGGAATGAGACGGCGCGTCCGGATGGTACGGCTACGGAGGAAGAGGAGCGGATACGTGAGGAGGAGGAGGATGCACGGGAGGGAGCTGAGAAGCACATACGCTACACGCATAAGCACTTCCACTGGGCGCCGCAGTTCAAGGATGTGTATCAGAGTGTGGAGGAGAGCGCGCCGGGCAACGACGGGTGGGCCGTCGCTCAGGGCTACACGAGTGTGACGCCGCTGCGGGCGAACTTCATGCATGTGCACGGGTTCAGTGGGCAGGAGATTAAGCTGGAATAGGGAGGCGTTTGGCGTTGAGGATGGTTAGGCGTCGAGGGTGCATATCAAACGGAGCCAGCATTAGATCTGAGTTGACATTCACAAGGAGACACGAAGAGGGATACTCGAGCATCGGGCTACCAAAGAATACTCTCCCCAATTCAGCGGAAACGAGTAGACACCATTGCTATCATTGAGAAGGAGAAAAAAATGCAACCATCCAAGTCCCGGGTATCCATCGTAATTACATGCGCGTCCTCATTCCCATCCCAAATCCAAATCCAAATCCAAGTCCCTCATCTTCCAGACCCTATACAACAAGCTCCCACATGGCCACGCCCTCAAACCCCATCGCACACCTTCCCTTCTTGCTCAAATACCCCTCATACCCCAACCCCCTCGCATCCCTGCCCTCGACCGTCGTAACCGCAAAAACACTAACCTTCTGCCCAGCAGCCCCCAGCTCCGTCCGCTGGACATCGACCCACCAGACCCTCCCATCCGTCTGAAAAGGAACGTAATCCGTGTTTCTCCCGTCCCGTCCACCAACGTGCAAAATCATGACATACGGCTTCCCTTTCCCATGTCTCTCACCATCCCAATGCGGACACACGCTCGAAAACTGGAACCTTACCACCGGTCCCGCAGCCTGATCATGGATGCGGATATACTTCCCTGGTGGCTGGAAAGACCTCGCGGAGATACCATGATTCGGCGTCGCAGGCCCGTACACGGTCAACCTCTCCCCTTCGCCCCAGTACTCCTCCCACGAATACGCCGCCCGCCCATCCGTCCGGAAGAAATAATTCGGATTCTCCGGGAAATGGCTGAACCCAAACTCATTGTTGTCCATCTCGAACCAGTACGCCTTGAAGTCTCGCTTGTAGGTCCCGCACACGCTGCCAGCGCCCCAGCACGCATCGAGCAGCTTCCACTCGCCGTTGTCGATGCGCACGGCGTTCCATGCGTGGCCGCTCGGTTTGAATTCCGGTAGGGGTTCGCCCGGTTTGAGCGGCTTGTAGCCGACGCCTTTACCGTGGCCCCCGACGACGACGGCTTCGAGGCCGGATTTGAGCGCTAGGGCGGCGAAGAGGCCGGCGTAGCCTTCGCAGACGGCGAGGCCGCTCGTCATGGTGTTTTCGGGCGTGGAGCGCGTGCAGTTGCCGCTGTAGTACGAGTGGACGTCGTAGTCGATGTTGTGGTGTAGCCAGGTGAAGATGGCGCGCGCCTTGTCGGTGGCGGATGGGAAGGGGCTCGTCAATTGTGTCGCAAGCCATGCTACGTCTGCACCTGGAAGCTGTTCTCGTGGATATTGTGCTGCGTGAGCGTCCGGCGCTGAAAAGTCGCGGCACCATAGGCATGAGCTTGGGGTTGCTCCAGGTTTCGGTTTAGATGCCATTATAGCCTGTAGATTTGGGCGCGATCCCAAGGGAATAGGAGGAGGTGCGCCTGGCTGTGGATCAGGGGTAGGAGAGGGCCGGTTAGCAGGAAGAGGCGGAGGCACTTCCGTACTTTTGTTAAGCGCAAACGACAGTGCCGAACGAGGTAGTGGTGGAGCCACGATACGTCTTTGCTGGCTCTGCGTTGGTTCCTGGGCCTGTGACTCCCTTCTCGCAGGGAGTGGGGGCCGCGCAGGTAGCTGCGGGGGTAGACTCCTATCAGCCACTACACTGGTTTTCGACTTCATCGCCCTCAACGTTGCGCTCCCTTTCTCTTCTTCCGTGTTCTTCTTCGCAGGCAGAGGAGGCAGTTTTGCAGGATCGTAGGCAGGTGCTCGGATGTGATACTTCGTCCCGCCAGTGGATGTGGCACTCAGACTTGTCCTCGCAGACCCGATCGACGTTATCGTAGATATAGATTCATTGGACTCCCGTCTCTTGATACTCTGCTCGGAGGACTTGCGAGGCGGCAGGCTCGGGGCCGTCTTTGGACTTGGGCGGGGAGGAAGTCGAGGCGGAAGGGCAGGCGATATCTTCGGTGTTTCTGCGGACGGTTGGACTGGCTCGTTGCCCCGTTGGCCACTCGATGTAGTCACATTGTTTACGAGGGGAGGGTTGTTGGCAGTCTCCCCGCGACGCTGTGCCGCAGGCCGCTGAGCCGGTGGTGGGGGTGGTGGAGGTTTTTTCTTTCCCGTGGTAGCGTGCTCGTACGTGTACGCTGGTCGAAGGCCCGGTGATGGGGTGTGAACCTCCTCGAGATTCAATGCGGCAATGCGCGATTTGATTGAGCTCACAGACGGTGGCGCGGGGTCCGCCATGGTGGTTTGCTGGGTGCTGGTGGTGTTAACGATGGAATGGCATTCAGCCAGCGGCGGGTTGAAGTGCTGCGGAGTGCAAAACGAGAGTAGGTGTCATGCCCGTGATGGAGGCACGGTGGGGCAACGAGCGCATGGAAACCAGTCAGCACCGCTAGGAGTGAGCGCAGAGAGCAAAGCCGGCAGGCAGTGAGATGGACTGGGCGAAGATTGCGGACGGTAGCCTTAAGTTAGCGCCACAAGGCACAAGCAATGACTGGCGCAGTTGGCGCGGGGCGCGCCGCATTCCCGGAGCCGCCGTTTTTGTGGACCCTTGCGCTAAGCCGTTTCGGGCTTGCACCTCACCAGCACTCAAACACGACCACCACTCAATTGCAGGTTATAATCAGACCGGAGCTGTCACATGCAAAGAAAAGAAGCTCATTGATATTCAGAGAATAGTGATTTATATTAACCGCACAGTTCAGTACTACTGTGAACTGCTCCTTTAGTGAATGCTTGACCGCCTCAGGCTGACCGTCTACTTTTCCACACGTCTCAAAATCGAGGTCTTCATGAACTGCCCAGACGAGAAGAGAGCAGAGACAAACGCGATGCCATGTCCATGTCGATAATCCATCGGCCAAAGCCAGTCAGCGTCTCCCGTAAAGATTTTGCGCCCCTCCTCCCTGGACCCTATCCCAACCACTTGACAAACCCTTAGACACACTGTCCGCAGAAGAATCGTCCCCTATCATATCCATAGCTCCAGAAATCGTTAAAGTACGTGTACCACCCAGAGTTATACCAGCCGCACGCATTCGTAATCTGGCGCGAGTACTCCTGTCTCTCCCCCGCGCTCCTGCTCTCGCGTAGCTTCTACCCGTTAAGCTTACAGTTTTATAAATCCTCAGGCGCACTTTATCCTCTTAGAAACCGAAGCTATAGCTGAGCGGAGCTATATGCAAGAGGGGATATATCTCGCAAGATGCATCCAAGCTCATAAGCCTACTGTTAAAACACCGGAAATAATGCTACGGCCTGAATCTATCGACTAGGTACAAGGAATCTGCAGCATTCATCAACGACTAGATCCGTAGCTGCAATCCCAACCTCCCGTCCACTAACACCATGCCCATGATGACCACGTACAGCAGTCCCCCATATCATCCCACATCTTATTCAACAGCAACACAACCCCACCCCCACCCCGCCTTGCTACCACAATCGACCAAGGTACATACATACATACCAAACCGCTCCCAATCACCAAAACGACACGACATGACTGGTTCATCACATACAAGCAATAATCAGGAAGGACGACTGGACCATGCATGACTAACGATATGTACCGCATCTCGACCTTGAATGATAGCTATATGTCGAGCGGTTTCGGCGCTGAAACGAATCGGCTGTTTACGTGGACCAGCGACGAAAGGCTTCAAGTCGAGTCCTACCAGCACCTCTCCGATGATCCTAAGTTGGTTTTGTCGATATGCTGTTATTCCCAGCCCTAATGCGATTGCACAGCCACATGGGGTAATAAAGCAAGCAATGATTGGCGCACTTAGCGCATCGCAAGGGAGCACTCCCGCCTCCCCGCGCCCGTGCTTAAGTACCAGACCTTTGCACTAAGCCGTTCTAGCCGCGCGCTAAGCCGTTTGGGCATGCGACTGCATCACCTACTGTACTTATGTGCCTCTTTGTTCCTCACCATACTCTCCCTCACCATCTCACAACCCTTGAAATCAAAGTAAATCATTAATTGTCCACTAAACGGTAAAAAAACTCGCACGACTCCCAAAGCCAGATAAGGAGATAAAAACCCACACTCACAACCCCCATATCCCTATCGGCCAAGTAGCAGACCACTATTCTCCCCCAAAAAATCTCGAAAAAACGCAACAACAGAAAAGGAGAGAGTGTGAACAACCAGGCGCCCCCCTCCCCATCCGCCTTGGAACGCCAAAGAGATACAGCCGTCTAGGTGAATTTTCCCATGTAAGAAAAAAAGAAAAAAGACACGTGAAGAGAGGCTTTGGCCAGCCTCTCCAGACGGAGACGTGATGAGAGATAGCCTCGATGCAAGAGTATCCAAGTAGCTCTTGCTTGATTGAACCAGCTTCAACAAATTGATAGGGGACCAACAGAAGGATTAGAAACCATACGGGATGATGAAATCAGGCATCGAGGTAAGCATGTCATAAGCGGTGGATAGAAATACGGAACTCGAGGAGGCCTCAGGCATTCGGGCACACCACGCAGTTGAAAGGGGGCTTCGACATAACGCTCTCATCTCTTCCTCTTCTTGTTCTTGTCGTTGACAACGGTGAGGGGTAACTGCGGGGCCGCCATAGAAGTTGGAGAGATGGCCTCCTGGCCCGTGGAGACGTCTGTATCCAGGTTGGACTTCTTGACGGGAACGCCCATGTGACGTCCGTATCTACCCTTGCGGCCGTTGCCCTCGTCTTCGCTGATGCACCCCTCAATACCAATTCCGGCGTCTTTGCACCGCTGGCACGGCCGCTGCCTGTCACAGCCCTTCTTGCTCTTGCGGCAGCGCTGGCATCTGGGTTTGCTGGACAGATCTTCCTCGTCGGCCGCCAAGGGGGAGAACTGCAGCGATGCAGTTGAGGGCTTGCGTGACATCGACGGTAGGCTGGTTGGCGAAATGGGTGGATTCGGCACACTTGAAGGCTTCGCTTTTGCCTTGGAAAGGGAGCGCGGTCTTGCTGCCTTGTCTGACTTGGTCGGCACCGCCTGACGACCCTTCATGGTCTTTTGGTACTTTTTCACAATGCCGTCACTCTCATCCTTCAAGGAATCAATGTGCTTATCCTCGTGACCCTCAACGCTGGGCCGGGCGTAGCGATGCTCTGCCTCCGCGTCCGTCCCATTCTCATGTGGTGCAGCATAGGGAAGGGGAGGAAGCTCGCGGCCATCATCGCTGCTGTCATCGTCATCATCGCTGTCAGAAGATACGTCCGCCTTGCTGAAGGCATCGCCCATCGTACTGGTGGATGTGCGTCCATGCTCGCTGAGGCGAATGAGTTGGCGAGCGAGATCCTCGTCCGACATGGTATCACCACCATTGGTATTGTCCGGTGTTGGGAAGCATGTCCCGCTGTTCATAGCGGAACCGTACTGGCCCGAGCTGCGTGCGCGGGCCCGAAATGTTCGCGCACTGTTCGAGTTTGTATATGGCGTGGCCAAACCAGTATATAAGGCGCTCTCATTGAGCCCATTGCTCTGGGGCGAGCGCTGATTGTGTTGGAGAGCATGCGGTTGCTGACTGGAGAACAGATACGGCGAAGGGGCGCTCTGGCCATGCATCATCTTCTGTGGTGAGGCCGTGGAAGAGGTGGACATTGCGACCTGAGCCGGTTCGAAGAGTGGCAGTTCCTACGTGGAGTCCATATGTTAGCGTCAAGCGATCCATTTCCAAGATATGTAGACCTACTGAACTGTCAAACAGGTTGGCCTGCTTGCGGCGACCATGTCGGACAATATTGTCTACATTGATGTCGGCAGAGGCGACCGATTCCTTCTTGCCACGACGAGAGCTCGTGACAGAAACGCCTCCGCCGTCGCTGTCGCTGAGGACGGCTTCGCCGTTCGGTTCACCAAAGCTACCAAGGGAGCCTATTGCCCGAGCCTTGGATGCGACTGGGCGTCGTTGTGCGTACTCGGAGCCCGCAGCATTAATGACGCAGACATGCACAGTCATATTGTCGGTGAAGTTGTCATAGCTTGCGATCAAGCTGTTGCCCTCGGTGTCCTCGAGAACGACACCGTCTTGGACGTACAGCCCATAGAAGCCCTTGACAGTCGATATTATTTGTTCGGTCGAGTCATGAGGGTAAATGTTGACGCGCAGGGGGAAGCGGCCCTTGTACGGGGAATGGAGCTTGAATGACACCCGCTTGCTGGGCTGCTTTGTGGGCGAGACCGATTCAGTGCTCGGGAGCGCATAATCCATGGCAGGATTACCCGCCGATAGAGCCATGTTGTTCTGAGCGGTGGGTTTCGCTGACATGTCGTCGTGGTCTGCTGGAGCAGGGCCAGCCGCCGTCAGGGTGGGATGAGCAAACGAGTTGCTACTCTGTGCCAGCGACGATGAGATTGTATCCCACAGTCGCTGGTAACGGTGTTTGTTTATAGGACCTCCGCGACGAGGATGCGATCAGGTTGAGGGTGCCAGGCGTAGTCACGCTGGTGTCGCAAGGGCCGGTCGTCGGATGGACGTGGGAGGAGGGCGGCAGGAAGGATTGTCGAGCGACCGATGTGCTGAGCAGTTGTGTTAGCAGGTTCGATGCGATGGATCCAAACAATGTGCGTTCAAGTCGTGCGAGATCGGATTGCTTGTGAAAGAGGGGTGTTTCTGGTGGGCGAGGTTCGGGGCATGGATGTCCATGGAAGACCACAGCGTCCCCGCGCTGATGGTTCAATGATGCAGTCCGAGGGCTGCGAAGAGGGGAAGTCTGGTCGCCGGGAGGGAGAGATGAGTTACTTACTGGTGACCTGTGTAAAGGCGAGGAGAGCGTGGTGCGGCTCAAGAATGCGAAGCGATCCGGTCTGGCACGATTCGACTGTGCAGCCAGGTCAGAGGTGCCATCCGAAGTCGACATGCAGAGGTCGAGATGGGGAAGCCGAAGTGCGAAGCCAACGCTTCTGACGGCTTCTCGATGGCACTACAGCAGGGGGAACTTACCGGAAACCGTGGTGATATGTGTGGTGGTGCGAGCGGTGGAGGGATGGGGAGGAGGAGGGTTGGACGTCGGCCTGCTAGCGAAGTTTAAGGTGCGAGGAAACGATGCGGAGAGGGTGACCAACGACCCACTACATAGGTACGTTACGGGCCCGCTGCCTCACACCGACGCAGCGACACTGCTCGTGCTCAAAAAATCCCAATATTATTACAGAGAATTAGGGCTTTAGGCAGGTTTCCATCTTGTCTGGACTCTATTCCCTTCGGACGCTCAAAGCGCCTGCACTTCTGCTTTGATTCACGGGTTGTACCTTATTGGCACGATCCAGGCGAAAACTGGTTGCGCACCCACTTCTCCTAGAAGAATACCTATCTGGTAACAGATTCCAAGCCAAAAGACCGTTGGTTTCGGCCGTCTGGTTGTGTGCCAGCGAATGCGCCTTTCCCTCCCGAGGCGCTTCCTGGAACGCAACACACCTCAATATCAAGCCATGGCTCATGGAGAAGCAGGCGTCCTGTGGCACCCAAAGACTGTTTACGAGGCGCCCCGCCCCAATGCCTTCACTAAGGTACTCACAATGGAAAGATCAGGGCAGGAGGATGCATGGCAGTCGTGGTCGAAACTGAACCAGACTCCGGCGCATATGCTGGGGCCAATGAGGTGGGCCACTCTTCGTCCAAGCTGGGCTCGAGACAAGCTCCAGCGCAAGAGGAATCGCACACCTTTTTACCGCATCCTGCCTGTCTTGTCGACAGCCGCCCAGAAGAGAGCATTCGGAGCCAATTGCGCTTGTGCCTTTTGCTGTCTGGCGCAAGGTGCTCACGACATGCGAACTGAACGGTACCACCCTCCACTCTGCCACCCTAGTGCAAACCCCTCCACCCCCGGCGCCAGGTCAGCCGCATGTTTGTAAGTAACCCACGAAAAGGCAGTGTCTCCTCGTGTCTAATCGCACGCAAGCTGCAGTTGCAGGAGACGGCGAGTGGCGGTTGGTTGTAGGTAGAAGAGCACCGAGACGTCTTGTGCAACCAGAGATCTTGAGCACTGATCACCATCCACCAGATATTGAGAACGCAAGCGTTACCCTACTGATCTGTGAAATGGAAAAGAGAGCATACATTGCGCCCGACTGTGCGCGCAATGCCAGAGAAGGGTTTTGAGCGTGGTGCAACCCAATTGCCTCGCACGACGCCACTACATATGATGCCCCCCGCACCCACGCCTCTTCCAAGAGGGTTGCGAGACGAGGCCTTTTTGAGGCGGCGCAAGACTGTACTCAATACGTTCTCAAGTTATGCCCTAGAATGACAATCCGAAATGCAATCCGCAGCGCGCTCACCCTGCCATTACGCAACGGGGCGGGTCTTAGAGCGGGCGCAGCATGATCTCGTCACCCGGCCACGGATGATGCAGCTGCGTGTCGGTGAAGGAGCCAGCAATTCGAAAATGTCCGGCGCCGCAGCAGACAAAGCCAGCAGCCACAAACGAGGGTCCAGGCGCTCTGCGGGGGATTATTAGCGTCGCTCAACCAGACTATTGAGCAGAAAGGGCAACATGGCGTTGTTGTACCTACGTGCCTTTTCACAAAGTGCTGGTAGGCAGAGCCGGGTGGGGTTTTGACTTTTGCGGGTGCGCTGCGCTGTGCTGCGGCGATAGGCAGAGCGGGTTCCAGGCCGTGCCGAGGGTCGCCAGTCCCCGACGCAAGCACGAGAGGAGCGGCCAGGTCGAAAACATGGTCGCCGGTGCCTGCAGACGATTTGGCATGGCGATTGATGGTGTTTTGATTGAGCGTACCGGTTGTGGAACGAAACCCTTCAAAATCACGTGAGTGCGCGTTTCCGCCAAGTCTTTCGCGTGAAGAAGGCGTGTCTTGGTAAACCTTCGCAGGACACCCCATTGCCAGTACGGCGCATTTGTTTTCGGAGTCGCAAATGATTCTTCGTTGCATAGAAAGAGTGCGCAGATATTTTATTCTTGCCCAGAGTGAAGGGTGCGCTGCGGTTTGCTGTCGTTGCCAACCCCGTAACAGAATGGGAAACGCGACGGGAGCTCTACGTCATTTTAGTAGTCGTTGCCGAGCAACGGGCGGTTGCCGCAATCGCACTAGCGCCACCCTCCTAACATTAGCCCAAGCCCCCAGGCCCGACTGCTTACTGTGGCTTGACGAGGCGCGACCTCGTACTGTAAACAACACCATCCAGCAGCCCTACTATCTCTGCTCCGGCGCCGCTTTCGACGACTACCACAAACACCATCCTCCCTCGTGTTTACCGATCGATATCTGCCCGCGCATTTCTTCGCTGCCAACTTAGATGGAGAATTTCCTTATCTCGCCCTCTCAACTCTAGCGCCTCCGTCATTGGGCATCCGCTCTTCCTGCTTATTGCTGGGCACTCTGTTTTTCTTTGCGCAACACGACGTTGAGCCTTCTTCAGCCCTCTGGACGTACTTTTGCCGCTCAGCTATTGCGACATGGACGCAAGGGTACGTTTTTCTCTCTCCATGTTTTCCCTTAGTCCTCTCTATTCAGCATGAGCATCACTTGTAAACGGCCCGATACGATTCAACCATACAGCCCCCCTTCATGTATCCTGAGCGCGTCCGTTTGCAATTGCTTACCAAAATACTATCAGCCGCAGCGTCCCCTTCGATGTGTCCGCATCAACGACGAGAATGCGCCTCCCCAAGGCGTTGCCGGAAAGGTCATTCACCACCGCAACAAGTCTACACCAGCCCTAATCGGAACGCTCGAGCCATGGAAAGGCATCAAGGCGGCGCCGGCAAAGCGCACGGCTTTTGCAGATGTCAGCAACACACTGAGGCAGCCGTTGACCAAGCATGACATCCATCTGCCAAGCAAGAGTAGTCAACTCGAAGTGCTCAAGGACCCCGCTGTCGTCCCAGCAAAGGAGGTACAGAAGTCAGCCACTCTCCTCAAAGCACCGCAGAGGCCTCTGGGAGTCAACGCGTCGAAGATGAACGCGTCCATCATTACAACGGCTGTTCCACCGATCCCCAAGCACATAGCACCTGAGGCTTTCGATGGCATCACATCGGCCCCCATCCGCAAAACCTTGAACAAGAAACCGACCACGATTTTCAAGGAGCGTTGTGATCCTGTCGTAGACATTGCAAGTTTTCCCGTCGAAGTTGCTCATCTCCTCGATGGGACGCGTAAACCTGTGGGCGGCCATTCGAAGGCGAAATCTTACCTCGAACACGGACCAGTGGCGGTAGAGGCAGTGGAGGAGGAGCCATTGCATCAGGCACTTCCAAAAGTGCCCTACATAGAGCCACTCGCTCAGCAGCTTGCGCAACAGCCTATCCCAGACGTGCCCGCTTACCCTGAACCAAAGCATGCGTCTGTCGTCACGAAGGCTTCCACCATTCAGCAGCAGGCCAAGGTAATGGCTGTTCAAGTTGAGGTCACAGAGCAATATGAATATCTGGATGCGCTTGAAGAGCAAGTAGAGCCGGCCGATCACGATCGTAAAGACGAAGTCACTCAGGCCCACGCCGTAACTCGCTTAGACCAAGAGGAATACTGGGATGAGGATGACGAAGAAGAGTACTATGACGCAGATGGATACACCACTGCTCGATCTCTGCGTTCTCGAGGCGACAATACCACCGGCGGTGTTACGTTGGTCCTTGCTCCCAGGGTTACGGCCAAGTCGCAGCGAGAGCTGGAAGCTGCTAAGCAGTACGTAGAGGCGCATAAAACAGTGGAAGATATCGAGGATGAGCAATGGGACATTTCGATGGTTGCAGAATACGGAGATGAAATTTTCGAGTACATGCGTACTCTAGAGGTGAGCAGCTGTGGGTTCTCCACCACCACATAGCTAATTCAAACACAGGACCGCATGACTCCCAATGCGTCTTATATGGACCATCAAGCCGAGATACAATGGTCGATGCGTTCAGTTCTGATGGATTGGCTTGTTCAAGTTCACAATCGTTTCGCACTCTTGCCTGAGACGTTGTTCCTCAGCGTCAATTACGTCGACCGTTTTCTCTCCTGCAAGGTTGTGTCCCTGGGCAAGCTTCAGCTCGTGGGCGCTACTGCTCTGTTCCTTGCCGCCAAGTATGAGGAAATTCAGTGCCCCTCTGTTCAGGAGATGGTTTACATGGTCGACAATGCGTACACGATCGATGAGATCCTGAAGGCCGAAAGGTTTATGCTTAGCATGCTAAACTTTGAGCTGGGTTGGCCCGGGCCGATGAGTTTTCTCAGAAGGATCAGCAAGGCCGACGAATATGACCTGGAGACACGTACACTCGCAAAGTATTTCCTTGAGCTCACTATAATGGATGAGCGCTTTGTCGGTTGCACGCCGAGTTTTCTGGCAGCCGGAGCGCACTGTCTCGCTCGACTGATGCTCAAGAAGGGCGACTGGGTTAGTCTGCTTTCCGCTCTCCGTGAACATGCTGCTGACTAGCAAACAGACTCAAAGCCACGTACATTATTCCGGCTATACCCTACAGCAGCTTCGTCAGTTGGTCATGGTCATACTTGAATGTTGCGACAACCCTCGGAAGCATCATGGGGCGATTTTCGACAAGTATACCGAAAAACGCTACAAACGTGCTTCCATCTTCGTCGAGACCGAACTTGCGAAGGGTTTCCAGCTCCCCTTTGCCTCCAGGGACAGCTTTGCGGGGCATGGCTTGATCTGGAAGCGGAAGTAGATACCATCCATACCATGGAAAAACCCACTTCACGACGTTGACATTTTCATAGGAGTTATTCTCTTCTAGGAGTGCACCAGCAGACGGACATTTGCGAACTCCCAACACTAGGCGACCAACATCACTTCGGACGTCAAACCTCTTTCCATTCTTGTTTATTGTTCACAGACTCACGGCGCTCCGGCGAGTCCATCCATGTGCGAAGAGCTCATCAGGCGCACAGTGCATTTCGATCGAGGGCCAATCCCCTGGAGCCCACTTTTCCACTTTAATTCTTTGCGTGGTCGGAGTAACAGGCGATGGGGAGCTCGAGTGCTCTCAACACTGGGACGTCTCCAATATTTCCTTGTGTCATTGAGCGGAACGATGGAGACAGGAGCGCGGGATTCACGACGAAATGAATCATGAACATTACTTAATTACCCTCACTTTTCTTTTGTGTAGCCTTCAGTCGTTGTTTTGCACCGTTTTTCTATGGAGGCTGGCATGCTATGGGAGACCTAGCCTGGTTTTGGGAGGATGATCATAGACAAAATGCATCTTTGCACGTCAGAACGGCGAGTCCTTTCATTCATCCGCCTGGCTGTGGTATCAATCGAAACTGCGAAGTGCCCATCTCATCGGCTTGCCTTGGATCGCCGACGGTGCGACGGCTGATTTTCCGATCGCTTCCGTCCATAGAAGCTTCGCGAGTGTCTCGCGCATCCAGTCCTCCTCGTGCCTCTGACCCATTCCTGATCCCCTGGCGAGGGCTCCTCACAACGTAAGGTGCACACGCAACATCCCATGCCCTTAACTGCGCAAGTCCTGAATCCCTTCGGCAGGTGCTATCAACACAACCGAATCGCCTACAACCGTCAGCCTGGCAGACATTAACCATCCACACAGCACCTACCTCGGACAAAGAGCATCTCCGACTGCTTCTTCACTATCTGCGCATCCCATCAGTATGGATCTGCCTCATGCCGCGATTCCACTGACCCGTACGTGCGACTGCTCATCCTCCTCCTCTTCCTCCACAATATATATCGTCTCCTCCACTTCTCCGAGCACAAGATTGCAATGACTGTCGTATGCCTATTTCGCGCCAATTAGCTCGTATACCACAGCAGAATCGCATAGTTAGATTCGTACATGCAGGCGTCCCTTCAGTTCGCGGTTCCCCCGCAGTCTCACGACGACGACCTCGTCGAGACACAGGCGCACTAGGTCAAGCGGCTCGGCATGTCCTCCTTCGTCTTTTTCTTCCATCGTGTGCTGAGGGAGCGTGGGGTGAGACTTTGTCTCCGTTTGTGTTGTTAAGATACCGCTGGACATTGAGTGTTGGGCTTGGCGCGACCACGGATGGATTTTGCGCTAGGACAGGTTTGGGACTAGTGCGGGACATTGCGTCAGTGCCTTCCAAGGTTGCCCAGCTCCCACCAGCTCCCAGGCGCTGATGTGCGGAGACAAGCGACAGGTCCATTGAATTCTACTTTCACTTTTGATTTCCGAAGCAGACGACTCATAGTATGGCTGAAGAAAGTAAAACTGGTAATCCTCTGTTGGATGCGCGCCCTCCTGCAACGGACTATCTGACCTACCTAACGGTCGTGGAATACAACCTCACTGAGGATAACCTACCTGTGCTTCACGAAGTGCTGCAGGATACGGAGTTGACTACAAACATTGGCTGGGATTTAATACACTTGCTTCTCCCTCTGTTACCTGCTTCAGAAGAGTGCCTGGAGGATATTGCTGCGAAAGGCAATCCGAGGGAATGTATACTGAAGGTCACCGAGCCTCTAAGATTGTTGGACTTTGACGAAGATGAGAGAGACTCGGATGAAGAACAGGATACACAGGCAGAGGCAGGCCCAGGCACCGATTCCATTGCCGTAGGAGAGTCCAGCAGTTCCCCTGCGCAGACGCCGTCAACGCCTCCGCCGCATTCCGTGCTCAAGTTCCAGGCACTACTCGCGTTACTGTCTACGTTGCATGGCCGCATCAAGACGAAGTATCCCAGTCGATTCCTTTCAACGAGCCTGCAGGCTGTACTTTCGGCGTACAGCAAAGCGAGACATCACAATGACGAGCTTACGCATGCTGTCGTCAAGTTCGTGAATACGCTGTCGGGGACTAAGAGGCCGCATCTTCCACCTCGCACAAGCACCGCGGATATACTCAGGACGGATGGCACGCGCTCCGAGCCTGATCCGGAGGCGCACAGCGAACCCCCTGAGGTCGAAGAAGATACCCTTGTGAACAGGCTGCTGCAAGCTTTCATCACGCATATCCTGGAGGACTACATGCTATCTCTTTCGTCGGAGAGCGATGTTCCCGGGTTGGCTTGGGCAAGCAGACTCATGGAGAAGTATGAACCCCACCGTGTAGTCCCTAGCAAGTCTACATACGCGGAGCGTTTTGCGCAGGAAGAGGGACTGAAATCAAGATCGGCTATCGTGGGACAGCTGGTTGCGATGGCGCAAGATCTGGGTATCACTAGCAGAGAACTCAGCGAGCTTATCCTAGATCCGGAGAAGGAGAAGCAAGGCACCCCTGGACGCGAGGACGAGCCACCGGCCAGTGCTGCGGACATTCCGCTGTCGAAGACGGGTGCGTTGTTTTTGTATACGGCACGGCTTGTTAAGAGGGAACTTTATCCTTCTGCCAGCTCAAGCGAGGAGAGTGCCTTGACGATATTCCCCTCGCATGCGCAAATCTTAAAAAACTTCATCGGCACAGCTGGACTCCAGACCGTCGGCCTCGAGCCAGAAGCACTCCTAGACGCTGTCCTCGCCCTCGGTCTCATCGCCCTTCAGCACAACGAGATCGGCGAGCCCAGAGACGACGAGCATTTTTGCCAGTACCTGCAGACCATGTCGCTCATATCGGCCAACACCGCCTCTCCGAGCCTCCGCTACCAAGCACACTACCTCACCTCCACGGTCCTCCGTTCCCACCCCTCCGACATCGTCCGCCTGACATTCATCCGCGACACGCTGGAGCACTGCCCCTATGAGAATCTCAAAGCCAGTGCAGTAGGCTGGCTCAAGGGCGAGACCCTAGAAGCCAATATGCCTCAGCACTCTCACGACCACGACCACACCGACCCATCTTCCTCCTCCACCAAGGAGCCCGCACCCGAACCGCCCTCCGAATCCGAGTCCATCTTCTCCACCCCTGTTGCCCTCTCCACGCTCTCCCCATTCCTCTTCCCCGACCTCACCGCGACGTTCCACTCGTCGGTCGAAATCTCCGAGTCGTGGATGGCATTCCGCTCCGAGCTGGGCTTCTTCCTGGCTACCCTGAATTTCTATTACCTCCTTCTGACCGCCAAAATGCTGCATGCGAATCTGGATATTGAGGGATTGCATCGGGGGAGCAATATGGTGGAGGGGTACCTGAGGCCGTTGAAGGAGGCCATTGGGAGGTTTAGGGCGAGTCTGGAGGAAGGCGGCGAGTTGGCGCTGGCAGAGGGGGAGGATGGGGTGAGGGGTTCGAGGGGGGATTTGGCGCTGTTGGAGGATGTGGTGGGGAGGGTGGAGGAGGGGATTAGAGGGTTGGGATTGTGATGGGAGAGCCTTCAATGCTGCTGAGTGTGGTTGTTGGATCCAAGTGGTCGGAGGGTGGCTTGATCTGGGAGATGTCTCGTATATCGCGAGACTTTGATTGTTAGCATGAATGAAATGATTTTCTTTTGCCTTGCTGGGAAATGATGCAAGAACGTGCTAGCTAGTATGTGTACACTGCTACTAAGTATCCCAGGTTGAAGGGTATGTAAACTCCCATCTCTTCGGAACCCCCATTCCGATAATTCCGCACGCACGGAATCGGATTCCCGTTTTCGGAAATGCTTCAACTCGGATCTTCGTCGGAACGAACCTGTGGCTCTAGCTCCAGCTATCCAACAACACCGTACCTCTAAGATATACGTGTATCACGGGCGTGATATACGATACAAGCAACAATAAACACTGCACACAGTTACGGCTTCCAGGATCTTGGCGAGGGGAGTTTGGCGCCTGGAGTGGTGTGAGAGGATCGAACTTGGGCGTGAATCGGCAATTAGAGAGAAGACATTGGGAAGCAGACATTATGGCGGCACGGCCGACGACGGAGGCCGAGGCGCCGATTCTGGATGTTGAGGTACGTCTCTCCTCTCTCATAATTCCCTCCTATTTCCTCCTCCAAATATTTAACCCTTCCTCCGCGCGTCCTGGTTCCCGCACCGCACCCTTCTGTCCTTCTTTCTCCACAAGGATGTAATAACTAATCCCACCGCACAGACACTGACAACGCACCTCGCCTCCCTCACGTCCACACTCGCCTTCCTGACGGACTCGCTCGACGCGGTCAACAAGCTCAACGGCATCGATGCGGCATCTCGCCTTCCACGAACTAGTCGCAAAGCAGGAGAAGGAGATGGAGGAGGGAATGGGAATGCTATAGATGGAGGTGGGGATGGAGATGGCAATGGAGGTGGAGGTGGAGATGTAGATCTCGAGTGGCTCGCTCGCGAACTCAGCGCTCTGAAGGGCATGGCGGGGAAGCTGTGTGAGGGGTTGGGTCGGCTGAGGGGGAGGGTTGGCGCCAGGGAGACGGGGTGGAAGAAGAGCAGCAAGAAGAACGACGGGAGTATGGCGACGAAGAGAACGAACGGGACGAGGAAGCGCGACATCCAAGCCATCGAAGCGCTGGACGCCGCGCAAGCTCTCTCCGACGACGCCTGGAGAGCACAGGAGCAAGAACAAGAAGAAGAACAAGAAGAAGAACAAGAAGAAGAACAAGAACAAGAACAAGAACAAGAACAAGAAGAAGCAGAAGAGAAAGATCACGCAGCGCAGCACCCCCATCCAACCCACCCACGCAAACCCCTCAGGAGCGACCAGCGTCTCAGTATCGAATCCGCGCCTACACACGCAAGACACACATCCTCTACGCGCGTTCCGGCTGAATCGATACACCCGGACGTACCTGCAGACTATGCCGACGGGAACGCCAACAACAACAGCAACAAAAACAGCAACAGCAACGGCGATGATGATGATGATGATGATGATGATGATGATGATGATGATGATGATGATGATGATGATGATGATGATGATGATGATGATCATGCCCCTGCTGCGTACGAAATCGCCTACATCGACGTCACCGACGAAGTAAACCGGCGTCTCGCGCTCACCCGCTTGCGACAGCTCGGCGCGGCGCCGAGGACGAGCGTGAAGAGGAAGTGGGAGGAGGTAGACTCTCTGGAAAATGAGGCAGGGAATGCTAGCGCTGGCGCTGGGGCGGAGGGAGGAAGGGAAGGAGGAGAGGGAGGGGGAAATGAGGCGGAAAACGAACAATATACCACCGGGAGGGAAGACCAAAGCCAAGGGGAAAGGGAAAGCGAGAGGGAAAGGCAGAGGCAAAGGAAGAGGGAAACGGATACAGACACAGAAACAGGCGCAGACATCGGCAGGAGGAAGCGCATCAAATTCTCCAGCCCGCAGCAGGAACGATTTCATCCCAGAGGGGAGAAGCCCTCGCCCTCGCCTTCGCCATCGCCTTCGCCATCGCGGCCGAGCTCAACCACGAGGGCAGACGATGGTGTGAGAAACGGGCATGCGAGTCCTCCCAACAACGGTAACATCAACGGTGCCCGAAGCAATATTGCAAACGGGCCATCACACGCAGTCAACGGCACTACTACTACTACTTCTACCAGTGGTGTGAAGCGCCTCTTCCGCGCCTCGCTCGACGGCCCTCACGATCTCATGGACTCATCGGCCTCAGAAACCGGTAAAACGCGAGGGCTCAGCAACGGCGGTGGGGGAGTCGGAAGCGCGCCGGGGGCGAAGAGGAGGAAGATATAAGGCCACTGATGCAGGTAGTCTTACATTCAAATCAGAAAAGAAAAAGAATTAAAGCAGGAATTCTTCATGAGCGGAAGGAACAAGTAAAACCAAGTACCAGTTCCATCAGGGCATGCCAACCCTCCGTATTGCAATCCTTGCTAGATAGGCTCATGAAAGGCGAATTGAAACTGCAACTGACCACTTCATCTGAGCCAGCGAAGTGACAGCATGATCCGTATATGTCAATATCTACAGCTCACATTCTGAACCTCTCGGGACGCACCCAATTCATGATGCAGCATGCCACCACCATACACTCCGCATCCTCCTCAAATGAATCATACCCCTGAATTACTACCTAGGTATCTCCATCACACCGATCCTATTCCCCCCGCCCCCCTTCCCAATCTAACCCACCTACCCACCCAGCTAGAAAGAAAAGCCTTCACCGGCCAATCCCATCCCATTTCATCCCCCCGCCACGGTATCAATCCATACCATACCTGCAAGATACATATCCCCCCGCAGCCCTTCCATGACTATGAAAAAAAGGAAAGAAAATGGGACGCAAAAGAATAAATATCCTGAAGAAAAAGAAAGCAGAAGAACCCGCATAGCCTAGGTGTGTTTGTTCCCCCCCCAAAAAAGAATATACCTATTCATAAATCGATTTTTTCTTGGGCAACGAGAGACCCAGCGCCCCGCAAACTCCAATGCTCCGTTTCAAATCACTGTCGAGAGGAGGTGTCAAAGGTAAAAAAGAAAAAGACTGACAGAAGGAAGGAGGACACATCTAACCCCCCAGCGGTCTGCATCGAGGCGACCATGCTGGTGGACTTGTCAAATTCTGGGCTCTCGGCCATGCCTGCGACGTTGCGGGCGATCCGGTCGGCCGTGAAGACTAAGATGTTGCACCCCATGCTCAATACCCTCCTGGCTCGTAGGAGAGGGTGGTCCATCCTCAGACACGTGCTACAGGCCTATCTTCTCGGAGGTGAATTCCCAGAGCATCTTGACGAGCGAATCGGGGAGGGTGTAGAGATCGACGTGGAACTCGCCGTCTGTAGGCCATCATTAGTACACGTAGCTCTTGCATGAGGGGTATGAGATAAGGATGAATCGGAAAACGCACTCTCAACGTCATTCTTAGTGTACGAATCGGCCGTCTTGTTCTCGTGGATCAGTTGCACGACGTGGAGTAAGTCGTCTTCCGTGAGGCGCTGGAGCCCGTCTGCGAGTTTCTCCATGTCGACCTAGGAGAGCAGGTTAGCCGGAGATTCCTTTGCTCCGGTGAAGTACGGGTTCTTACATTCTTGTCCCTCCTCCCCTTCTTCTTCCCCGCATCGCCCTTGCCCCTCACGCCATTCTCGCCCGCAGGCCCAGACTCCGCCAATAGAGCCAGCAACTCGGGCTTCGGGTTCTTGAAGGTCTGTACGGAGCGTCAGTTCCACATGCCATTTTGCAAAAGCCGTGCGTCGATTGGTACTCACCACCTGGTGCTTGGCCTCGTATCTCTCTGCCTGGAAGTTCAAGTCGTGGTGCAAGGTGTGTTCGCCGCCTTTATGCGCCGCCGTGAGCACGATGGTCATGTCGAACTCTCCCCAACCCTTTTCCTCGATGCGGAACGGGGGTTTCTTGAAGGCTAGAAGGCGTCAGCTCCCACGATTACACATTCACTTTGACATTCCCTCCTCGCCCCTCCTGCCACTATGCAAAGCCGACCGCTCAATCCCAGTATACCCAAAACCCAGAGGAAGGGAAGGGATCCACATACTCTGTCTCGCCCTCTCAAACGAAGGATGGAGGTTGTACACCGCCTTCTCGAACACGTTGGCCGGCACCTCGTTTCCATTGTCGTCCAGAAGCCAGAGCTCGATGCTCCATTGCCGCATCGGGAATCCCTCTACCTGGGACGGCTCATTGCTGCGAGAAGAAGAGTGGTTAGCCCGGTTGTAATTGGCCACATGCCGCCATCTGGTTCGGCAATAGGAGAGGCGAGGAGAGTACGATGCTCTCTCTGGAGGTACGGTGTGCGAACGGAAACGTAGGGTAGACGTACATGATCTTCTGGGTAGTAATGATCTTGACTTGGCGCTTGACCTGCAGGAACCGTCAGTAGATATTTCGCTACATGGAGCCGCTGCGAATATAGAATACGTACGTCCGAGGACGGCATCTTGGATCGCGGGAGGGCGAGAGTTATCGGGCGGTTTCTGCGAGGTTGTAGAGATAGACGAGTCTGTTGAAGAGGCGCGTCGATGCGGAGGTTGCGTTGAGGTCGCAAGGCGCGCATGCCGGGTTGGCCCGAGCTTGCGATAGATGCGGGCTTGGCGTGTAGTTGTGTGAGGAACCGGCCGCTTAGGTAGAGCAATCCTCTTAAGATATATATCAAGAGAGTATTTAAATTGCGGTGTGTAAAGTTGTAGAAATTGTCGCTTTACTGTAAGTTAAAGCGATATCTTGACACGTGGGTCTGCTAGCATTCAGCGGTGACCATTGTAACAACCACAAATGGGCAAATTGGGACCAAATGGTTACCTGGCGAGCACTCAGGCGAGTGTAGAGCTTCACCGTATTTACACAAAGAGCACAGGAGTTGGGAACAGGGCGCTACCTAGACACCGACAGCAGCTTCACCGTCAACCACTCCCAATGGTGCAACTTTCCGAGTCTTGCATGTAGACACTGCTTCAGCAAATCCTCGTTTCTCATATATCTTTTGGGGAAAGCCTTCGTAATCATAAAGGCCCATTTATGATGCTACATACTATATATGTGCAGTCATCGGGGGATCTCTCGCTGTATGATAACAGTGTCAAATACCATCATTCTCCACTACTAACCGTCACACGTTCATCGCATATACCCGCTAAGAACACCGCATATCCACATTCCCGCACACCCACAATTACTCGGAAGGCTTCTCAGCTGTCTGGAAAAGGGCCTCGTTCTCCTGCTGGGCCTTGATGAAAGCCTCCTTGAAAGCGTTGGCGTCTGGAGGCACGAATCAGTATCATTTGGTCGTAAGCGTAGATTGTGCGACTTACTCTCGCTGTTGGCAAAACGGATAGCAAGTGTCTGAGCCTCAGGCTCACCCTCACTGACGTCGGCGGCGGCATTCCACACCCAGCTGCGATCGCTGCCGACATTTGGGGAGAGCTTCATATCGGGAACGACTGAACGCTTGTTAGGCAGATTCTTTCTAGATTTCCAATAAAACGTACCGTAGTGATTGGCGCAGACTTTGAGAGTCTTATCCCGACGCATAACCAGACGAGTCTTGCCATTCTCCCTGTGCTTCAGTAACCGGACATCGCCAGTGCCCCTCTCCTTCCACTCCCTAGACTCGCGGTCGAACTTGAACAGCTTGGCGCGCATCTTGAAGACTTGCTCCTCGAGCTCCTCGTTGGTCTTCGTCTCGACCTTGTCGGTCAGGCGGACGACGGGCTCGAAGTGGACGTCAACTTCTTGCTCGGGATTCTCGTCCTGGGATCAGGTCAGTTACACGCTCCCGAATTTGCCGACTTGCGAGATAAAGACACGTACATCGGCAGCCTCCTTCTTCTTCGAGGAACCTGACGGCTCATCAACGTCGTCCTCTTCCTCGCGCTTCTCCTTCTTGGGTCCGCCACCAAACATGGAGAAGACGTTGTCCTTGACGGCGGCAGCAGTGCTCGTAGCGGCATTGGTCACGGTCTCGGTAACAGAGGCCGCAGGCTGATCCTCCTGCTTCTCGGGAGACTTGGAAGCTTCGGTAGGGGCAGTGGTAACCTTCTCGGTCTCATCCTTAACAAGAGTCGCGCCCGGAGCAGCGGCCTGCTCGGCGGAGGGGTCGGGTTTAGCAGCTTCGGACATGTTGAGCTGTGAAGAAATTCAAGTAAGTGTGGAAGGAGGTTCAGAGGCTTGGGTTATGGCTGAGAGGAGTGTCGCAAGAAGGAGGACGTCTGTTGAGTTTATGTGTTGGGCGAGCAAGCCTGAAGTTCAAACAAATGTGGCGGTGGATGGAGGGGCAGCGCCAGCGCTATGACCAATTAGGTGCCCGCACGTGCAGGGCCTTCACCCCTTTCAAGGGGTTGGCAGTTGTCGCCTGTCAGGCACCTACTCTCAAACCATATGGCATCACTTTGGGAATCGATGGTTCCGAATCGGCTGTACAAAACAAATCCACCATTTCGAGCAAACAGACAGAATAAGAAACCGTCCAGTTCAGACCTAGGCTCCCCTGACCGTCCATATGCTCCAATAGCTGATGCTCGAATCCTCTTTCGAAACCTAGGACTTCAAATCCCTTGAACATGTGCTTGTTTCTCATAGCCAAATCCGTACTCCGTGGAACCCCCAATGACACCCGTCACAAGAACGCCTGTCCACATTACCGAGAATCGATGGTGATGTAGTACTCCTTCGAGGCCGACCAACGCCTCGATACCCGTTATCTATCCCATCTACTTACCTCTTCTTCGTCCGAGATTGTATATCTTGCAGAAGTTTGCAGGACCGTGAATCACGCTTACCCAGCCTCGCCTCAATGTTGCACCTCAATCGGAGCGCCTGCTCGCGTACCTCTAGCATATACGGGGATGTCCTGAGGGGACGCGTTTCCTGCCAGACGCGGTCTTCGTAGTAACGTCTGAGCGCCTGGGCTTTCAGTGAGCTCTCCTGGATACGACTGAGAATTTCATCCTTGTAAGAAGCTGTTCTCAGCGGTTGGGTCTTCTGCCACACTCGGTCCGCGCAGTATCGTGTTAACTCGCTGGCCTGAGCCGAGCGCTTCCGGATTTGGCGCATGATCTCTTTGCTCCACAGAGACGCAGCCTGCTCTGACAGGGACTCGAGGCGACGAAGCTGCTCTGACATGGTCTCCAGGCTGCAAAGTACACATTCGCTGCTAATGGAGTCAACGGTGGAATTACCGACGGTTTCCTCTTTCGTTCTGTTCAGGAGGTTACGCCACTTCCTGCCTGAGTGCTGCTTCGGCGGCAGAACTGTAAGATCCTTCGGGATGTTTAAAGTCGGCGTCACTGAAGGCGACTTCACCACGGATGTTGCTTTCAAAGCTTTGATGGATGGACTCGGCAGGCTGTTAGGTGAGTCCGATGTCAGAGCCTCCGAGATTGAAGTGTTCCGGTAAGAGAGCGACCATAATCCAGCCTCAATCACCAGTATACCTAAGATCAAACCGATCAGCAGCCTCACTATGTCTCGATAATTGATCGCAGGGGCTGAAAGTTTCAAGCGTTTGCGGATATTGGCGAGTGCGCTCTTGCCGCTGCTCGTGTGGTATGGAGGTCCTCCCTTCACCTTAGATCGCTCCTTCAGATATGCCAAGTGCATGTTGAGATGCACAGGGTCGATACCAATGAAAGCTGTATGATCGACGGGAAGGGCCTTTAGTATTTCATACTCTTGATCCTTATTGTGTCGACCCTCCACGCACATCTTGAGACTGCTGGTTTGGAAATGGACTGGACGTCCCTGATAATTAGGCACCGCTGTTATATCCAGGCTTGGAATTCCAAGCGATTTTATTATACTCCGGGCACGGTTAAACGCAAACCTAATCTCGACGGGGTCGCCCGCGACATCTGCCCCAGGATGACCGAAGACGACTAAATCCGGAAGAGAAGCGGACTTGGGCCGAATGGTCCCATCTTCGCCGAAAGTGATTTGCGATCCATCGTTCAGGGCGACTGTGGCGGAAGGTACATTCTGTGCAGTACATCCGGCCACAGGGCCAGGGCAGTGGTCCACAATAAGCTCAGCCCCAGCACGTTCAAGCTGCACTCCGCTGGAGGAAGCAGTCCCAGCTCTTGTGAAGGTTTGGAAGATGTGGAACCGCGATGATGTGGGGGTAACGCTAAGCGCAGCTCCAATATGAGTGTTGATCTCCTCCACCAGCCAAGAAGCGATGGGACCGACGTATAGGACTCTGTAGGATGTAGAACTTGGGAGCCATTCACGAGCCAAAGGCATCTTGACCACGACTCGGAGATCAGGGTAGCCGAATCGGGAAAGCACTGGAGGCGTGCTGGACTTGGCGTTGTATTCACTGACGACGCGGCATAAGTCCACGGCTCCGCTACCATCTCCTAGACGTGCCTCAGATAGCTCCATGTACACTGCTGGTCCCTTGCGTGAATCAGGAGTGGATGACTCCATGTCACTATCCGACTCTGGTGGATGCGGTCTTTCGGAGGCGGCATCCGGGTGGTATGAGACCTGCGGGGTGGCGTCGAGTTCGTCTTCACTGCTACTATCACTCTCATCGGAGCGGAAGCCATCATCATCGATGTCGCCGAAGCTGCTCAAGTCGTCTGAACCGCGAGCGTCGGCGGAGGCGACGGATAGGGTGTTGCCATCGTCATCAGATGTCTCATACATGCTCCTGCTCACGAACTCGAAAGTGCTCTCGGTGGACGACTCCATCCCAGCTCTGGATGTCTCCGAGCCAGGGTTGGTGCTCATGGTGCCGGTTGTGGAGAGGAGCGTATCCGAGCTTGGTAGATGTAGATACAAACCTGGGGAAAGTTAACCCAAATAGCCAGTAACGTAAGGAAGCTCCAAACCAGAAGGTGAAGTTGGGAAGTAGGAGCAAGAGAGGAGCGCCTCTTTGGGGAGCAAGCTTGGAGGGCCGTTGCCTAACCTCAATGAACTGGGAGCCTCCGCGGGGACGTGCACGCTGCGGGTCCACTATTTAGCTTCGCTCCGCCGTGGATTCCGTGCAGTGGAGTGGGTAGATGGGACGTGAAGCTTAATATGAGTTCCCAGGCTTTGAACAAACAGGTGGGAGCAGAGCCTGTGGTTTGAGATCGCCCACGGAAGAGGAAGGGAGAAGAAGAGAGAGAGAGACAACAGTTGTGTGACGGGACTTGAAGGAGGGCAAGTGGTTTGGGAGGGGTGACGCAGCCGCGTCTGAGAGCTTGTACCCCACCATTGGTCCCAGCTCCATCTCACGTGCATCATTTCTTACACATGCGCAGAACCTTGGAACTATACCTAGGTATGTGTATAAGCTTGGTGCTGTTTCTTTCAAGTCGAGACTGCAGAAGGTCACCGTTGCCACCTAGATCGCACCAATCCCCTTGGACCGTGATTTGACTGAGATGGACCCTCGCCAAAGCGTGAAGGGCATTGCTGACTATTCATGGCTCCTAACAAAAAGCGTAGTCTACATGTCATATTCGCAGAACGCCTCTACAGTGCAAGCTCCCCAAGCACAGTCCCATAAAAGAGTCATGACATGATATGCACAGCTGAAAACTCCCCAGCGCCATCATGAAGCGACGGGATGCACTAAGGAATGTTTCCGAACGCCTGGTCGGCTGCTGAGGCCTTCAGGGTGACGCCCAACCTCCTGCAACCTCCACCCATTCGGGCAGACAGCTTCCCTCCTTGCCTTCGACTTCAACGACGTCCGTATCGCACCTGCATCGACAACCAACGCCGTTCTCCCTAGGCGGATCTGGAGTAGCCCAGTACTCGTCCTCTTCCTTCCGCTTCTTCTCGTCCTCTGTCGTCATCTCCAGGAACGGTATTCTTGGAAGCTGTCGATTCGGAGCGTTGGCTGGACAATGCTGGATAGTCGTGTGCCGATAGCCAAAGTCGCGGAAGTAATGGATATCCTTAGGGCTCAGGAGCGCCCCTGCAGCAAGCGAATGGATCGGTGCATCTCCCCACTTTGACTTGTCAGTCGACTCATTTCCCTTAGAGAGAGGTGTATACGTACTCGTTCCATCCAGAATCCCCCGCTGCGATCCATCATCTCAAAAAAGTCGTTGTACTCTTTGCTGCGCAGCCATTCCAGACTAGCAATCTCGAAATTGCTCCAGAAGTGGCACATGTTGTATTTCTCACCTTCCATTGCTTCCGGGTCAATCTCGGGCAGTCCAGATTCCGAGTTGAGTATTCCTTGCGGCGGTGGTTTCTTCTTCTTCTTCTTGTCCTTGGCCGCGTCTTCCGGCTTCTCAGGTTTCTCGACGAACATTTCCCAGAGTCCCTTGGATGTTAGATTGTTTACCCTCATGTAAGCGGATGCATAACGGAAAATGTTGGGAACTGTCTCTTTCAGTTCTTTCACGGCAATGACAAAACCGTACGTCTTCTTCTCTCGAATCATGTGTATGAATGGATCGCTATTGTGTGGTCCGTCAGATAAGCTTACCCTGTAGTCAATGCGGCGACCTACTATGTAATGTCACAGAAATACTTGATCTCTGGCTCCAGTCTCCAATACCACTCGTACTTTTGGAGAAGCTCGTGCTTGTAAAACATGCTTCATCAGCGTTAGCAATCTGTATACAGCCATCCTCGACGTCAACTGACCCAGAGTAGAACCGACACATGTGATGGTAGCTCTCCATACCACCATACATGATCGCCGCATCGCCCTGTTTTGCAATCCCCTCCTTCGCCACGGCTGGATCAACCCAATCCGGGAATCCCCACATCTCCGGTGAAATCTTCCCCCATTCTACTGGCGCACTCGCGTGCTTCAACACCGTCTCCTTGAACGTCTCATTGAACTCTCCGTCGTTCAGGAAGACATAGGGGTAGTGGAACCAGCGGTTGAAATGCCTTTCTATCGACTTCATCGACTGTACAACGCCGTCCAGCTCCTTGTTTCTGGCAAGTACGACGAATGCGGCATTTGCTCTCGGTCCGTTGACTTGGGGTTCCAGGCAGCCCGTTACAAAGACTTTGTCGTGCTTTTCGCTTATTTTCCTAACTATAGTCAGCATTGCACCCATATCGTGAAGGAAGAAGAGCCATCCATACCGTACTTGAGGTGGCGTGCCGGAAGGCATCATCATCCCGCCGGAGTCTCGATTCCGCAGGACAAGGATTAATATTATTATTATCACAATGGTAGGGAATATGAGAACAATGCCCAGCGGTATTGAGACAGCCGAGTTTCCCTTCAATCGTACTCTCCGACGGAAGACTGAGAACCGGGGATATCTCTCCTCGACACGGCGGGAGACATTGTCGAGTCTGCCCAGAGTCCCTTGCGAGGAAGGTAGCTTTCCATAAACGCTGTCTAGGAAGCTCATTCTCCAGCTCGCCGCACACAGGTGCGAAGTCCTTCCCCTCTAACAATCAATGTGCGATAAGGATCCTCCGCCCAGGCCTATAGAATGCCGAATCTGCTCGTGTTGACTGGTCTCGAGCATACGAAGGGGCGTGGTCGAGTTAGGGACACGAACGAGGTAACGACCGACGGAGGGAGAGGGTGGAGAGGGTGGAGGGACCTCGGCAGCCCCAAGTATACCCCAAGAATCCTCCGAACTGTTGGGTGACTAGTTAACAGGTATGGAAGATTGGCTGGACACGTCGAAGGAGCACGAGGTTTCTTCGTAGGGTTCTCAGTCTCGAAGATTGGCGTAGATCAAGGCCAAGGGGTTGGAGGGGGGTGGGCACACGCGTGCCATCCAGGCTGGTGACGCTCTCGTAGGTGTAAATCGGTGAAATGTGAACAGGTCTGACGAACCTGCGCGCAGTGAATGATACGTAGCACAGCAGACACTGTGACGGGCCGAAACTCTGGCGGAGACGACGTTGATTGCGACGCTCGCAAAATCCCCTGTCATGGATGCACTGCCAAGAGATTTGACGGAACGCGAGATCTGAGCGCCACCCGCGCCCTAGCCGAACTTTATCTCATCACTCATGAATTGTTGCGACGACACGGGAACCGACCGCGAGACACAGCTTCGCCATCTCAGAACAGAAATAAGCTGTGTTCCCTGACCCGCGGGCTTCTTTGGCATCTCCCTGCAGCTTGTCTAAAGGGATATCGTGTCCCACAAACGTACAGAATGGGCTTCAAAGCGAAGGACCTCACTTACGGTAAGTACTTCATCATCGACCTTGCGGCCATAGGGGTGTTAGTAACATATATGCAGATGCGGCGCAGCCTGCCTTCCTTCAGCGTCTCCGAGGCCAGATTGCCGGGGATGGTTCAGCACGACCGGAGCCTTCAATTCCCCGCAACAAGAAACTGGTTCGAGATGACGAAGACGACGCGCCAACGTACGTCCTTGAAGGTACCAATCAGTCGCTCACCAAGGCCGAGTACGAGGCACTCGTTGCTGGCAAAGACGCGGACGCGGCCGAGGACTCTGCTCCAACTACCATCGAGCACAAGGATGCACCCTCTCAACCAAAGGAGAAAATTGCCGAAGTCGGCAAGGGTTCCAAAAAGAGGAAGGCTGCTAAAGTCATTGGTGGCGATGAAGAGGATGACGACGCAGGAAAGGATGAGGCGAAGGTAGTCAAGAAAGCCAAGAAGAAGGCCAAACCTGTCAAGTTGTCCTTCGGTGACCAGGAAGACGGTGGATGATATTAAAGCGCAGCCATGCTCACGCGCGATCTTCCATTACCAAAGGACTAAGATACACGCATAGTGCGGACGCCACGCGTGACCTAGCTCCCAGTTCATCCACACTATCCTATGCAAAGTCGGTCGTGGCCGTCCAGATCTCTTGAAGCTCCCGCTCTCGACAACACCAATACCGAACGTCAAGTGTGGGTCGCTCCACCTAAACGATAAGTTCGAGCTGGTCTCTGTCCCATCTCCGTTGAGTAAAGCCAGTCATGTCGAAGGGGTCAGCCCGCATCCTCTCCGTTGCAACCCGCTCCCCACGTCAAGCAAACAGCATTGAAGTGCTCACATTCCCACTACTCCTCTATTGCGGACGATGACGAATCGCGACCTCTGTAGACCAACCTTCCGGATCCGGATCTTGTGCGCCTGGAGCTTCCGGTGTCGTCGTCGGCTCGACCTTGCCAAAGTCAGAGGGCTTGCGGCCAGCTTGAGAATTAGGAGCGCCATCATGTCGTTTGTCGGATCCATTCTGGATTTTGTCTTCAAAGTAGCTGGAGGGATGATCCATCAGTGGGAGTATCGGCATGCGCCCGGCCACCCTCTGCATCTGCTGTAGGGCAAAATCTTCAAGAAACTCCCTCGGGAATTCGCTTCTGTTCTTCTCGAATTTGTCCAGCTCCATTCCGAATATGCAGATATCCCGGATGAACCTGCGCAGCTTGCTTCCCGGCAAGGTGTGCTCGTAGACATAGGCGATCGTATGGGGATGGACGTTACACCTTCTCCTTCCATTTCTTCGACATTTTGGCCATGACTGCATTCTGCAATGCCGGTATCTACGTTATGAGAATGGGGAATAGGATACCGCTTTGGGGGTGCTACCTGGTACTTGTCCGCCATAACCCACAGCTTGCAGAGATCCATCCAAGTCGTCGCTTTCTCATCGACCGAGATGCGTTTCGTATATACATACGAGAGAAGATCACTGAATGAGTCCGGGTCGTCCTCGGGGAGGGCGATAATCTTCGTCTCGGCTTCTTGAAATCGACCTGTTGTGTCGGTCAGTAACCCAGTTCAAAGGCTCTGCCGGAACGAGTCACCTTTCAGGGCGTTATCGAAGAACGGAGAGTGGGCGCACAGTAGCTCAATATGAGCGTCGAACGGCGTCTCATCCTCTCCAACCGAGAGCTGGACGATGCCACCGGAAAGGATACTGAAAAGCAGGTCAGTCTTGGGAACCTGGCGCAGCGTAGTGGCGTCTCGCCTTCTGCTGAGAGGGACCGCCATGGTGAAGGAGGTAGTGGAGGAGGTGGTTGCCAACTGTTTGACGTTGCTACGCGGGTAGTATATCACTCAAACACGTGATCACGTGACTGCATAATTTCGCCAAGCCTTAGCCAAAGCCATCTGGCATCACCGCATCATCTCACTACGTTCTGCCCGAGAGCGCAAGGAGATATCAAACCCTGGGCAGTCTCAAATACGATGCTTTGGCGTACTGTTTTTCTTTCAACAGCACTGTCATTATGTAGTCCGTCCGTTGCGAGGGTGGCACCAATGATAACATGGGTCGAAGATGGTTACAACCTCATTGCAAAACTACCTTGTGTCAGCTGCCCGTTCTTGTATCAGGATACATCCAAAGGGGAGGACCAACGATGGTCTAAAAAAACTGCTGCCAATTCTCTCGTACGTGAAACCTTCCAGTACTTGCCCTGTCCAAATCCACCTCATATAGACGGTTACACTCTATTACCCTATTCAGATTATATATGAACCTAACATATCCCCAGCTCCTCAACATCAGCCTCCCCTACACCACCCCCACCCTCTCCATCAACCAATCTCCCCTCCCACCTCCCGCCTCCACCACCAAACTCCCCCTCATCCACGCCCCCCAGGTCTACCACGACATCTCCCAGGCCGACCTCACCTCCCTCATCTCCTCAAACCAACTCGACACCTCCGGCAGCGCCTCCTTCGGCCTCTCCTACGCCTACTCCATCCGCCACATCCCCGGCAAACCAGCTCTCTTATTCCAATTCGACGTCCTGGAAATCCTATCCGACGTCCCACCAGAGGCGCCCGTAAGATTCAAACTCCAAGCCTCATCGCAGCAAATGCTGCAAATCGTCCTACTCAGGAAACCACTGCTCTCTGCCGCCGATCCCGACGACGCTTATGAAATCGTCCGAGCGGAGCTGGTACCCCGGACCGAGGCTGCGAAAACTGCGGCGGCGCAGCAGCGGCGGACGATGGTGTATTCGGATTGGGATTCCTTTGGGAGGAAAGGCACGGCGGCGCATTTTGCGTCGTCGTTTGGGGACTGGTTGGTGGGTTATCTCGATTCGGGCGTGTGGGGGTTGGTGGTGTTTGTTTTGGGGGTTATGGCGGTTTTCGTGGTCGTGTGCGTGGCGTGTATGTTTGGGTGCGAGGTGTGCTCGGATGACTATGAGAGGGCGCAGAATGGGAAGGTGAGGGAGGGGAGGAAGAGGAGGGGGAGGGGGAGGGCCGCGGATGTGGAGAGTGGGTGGAGGGAGAGGACGAGGGGGAAGGGGAAGGGGAGGTTTAAGACGCCCGAGGAGTTGGGGTTGTTGGGGAGGGGGAGGGTGGTGGGTGTTGGGAAGAGTGATTAGGTGGAGGAGGTTGTATGGTTATTCTTTCTGATGTTGAAGTGAAATGTGATATTTAATGATCCTGACAAACGATAAGTATGTTCTATAATCCGCTGCGAAGCCACCATCTCCGAACGCTATGCTAGAAAGTCAAACATTGAGAATCCCCATTTGTACCCTTAAAAGGAGATGCCAAGTGTAGTGATGCCAAAAAACCTAACGCCAGCGCTATGCAATCTGAGAAGCGCAGTTTGAACCTCCCGGCCGTAGATGCGTCTTGCATACCATTACCCCATCGGTCCTCAGTTACTAATCGCCGTCGTAAAACCATTCGCCTCCAAATCGTTCTGCAGCAGGGCGAGGAGGTCGGCGTCCCCAGTATCCAATTGAAGGTCCGTCTGCGTACTCATCGATGAATCCTTCAGAGTGCTACTCCCCCGTCAGTCTCGTAGTCAATCCGCTCTTCTAACAAAAGTACCACTCACCTCTCCCCAACCTCCATCTTCCCCCCACCCTCATCCAGCCCACCACCCTCCCCCAACGCTTCCCTTATCATCTCGCACCCCCTCAACCCCTTATCCCTATCCCCCACATCCTGCAACTTGAGATGACTCTCCATCTTATCCACCAACCGGAGTACCTCATCATTACTCTGCACCTCCGCCTCCTCCCCCACCATCCCCTGCTGTCCCCCTTTCCCCCCAGACGCAGCATTCAAAACAGCCATAGCCCCAATCTCAATCACCTTTGCGCTCGTCCGAAGCTGCTCTGCATGCGACATATGCCGCATCCTCGGCCCGGTGAGCTGCACGCGAGTATCTCGTTCTATTTCCGCACCCGCATCCACCCTTACCGCCGACGTATCCTCATCGAGAGCGTCGTCCTCAAGATTCAACGGCGTCCCAATACACGTATACATACTCCTCAACCTCCCAGGCGGATTCAACTCCCTCACCAACGCGGGACCCCTCGCTCCCGAGCCGGTGGACGCACACGAGCCCGACAGACGCATGCCCATCCCCAGGGGCGTGCTGGTCGGCGGATGACTCCTGCGTTTCTTGTGCTGGCCGTGGCTGGAGGGTTTGGTGTAAGGTCCCGGGCGTGAAGGGTTGCTGTTGTCGGTTTTGTTGTTGTGCTTGGTGCATCCCGGCTTTTTGCTGTTTAGGGGAGCGTTGTCGTCGGGATCGGTGGAGATGGCTCGTCGGGAGGGATGGGGGAGAGGATGAGCATGGCTGTATAAGGCTGCGATGCGGTCTGCGTCGCTTTGACTTAGGGAGCGTCGGTGGAGCGGTTGGTTGGTGCGGCTGAGATGGTGGTATCCTGCTGCGGTGGGTGGATGGAGGTGAGTGTTATTCGTCGCGGAGCGGAAAAGTTGCGGTCGTTGAGTCGAGACCGTGCCGAAGCTTGAGAAGTCGACGTGGTGACGGTCTTGGATCGGGTAAGGGTGCGGTGTCCCTGGTGCAGGAGTGGAGGGATATGTGGAGGCTTGGAGGGAAGAGTGGAACTCGCTGTGGTTGTTGAAGCCGGTGTATTCAGGGGTTTGGCAAGCGCTGGAGGCGTTGCTGTAGGAGGTAGTCTCTGGGAAGAGAGTAGTGCTGAAGTCAAAGTCTGGGACGAGATCGTTGTTGCTTGAAGGTGTTTGAGAGGGCGTGAGATAGTAGTTTCCGTCGCAGTGTCCGAAAAAGTAGTCTGTACGGCTGGAGTCCAGCTGCTCCAGAGACGAAGGCGTGTTTGGATTGAAAGCCGTCGAAAAGGGGTCATTGTGTCCGTCGTGAGGACGATCCGTCGGATGCTGAGACATACCCATATCACACCACCCCTCTCCTTCTTCGATCGGTGATGGATCGATCGATCGACAGCAACAGGGGTGCAATGACTGTTACACCAGAGGCGTAGATTGTACGAGGCGAGATTCCCTGATATAGTCGTTTCTTTTTCTTTCCTGGATGTCTGGGCTGAGACAGTTAGGGCAGGCAGTTTGTTGTGTTGGCCGGTGGCGCTGGAACTGGGAGATGCGAAACGGGTACCTGCATGTCGGTGCGGTGACACGACCAATGGTGATGGACACGGATCAGGTAGAGGCCAGGAGATGGAGAAAATGTCAGCTCCGGCTGAGATGGTGGCAAATATATTCCGTGGGAAGTATGTGGTTGGCAGAAATACGATCAATTGATTGTGTACGTTGGTGGATGATCAGCTCGCTCTGAGATTTCGAAAAGGTACGCAATACCGACCAGGAAGATGCGCCTCCAGTTGTGAGAAGGAAGCACTGTTTGAAGTGCAGTGTGGTTCGCCCATCCGACATAATCCCACCAATTCCTTTCCCTTACGCCCCGTAAATGCAAGCCTCCAAACCACTTTTTAGCCATCCATCTCTTGATATATCCCATATGTTACATTTGAACATGTTATACAGCGTCGAAAGCAGCAATCTCCCCATACCCTCATGACTTCTTCGGTTCATCCTTCTTCTCGCTCCCACCCTCACCCTCCCCCTTCTTCTTATCCCAATTCCACACATCCCACACCTGATCCAAAATCAATTCCGAGATCCCCTTCCCCTCGGCCAACGCCTTGCTCTCCGCCTCCAACCTCCTCTCCTGCCACCCCTCCTCCTCATCCCCCATCCAAAACCGCTGCAATACACCCCTCGGCTTCTTCTGCTCAGCAGGGAACTCCCTCCCCTCCCTAATCGCCTCCTGCGCCTCCTTCAACCGCCGCTCCTTTTCCAGCCGCTGCTGCATCTCCACTGCCTTCTCAGTCGGCAGGTTGGAAAGGAATCCCGGCGAAGGGGAACTAGACCCGTACATCCATTTCGGCGTTATGCGGTGCACGATGCCGCGACCCGTGTACGATGTCAATAAGTAGTCTGCGGACAGATAGGTTCCGATTCCGAGCGAGAAGGTGTAGAGATCGAGTTTCCGCGGTGGGAGGAGGGCGATGGTAGGACAGAGGATGACGCCGGCGATGGCCCCGGCGCGGCCCAATCTCTCGAAGGATTGTTGTTTCTCGAGGGCAAGGCGTTGCTCGGGAGTTAGGGTGGGTTGAGGCGTTGACATTGTGAGTGGTGTTTTTGGCGATGTGAGGATTGTTGCATCTGGGGAAGTTGATCGATGATCGATGATGTCGGGGCAGGGTTTAGCGTGGGTCGGTTAGAGTTGCCTTGGGAGGAGACATCACCATCATTAAATGGACGGCACATCATCAATGGCAAAGGTTATTCTAAATAGTATGAGTTTAGATCTAATAGTACAGTCTATTGGGTATAGAGCGTCCATCTCAAGACAACCAGCTACTAATCTCTTCCCATAACTCCTTCTTCGCCTCCCTCTTCCTCATCCTCACACTCCTCTTCCTCTGCTTTTCTCCTCCAATCTTCCCCAACTGCCCTCGTCCTCGCTCAAGCTCCGCACCCATTTGCGTGTCCATGGCCGGCGGCGTGGAGCGGTAATAGATAATCCTACGGTCAGGCATATATCCAACTCTCCGTATCCTACGCCCATCCCAGTATATCGGCGGGCCCTCGTCCTGTAGCAATTCATCCACGCTCCGAATCTCCCCACCCATCCCGCGCAGCTGTCTATCTGCCTCTTTAGCCGTGAGCCGTACCTGTAACTTTTCCAGCTTGTCCTTGATAAAGCTAGGTGTCGGCGCCTTGAAGTAGACAAACAAATTGTTGTTGAACTGGCCCAGTTCGTCCAATTTGTTGAGCATCATCCTTCGACGGGCCAGTTCGTTCAATTTGTTGAGTATCGTCCTTCGATTGCCCCTCACGGTCAACCTACGGCGGGCCGAATCGTTCAGGCGCTTGCGCAGAATCGTGTGAAGGAAATACACATCGATGGCCGAGTTGTTCGTTGCGGCGGCGAGTTTGGCGCGGAAGTTGATGCCGCTGAGCACGGCGTTGACATCGTCCTGGGCTTGGTAGATGCGCCTGGAGATGCTGTCGATCTCAGTATTGAGGATTTCGGGAGACAGAGCGGATATTGAAATAAAGATCTTGAGTAATTCCGCTTGAAGCTCGTATGTCTCAGCTTCGCTTCGTCTCTGCACGTGCTTCGTGGAGCTTATAAGCCGCTTGATCCATGCTCGGCGATACTGTGATGCAGCCAATGTCGCCTCGGATAGCAATTCATCAGTCCGCCTAATGAGATGCGCCGCACGGTTGAACATATGCTTCACACGGATGCGCGCCAGCTGTTCCAGCTGTTCCAGCTGTTCCACCTGCCGGGATATCACGTTTTGAATCCCACGAACCCGCCGCTCCAAAAGCGTGATGTCCGAGATATGGCTTTCCACATATTTTACAATCCGAACTTCTGGGGCCTTCTCAAACCGTCGCCGCTGTTCCATCTCTTCGTGAGTATCAGATGGGACCCATCGAACCAGCTCCGTACTCAGCGTACTGGTCATCTCGTCGTGAGTATCATACATGACCCGTCGTACGAACCCCGTACCCAGCGTTTTGTGCATCAAATTCTTCTCGGTTTGAGTCGACTTTCCGTTCAGTTTACCGTCGCGGTTAGGTTTCTCCCGCTCCCAAGGGTTGGTGAGCAGCAGTCTCCGGACCAAGGGTTTTGTTCGAGTTTCAACAGTGGGGCCTTCTTCAGTTGGCTTAAGCTTTTCGTTGATGTAAAATCTTATCCTGGGGCCTTCTTCGGTTGGCTTAAGCTTTTCGTTGATGTAAAATCTTATCCTGGGGGGTTTTTCACTTGTCAGAACTTTCGAATGACAAAATACCTGTCGATTGAGACATTAGAGAACAATATTATATCTATCTGTGCTCAGGACTACGTACATCGTCCCGAATTGGCGACTCATTGTCGATCGGTTGATGAACCTCCGACACGGAGATTCTTGAGTACGGTACATCGATCTTTGTCACTTGAGCAGTGCCTTGAGCCTGCTCATCAGAATAGCTGACTGTCATGCCACCTTCTGTGAGCGCCCCGAAGAAGTTGGAAAACTCGTAGACTGTCCTTTCCTCGGCAGGTTTATGCTGCCATGAACCAGCCTCGTCGGCGTCCACCGTGCTGGGTATGGTGCCGAACGCCCATGTGTCAGGGTTCTCGCCCATGTTCATGAACGCACTTATCGCAGACCGCAAATTAGGTTCTGCATCGCACCCGTCGAACGCTTGTGCCGTCGGCGTCGTAAAAAACTGAATTGAGTCCCCTGGTTTTACCACATTTCCAAGGGCCGTCGACAGATCCGGCACCTCTTCAATATCGGCGGCGTTGTCCTGTCCAGGGAATGGAGCAACATCCTCGGCAGCGGGAGAAGGGTCCAATGAAAGTAGGCCGGCCTTCTTGCCCCATCCACCGCCACCGCTAAGTACCTTACGAAGATGAGCGCCATAGAATAGCGGACTATCTTGCCCAATTGATATATCGTACGGTTCAGGGAACCTGGACCTCCAGACGGATTCATAGGGGGTGTGCCCTCTAAATCGATCCAGCCAACGAGAGGCATGTTTTTCAATGATCTGGATCCGATCTTCTGGAATAACCAAGGCCCACACAGACATGGGTCGAGGCGCTTCGTTCCTCGCCTTGAAGTATCGCGGTACTACCGATTCCAACTCTTCGGACGCGGTCATACTCTTTCCTTCCTCAGTTCGGATACGACGGACGATGTTACCCATGCTTGCCTCAACAAAGCGCGGAGGCGTCAAGGGAATCAGCGGGACAGACGAGACCGGAGGCTGCGTCCTATCAACGTCGGTCCGACCTGTCTTGAGGACCGCTCTGGTAAGGTCCTTCTTGGAAATGAGATGAAGATCCTGGGTGTCATCCCTCTTCATCCATTCCGTCCAAACCAGGGTCGTCGGAGAACCGGTATGGAAGATGGTGTTGGCTAGAGGAAGATGACCTGTACAGGAAGCTGCCGCAAAGCCGACTGAGCCGAGAGCTTTGCCATCGATCCGGGCTTGGGTTTGGATATATCCAGACTGCACCGTGGCGTATGCTACGCCATCATATCCGACGTAATCCCATGGGGAAATCGCGACTGAAGCGCCTTCTTCGAGCCCATCTTTCCTGGTCTGATGCACGTCGTGTGCTCGTTGACTTAGACGGCAAATTGGAATTGGAAGCTTGTCCACGACAGCGGCTAGAGAGCTGACAACTGTGTCTTGGGAAGAGGATGTGTCCTGGAAAATATGCTCGAAGGCTCTTTCAACGGCCGGTCGTAGAAATGACTGGTGGTCCTGTAGCCATGATGCAAACACAGGGGTGAGAAAAAAGACAATGGTGCGCTCTTTATCGAGATATTCGCGGTGTACAGGCTTGATCAAGTTTATGAGGTCGGATGGACGCTGCGAAGGTTAGCTGGCTGACTACAATAAATCCACTGAATTGGTACCCACGGTTTGCTGAATAGAATTGGGGATAAGTACGGCACTGTTTCGAAATCGCCGGATGCCAATTCTCTCCCTGCGGAGAAGCCATGGGCGCGATGCTCGCAGTATCATAGCAAGGTTCGATTGGACACGCCCATCGCTGCCGTCCCCTTGCGGTTGCACGGTTTTGAAGCTGCCATAATGGGGAAGATCATCCATCTCGGGATGATGACTAAGCCCTACTAATTCCACACGTATGGATTGCTCCAGGGCTATCTCGGAAGCGCAACCATCTGGCAATTTCTCCTATTCTGACTTTCCAGACCAGCTCTCCTCTCCTCTCTTCCCCCAGATTCGCGCCCGGCGCTGACCTCGAGGATTACCGATCGAGGCGTGCGGATAGACATACTGGCACCCCCTCCCCATCCACTACCTTCTCATGCACGACACATAGCCCTCCCGTCTATTGGCGACCCCCGGTTCGCCCGTACCTCTCCTCACAATGCCCCCACGCTCGTTACGTCGCCAGAACCCCATCACCCTTCTCCTCGCCGCGATCCTGTGTATCGGCTTCATCATATTCTTCTTCTCAAATGGCGAGAGTAGCGTCAGTCCCGCCCAGGGGAAGACGGGCGGCACCGCCTCCAATGTGCTATCACCACCCTCCCTCCCGTTCCGCAAATCGAAGTCGAACGAAGCAGCAGGTCCTCCACCGGTTGTACACTACCATATGAACAAGTTGACGACGTCACGGACACCCATCGAGAACCGAGAGACGGTTCTGATTCTCACCCCGTTGGCACGCTTTTACCAAGAGTACTGGGACAGCCTGCTCAAGCTCAGCTACCCGCACGAGCTCATCTCCCTTGGATTCATCATCCCCAAGACCAAGGAGGGGAATCAGGCATATGCGCAGCTGCAGGCGCAGGTCAAAAAGACACAGAGCGGACCCAAGAACAAGCGCTTCGCAAGTGTCACGATCTTGCGACAGGATACCGAGTCGCCTCTGGTCTCGCAGGACGAACAAGAAAGACACAAGCTGGAGATTCAGAAAGTGAGAAGGGCGGCCATGGCCAAGGCGCGCAACTCGCTTCTCTTCACCACCATCGGCCCCACCACCTCGTGGATTCTGTGGCTGGATGCAGACATCGTCGAGTATCCCCCCTCGCTGATTCAGGACCTGGCAGCGTACAATGTGCCCATCATTGCACCGAACGTCTTCCAGCGCTACTACGACACCGAGAAGAAGGCCATGGACATCCGGCCGTACGATCTCAACAACTGGATCGACAGCGCTACCGCCAAAGAGTTGGCGGCCAAAATGGGCAAAGACGACATTCTCGTCGAGGGTTACAAGGATTTGCCTACCTACCGCACGCTGATGGTGTACATGTACGATCCCACGGCCGATCCAGGCACCAAGGTGAAGCTGGATGGTGTTGGAGGAACCTTTTTGGTGAAGGCAGAGGTGCACAGGGATGGCGCCATGTTTCCCGCTTTCCCGTTCTACCACCTCATTGAGACGGAGGGATTCGCCAAGATGGCCAGTCGGTTGAACTGGGAGAGTTGGGGTCTCCCAAATTACCTTGTGAGTGCCTAGCTCTGAGCTTCGTGTCCTGGATTGCTGACTATCTCGCAGGTGTACCACTACAACGAGTGAACAATCACATCACCTTCCCTCATCTCAATCGTTGTCACGTTGGCGTTGTCACCACTGTCCCGCTGGGTGCGGATATGCATGTTTGATCATTGGAGGGCGTTTTGGCCAGGCGTTTACATTTCCTTTCTCTCGCGGTTCGATTGATGCGGAACACTGGCCAGGGAGGCGGCCAGCAGGGTTCTAGAATATTGCATAGGGGCCATTATGTCTTGCTCATAGAGAAAATGTACGCTGGAGCTGCGGTACGGAAACAATGGAAGAAAGTTGATGAAGCCGTGATAGATAAACCGTGCATGGGTGTGATTGTGTCGCAACTCAGGTATATCTCACAAGATCAACGACTGAACCAAAACGTCTATTGCGAGATCTTTCGGATCATTGCGATGCTATTCTCGGAGGGGAGAGGGCTTGGCCCGTAACTCACGATGAAGCTACAGAGTCAATGTGTGACCAGAGAGCTCTCGTGACCAAACATAACTACCGTGTCTCCCAAGGTACACACAGTACATCTTCCCTCAAACCAGTGAATTGCCATCTCTGCGGACCTTTCAAGCCTCCAGCACTCATAACCGCTCCTCCACCTACGTCACTCACTGATATACTCGTCGTCCTCCGTAAGTTCCACCCAATCTCCCCACCCTTCCGTCCATCGCATCAACCCCCACCCAAATCACGAATCCCCCACAACCGCCTACACATTCAACGCCTCCTACGCAATCCATCCTCTCCAGACACACAGCTCCACGCAAACAACAACAATTAACCAACCTCCAATAATGCAGCAGTCGTCGTACTCAATTCCAGCGCGCCTGGAGCGCCTACAGAGGGAATGGGAAGCCAAGCTTGGCATTCCCCCGACTCGCGCGTGAGCCGCGAACATGCACAAGGGCCTGGACCTGGACCCGAACCTGCGGGCGCGGAAGCGGAAGCACAAGCGGAAGCGGAGAGAGGCACAGATGCAGATGCAGATGCGGTTCTAGGCCCGGGATCGGATGCGCGTGGTCAGAATGCTTCGACTGGTGGTCGTGGTAGAGGGATGGTGATGTCGACATCGGGATCGACGCTTTCACCACAGATTCCCTCTCCGACGATCGTGACGAAGAAGAAGAACAAAAGGAAGAAGGAGAATTGTGAGAGCGAGGGAGATGATAAGGCTATCCAACGAGAACATCCGCTCATATCGCATATCGAAGACCTACCCACCACGACTACCAACTCCTCCAGCTGCCCTCCGAAACAATCCCAGGACACACCCATCCTCAATTCAGCACGACAATCCTCTCCCACCCAAGCCTCCACCATGCAGCCCTCCGCAAGTAGCAGCACCAGTACCAGCAGCACCAGTACCGCAAGCACCACTCCCCGCAACGGTAGCAACCGCAAACGCAACGGTGCCTCCACTCGTCTACCAGCAGAGACACAGCACGATTCCGCCGACGAAACTGCGCCGATAATGCAGCACAGGAAGGACGGTGGGTGGGACTACCAGGCCATTTCCCCGGCAATAGCGGTGCGTGAGGGGGGAACACAAGGCCAGGCCCAGCGCGAGGAAGGAGAGGGAAGGAGGAGAGGAAGTACTCGGGATGAGGAATATGAAGAATATGACGATTCAGACGAGGAACAGGAGGAGCGGCGGCGGAGTCGTCCGCTAGACTCCACACAGCAATCTCGCAGGGAGGCAGATGCGACGGACGCCTATGGGGCGGAACGCGCGGCCGTCGCTGCGGAGAGACGAGAGAAGAGGAAATGGCGGGCGTGGCTGGAGAAGTACGGGAGTATAGAGCTGGAGAATAAGGGGAGTGTTGCTAGGGATCATTTGGCACTGGGTACGTCCGTCGCGTCCCTACTACACCTCAACCCATCCCCTACCCTTCTTCTCCCGTCTTCTTCTCCTACAACCCAACCCTACACCACCAGCTAACAATCCATGCTCGTCAAAGAACGCACTTTCCTAGCCTGGCTCCGCACCTCTCTCTCCTTCGCCTCCATCGGCATCGCCATCACCCAACTCTTCCGCCTCAACACCACCATCGCCTCGCAAAACCCTCCCTCCTCTTCCCCCTCCTCCCCACCAGACCTCCTCCTCACCTCCCCCCAAACCCGCCTCCGCCACGTCGGCAAACCCCTCGGCGCCACCTTCCTCGCCGTCGCCGTCCTCATCCTCTTCATCGGCTTCCATCGCTACTTCGAGGCCCAGCATTATGTCATCCGGGGAAAGTTCCCGGCCTCCAGGGGGAGCGTGTTGGTTGTGGCGGGCGTGGCGGCGGGACTGATTGTGGCGAGTTTGGTGGTGATTTTGAGTGTGGCGCCGGGGGTTTTTGAGCGGTGAAGTAGATGGGAGAGGGAAATTAAGGAGGGATGGGGGATTGTTCGTCACTGCTAGGAGATTTGCATGCTTGTGTTGTTGTAGAGTCCTTCTATATATACTCCGGAGACCGCAGCGTCGGAGTTGGGGGAACGAGTATGATGGCGTTGTTGAATCGCATATCGATATTTTCTGAGCCCTTTCGAGAGCGAACTTTGGGCTGATTAATCCAGTGTGAACGGCACGCTCTGCAGAGATACAAGTCACAGAACACTCGACATGAGCCAGGGTATCTCGAATGTATTCGCTGCCATGTTCTGCATTGCCGTCTCAAACCACCTCCTCATATGAACCCAATACAGTCAGGACATGCACACTTTTGCAGACGCCACTTCCTCGCCATACATCTTCTTCCAACCATTCACCTCTCCAAACGGAACCAGTTGCTCCCCATCCCTCCATCTATTAATGATGCATCCTCGCCATCTCCTCCGTCGACTTGCCCGCCCTCGCGCTCGTAATGATGCCCTTGATCAGCTCCTCGACCGCATCCCAGTCATTCGTATCCACAGGCTCCAGCTCCGTCTTGAAGTACTGCGCAATATCGTTGAGCTGCTTCCAGCTCTGCTGATCGTGCACAAACGTCAGCGCCACACCCACACGCCCGAATCGACCCGTGCGCCCGATGCGGTGCAGGTACGTCTCGGGATCGGCATCGCGGCCGTTGGCCATGGTCGGGACATCCTAATTTTGTTAGAAGAGGTTATGAAATTAGAATTGATGACGAGTAACTTACGTAGTTGATGACCATGGTCACCGTTTGCACGTCGATACCGCGGGCAAGCACGTTGGTGGTGATGAGCACCTTCGCTTGGCCGCTGCGGAACTGGTCGATGATCCTGTCACGCTCCGCTCCGTCTAGGGCGCCGCTGAGTTGGGCGACCTTGTGGCCTTCTGCGACCATTCGCTTCTCGAGTTGTTCGGCAGTTTGACGAGTCTGACGCTTTTTAGCTTCTTGATATATACCACACGCCCTGGAGTATACTTACCCGCACAAAGATGATTGAGGAAGCTTGCTCCATCAGTCCGTAGAACTTGAGCAAAGTCGCATACTTGTCCGTATCCTTGTCGATGTCTATGTAGAGCTGCTTGATACCCTCAATGGTAAGCTCTTCGTGTTTCAAAGTCAAGACGTTGGCGCTCGGTGCGAACATCCGAGCATACTCGATGACATGGACGGGGAAGGTCGCAGAGAAGAGAACCGTCTGGATGTTACGAGGAAGCATTCTAAAACAGTCAGCAAACGTAGCGAACTTGGTCACGGTGGATGCTTACGATTTCACGCGGGTGCATTGTTCGCCGAGACCCTGCTGGTCGAGCATGTTGTCGGCCTCATCCAGAACGAGAATCTTCATGTGCTTGGTGTCAATGGCCCTGCGGCGAATCGAATCCATTGCCGTGCCCGGTGTGCCGACGAGCACATGTGCGTCGTACTTCTGGTTGCGCTTGGTGGTATCGGGAATGGCGGCCATGGTAACCAGGCCTTCCATGAACTGTCCCATGTGTGTTATGACTCCCAGAATCTGTCGCGCAAGCTCGCGGCTAGGTGCAAGCACGAAAGCTTGAGGAGCCAGGATGCTCAGGTCGATGCGCGAAAGGATGTTGAGCGAGAACGCTGCGGTCTTGCCGGTTCCTGACTGTGATTGCGCAATCATGTTCGTGGGGGGATTCATGAGGAGGAGAGGAAGCGCCTTCTCTTGGATCTTGGACGGTTTCCGGAAACCCATGTTCTTGATGCCTTTGAGTAGTTCTTCTTTCCTGTTGGAATATCGTCAGCACGCCATAGCGAGCACAGGGAGCCACGAACAAATCTTACAGATTCAACTCTTCGAAAGATTTGGCGGAGAAGAGAGGGTTGTTAGGATCCTGCTGCATGTCCGCGAGCGTCACCTCAACGTCCGCCTCGGGCTCTTGCAATGCGGATCCATTTTGTGTCGGAGCAGCGCCGTCGACTTGGGCCGTTGCCAGACTCTGCTCCTCCGGTGCTTTTGAAGTCTCCGGCCCCTTGGGAGGTGCGGCGGCCGGGGTTGCCTCCGTTGAAGACATGGTGTCGGCGGTGAGAACTCTCGAGAGTGGGATGGTGTATCCCTTGTGGATTGCGCAGACGGCGGAAAAAGATAAAATGATAGTGGGGAGTGCTTGGAAATAGACCCGCTATGCTTTCCAGCTGGTTGACGGCCGACTGAGCAAACAGTTGGTTGTTTGTTGCTTTGTCGGCGTGGAAAGAAAGACAATCAAGGCAACATTGTGAGAGCTCGGTGGCGCGGGGCAATTGTGGCTCCTGTGGCTGAAGCGGCTACCCTATTTCGACTAGTGCGAGTCGCGGGGAGGTGAAATGCAGGGGAGACATGGAAACATGCTGAACATGTCTCAAGCGCTGCAGGTCATTGACGACTGCTTTGACCAGTGCAAACTACAGGATTCTTGTGTTATTCTTTGCGTCGTGCACCAGTAGCTCTTTGTATTCGAATTTAGTATACAGAACCGGCAGCCACTTCCGCCCCTGTCCAACAACGCGGCGTGAGCAGTGAACCCCACTATGCCCAACGCCAGCCTCCGAGTTCACTACACTACAACCCGCTGAGCCATCCTCCCTCCATGTCATGCGTCTGGCTAGGTCAAGCTCCCTCTCCGTGTTCACTGCCGCCTCGTAAGCATGGAGATTGATATTGCGCCGCAGTTTGGAGCCGAATTGAAGGTACTCTTCTCGATCTACATTGCCCGTTTCTGGTACTAACGCGCATGCGTCTAGGATGGGTTTAAGACAGTGAATGCCTGGGTACGTACCTGCAATGACTGAGCAGCACAGATCGCCTCTGTCTCCCCCTGAGCATCCGAAGTCGCGAGTCTGAGACAAATGCGCAGGTCGGCGGTGGTATAGCTTGGTTGGACGACATCCAACAGTTCTACCGAGAACGAAGCGCCATAGAAAAGGAATACGCCCAGAAACTCAACGCACTAGCCAAGAAGTACTATGAGAAGAAGGCCAAGAAGACGAGCAGCCTGAGCGTCGGCGACACGCCGACGGTAACCCCAGGCTCACTTGAGAGGTACACCCACGAGACGACATACAAGCCCGAATGGTACTAATACAAATGTGTGATGTAGTGCGTCTATGACCACATGGGGCGTCCAATTGAACACCCTCGAATCTCGCGCTTCTGAACATGACCGGTTCGCTACAGCACTCGTCTCCAATCTTGCCGACCCTCTTAAAGTCCTCGCCGGTCGTTACGAAGAGATCCGAAAATGCCACGCCGAATATGCAGTCAAGCTGGAGAAGGAGAGGGATAGTGCATATGCGGATCTGCGCAAGATGAAGGGCAAATACGACGGCGTGTGTCAGGAGGTGGAGAATCGCCGGAAGAAGATCGACTCCTCCTTCGACCATGGCAAGCAGAAGGCGCGGAATGCTTTCGAGCAGCAGCAGCTTGAGATGCGGAATGTGAAGGTAAGGAGCATATATCACGCTACGGTTACGACGTTCTAACATGGTACAGAACACATATATCATCAGCATCAACGTAACAAACAAGCAAAAGGAGATGTACTATCATCAATACGTCCCTGAGCTGCTAGATGTAAGCATACATTGCGAGTTTCCGAAAATCAATGCTCATTTCGTCTAGAGCCTTCAAGATCTTTCCGAAACCCGTGTCCAGAAGCTGAACGATATCTGGTCACTGGCCGCACAGATCGAAACTTCAACCCTGCGCCGGAGCATTGAATACCTCAACCACCTCTCCGCTGAGATCCCTCGAAACGACCCACGCTTGGATTCCATGATGTTCGTCAGGCACAACGCCGGGCCCTGGCAAGAACCCGCGGATTTCCAGTTCGAGCCAAGCCCCGTGTGGCACGATGATGACAATCTTGCAACCGACGACTCTGCTGTGGTCTTTCTTCGCAATGTTTTGACGAAGACAAAAGCTGCTCTGGCAGAGTACAAACGTGATCTAGATAAGAAGCAAAGAGAGGTGGAGGGGGCTAGGAGAGTGCGGCAAAACATTCGGGAGGGAAAGGACAAGAGAGATGAGGTGGAAATTGTTCGCGCAATCTTGGCCCTTCAAGAGACTATGCATGAGACGGAGCGACAGAAGGTCAGCGCCGAGGTGGAGGTGTCGACCATTACCACTGCCGTGGGTGACCTTAGCCTTGGGGCAAGAAACCACAACTTCAAGTCTCAGACGTTCAAGATCCCTACCAATTGCGACCTCTGCGGGGATCGAATATGGGGGTTGTCTGCAAAAGGCTTCGACTGCAAGGACTGCGGCTATACATGCCACAGCAAATGCGAATTGAAAGTCCCCGCCGACTGCCCCGGCGAGCAGACAAAAGAAGAGCGTAAGAAGCTCAAGGACGAGAGGCAGAAGGCCGCACATAGCGCCGCATCCACTCCGGCGAACGGCCACGCCCACGACGCGCAGGCCAGCAAACCCGCAATATCACGGAGCGATACGGTAAACTCGATGAACACTTTGAGTTCAGGATACTCGGCGACAGCACAACGGTCCGTTTCTGCTCATGGGGCCATGGCGCCGACGGCGGAGGAAGCGCCTGAGAAGAAGGCCGCGCCCGCGCCGAGGAGGAATCGAATAGTAGCGCCTCCACCCACGCAGTATATAAAACCGGATGAGTTTGAAGCATCGTCGGCTACCCCTCCCGCGCCATCCGAACAAAAGGGGAGGATGCTGTATGCGTATCAGCAAAACGGCGAGGGGGAAATCACGGTCCCAGAAGGGAGAGATGTCACGGTTCTAGAACCTGATGGTAAGGTCCACGAATTTTTGCATCTCACGAAAATTCCTAATAACTCACTCTCTCAGACGGCTCAGGCTGGATGAAAGTCCGCGCGGGCGCCAAAGAAGGCCTCGTCCCAGCTTCCTACGTCGAGCTCCTCCCCGCCAGTCCCGCTCCCCACCAAGCCTCAGCCCCATCCACATCCACCACGCACCGCCCGGACTCGAGCTACTCCGCGTCGTCGGCTTCCCTAACCAGCAGCATCACCAACACCATGTCCACGACGGCGACGGGCAAGAAGAAAGGCCCCGCCGTGGCGCCCAAGCGCGGGGCCAAGAAGTTGAAGTACGTCGAGGCCATGTACGACTACGCGGCGCAGAGCGAGGCGGAGCATAGTATGACGGAGGGGGAGCGGTTTGTGCTGGTGAATATGGATGCGGGGGATGGGTGGGCAGATGTCGAGAGGGATGGGGTGGTGAGGAGTGTGCCGGCGAATTATATTCAGATGGTTTAGTTGGGGGAGGGAGCGTGGGGGGATTGGGTTGGGGGTTCTTGGGATAGAGGTAGAGAGGTGCGTGGTTATATAAGAAATGGTGTCGTGGTGGGTGGTGGGAGATGCATTCGAATGTGCATTTTTATTTCTTCTTCTCCTCTTCTTTTTTCCTCTTCTTTCTTCTCTGTGAGTATGTAGGAGGTGAACGTGTGAGCGAGCCCGGGGAATCAGGGGCGTTTGTAGAAATGGTCGCATTGGAAGGCGGATATGTATAAATCTGGGAGGAGCTGTGGAGTCTTTCGATGATGAACGTGTCCTTGACATTTTCTTTGCGTGCCGGGGAGCTTTTCTGCTCTCCAGTCAGTCAATCAGTCAAGCCAACACATCAATCTGCAAGTCCCAGCTCCAATAACGAGTCCCCTTTACAGCACACTACATTTCTCCCCAGCAGCCCGCCGACTTCCGGCCAGGACGCATAGTCGAAGCGTACTTATTTCAGTATCCATTGTGACTTCCTAGTAGACAAGCAGCGAATTATTTCCTCAAGTATATATATATCATATATATTACTTCATATCTAACATCCAGGCCGTACATATCCGCACGGGAGCCTGCCTGCTTGGGTTATTCAAACGTTTCACTGTGCGGGTGCGAATGCGAATGCGACTGAGATCGCCACGAGCATGTAAAATCTACAACAACACAACCGGGGTAATAAGGTATTGGACAACGCTTTTCTGGTTATTCTTCCCATGGCACGTAGAAGAGAGGGAGTGGGAGAGATGTAAGGCGCAGAGCAGGGGAAGGAAGGAAGAAGAGCGAGACGAGGGAGAAGGATGCTTGTCCGAAGTGATAGGTGGTTATCTGGGATCAGATGGATATATAGGTAGGTAGGTAGGTGGGAAGCTAGGGTAGCTACTCCCTCTTCTTCTTCTTCTTCTTCTTCTTCTTCTTCTTCTTCTTCTTCTTCTTCTTCTTCTTCTTCTTCTTCTTCGCGCGGTTCTCTCCCTTCCTTTCACCTATATCCCTCACGCCAGGTTCGTCGAGTGAGCGATTACCTATCTACCCACCCACCTAGCAAACGGAGAGTATCTCCCCAGTAGAATCGGAACATAAAGACAAGGACCTAATCTCAACTGAAATGGAACACAAGGACAAAGAACCGACATCTAACGACACGGCCTTTCATTCAAGTCTCGAGTATAACCCTCATACGCATGTACATGTCACGGAAAATGCAGCTGCAAAAGAGTGTGATTTTCATTCGTGCTCCTGGCTTACTTCATTTATCTAGAGCAACATCCACCCTTCGTTGTCTTCTCTTCCATGTTTCCTCCTCTATCATACCTGCTCCACACTCCAGAGTCAAAGCCAGTAATGAATGCACAGTGTTCCCGAGCCACAGGCTCAAGACCATGGATCCGCGTTCCCCATTAGAATCGGTTCGCGTGATTTCTGTATCGAAAAGTTCAGAAAAAAAAAAAAAAAAAAAAAAAAAAAAAAGGAAAACATCAGAAAACAGGAGCCCGATATAGCTCGAATCAGGCACTCGAGACTACACGGTTGACGAAAGAAAACCAAAGGAAAAGGGCAGAACAGTAGCAGATAAAAAACCCTCCTGCTATTCTGCTGTAGAAAAAACCAAAAAGCAAAAAACAAAAGTCATGACTGGCCGTAAGAACATCGTGGAAAATCACCACGGATTATGCACAGGGACCCCGCCTCGAAGATCAACTCGAGCGAGTCCCGAACCCCACGCATACGCGTCATATCCAGAGTCCCTTGCCTAATACACTGTGCTCTTGCGCTTCTCAGCACTGGTCAGAACCAGCATTGGCATCTTCCGTCGCTGGGGCTCCTCCGCACGAATCTCAACCAGTCCACCGCCAACATAACCCTCATCGCTGCTCACGCTGTTCGCCGTGTAGGAGCCATTGGTTGAGGTTCGCTCGCGGGAGCGCTCCTTTGAGGCTTTGAGTTCGGAGCCGATGGCACCATTGGCAGCAGCTCGCAGACTCCCGATACTGGGCTTGCCGGACAGGCTACCGCTCCCACCACTGTGGACGCTATCGGAGTCGTTGTCGGACACCGGGAAAGACATCTCAGTCTCGCTCACAGGCGTCATGCTTCCCGAACTGCCAGCCCCTCGTCTGATCCTAGCATTGGCAAGATTGCTCATGGCTGCCCTTCGGCGACGCGTGGCGAAGTTCTTGCTCCCCTCATGCTTGGACGTGGGGCTGCTCTGGAGTTCCTCGAGCGGGGGCGGACCCTTGGGCTGGCGAACAGGGTGCTCGCCAGCGCGGCCTTGACCGGGACCGAACGTGCCAGTCATGGGAGTGGCGGGGAATCCAACAGGGCGCACAAAGGCAGATTTGGGACCCTCGGGTGTCTCCTGCTTTCCGTCCAGAGCAAGCGATGACACCGTCTTCTTGTGGCCACGACGGAATGCATTAGCGGATGGTGGCGGAAGAGGAACAACATCCTGAGGCGGGGTCAACGACTTCTTGGGTGGCGAAGTGCTCCGAGCCCACGGGCTAGGGCTGGACTCATTTGGTGGAGAAACCTGGACCGTGGGGGCAGCCGACTTTGGCGGAGAATCGGCAAAGCGTGGAGTTGGAGGGGGAGGCGAGTGCGACAGATTCGTCTCAGCAAACTGCTGTGCGAGGTTGTTGATGCCTTGCTGTTGGGAAATCTGCCTCTGATCTACAACGTAGCTGTACTGCCCTGTCAACTGATTGTAGGTCAGATACACGCCGGGCTGTCCAGTTTCCTGAGCCAATTGGGTGTTCTGGAATTGCTGTGCATAGTTGTTGAGCTGAGGCGTGAAAGGCGTAGATGGGTACTGCTGGGACTGTCGCAAGGCCTGCATATTCAACTCTGCGAGATGTTGGGCAGTGAGATTGTAAAGCTGTTGCTGGAGCTGTTGCTGCCTGCGCTCGAGGTAGAGCTTCGTTTGCAAGAGCTCGGCAGCAAGATTGGGATCAACGGATCCCTCATCCAGCGACGGAGGAGCGAGGACCTGGTCAGGCAGACCGTAGACCATCTGCTGCTGGGCCAGCTGGTGATGTACAGCGGTTCCGAAAGTAGAAGCCATGGCGGTCTGAGGAACACCGTAGTTGGCTCCCTTCAACATTTGCTGGGCATCGAGGTGCTGAGGAAGATAGCCGGCTTGGTTAACAGCAATATTATGCTGAGCGGTGTGGTACGGGGCCGAGGCAGGCGGCTGGACAGAACTCGGAGTCTTGGGAGCGGTGCGAAGACCGGCAAGGAGATGGCCGCGGCTGGTGCGAGGCGTCTGAACGTCGGGATACGCATTCTCAGCGATGGGAGCTACTTTCGGGGTAGAGGTGAGGCTGAGGCGGTTCACCTGGCCAAGTCTCCCGCGAGAGGCAAAACCTGCGCTGGGACGAGCCAGACCGCCGCTGGGCTGAACATTGTTGTTATATGTCATCTGAGCAAGACCGCCAGCATCCATGCTGATGAAGTTGTATTCTTTTGCTTGAAAGCGGGTCGTTGGATATGGGTAAAGAAAATCGAGCTAAAGGGATGCGCGGAACCACGTACGAAAAGGATACCGAATCGAAAGACAATAGCCGAGAGCGAGAAGACAGGGAGCGACGGGGATGCCGAATCAGGTCGGAAGAGATGAATGGAGGGCGCCCGAGCGGCAGACACGAGCGGGATTAGAGTATTAAGGGATCGAGTCGATCGGAGTGGTACGGTAGAGGGGTTGAAGGCAATGGTCCGACAAACAAGGACAAGTAGATAATTAACCAGGTTGCAGGTGGTCGTGGGTTGCGGTTGCTGAGCGTGCGATTGGGTTAAGGTAGGGACGCTTGGTGGGGTTGAGTGCAGGCGCGGCCAACCAGGCAGGCGAAAATTGAAGGTGAAGAATGAACAAGAAGGTTCGAAGCGAGTTGGATCAAAGATTGTGGATCCAGACGACGAAGGGGGTGAAGAGGTCGACTGGCGGGCACTCGATGGGAGTCAAAGAGCGACGATACTGGCGTGCTCGAAGGGATTCGGATTAGGTAGGGTGAAGCAGAGGTCGAAATACTGCGTAAGGCTGCGGTCCTGAAAGGGGCGACAAGTTAAGAGATGCAGAAGGTGCACGGGGCGACCAGGGCGACCGAAGAAGAGAGCGACCAGACGCCGTTTTTCGATGGACGCCGCAAGGACGGAATGAGAAGACAGATGGCGGACTGGTGGGAGGGGGAAGAATGAAGACGGAGGGAGGAGGGAGAGGAGGAGGAGAAAGGTGAAGGTGCGACGGGGGCCGGGGAGAGGCGGGCCTTGGTCAAGTATTGTTTTCTGGCTGGATCGCCTAGAGAGGGCTAGCGCGGACTAGCGCCTTGGCAGGGCCTTTTCTCTTCTTCGTTCACTTTCACCCTTTGACGCTCTCATCTCTCATCACGCGCACGGGCCGCACTCAGGGGCACGCATCCATTTGATCAATGATAGTTGAAACGCGCCCGTGATGACAACAACAATGCGCATCCAACGTCGGTTCTTTCTCTGTCACTACATACCGGAAACTGCTGCGCTGGCTCCAGAGGTGAGCAGCAGAGCAGGTAAGCAGCAGCGGCGAACTGGTGGGCGGGCGGCAGAGGCTCAACCCTACGCCCTCTCATTGCTCGAACATGATGGTGGCCGTGGATCTCTCGCAGCACCAAGGGCGTCTACGCCGGCCATTCGCTGGTCGCAGAGGGGAGCAAAGGGCATCGGCTCAGCCAACGGCGGCTAACACCCACCATCAGCCCGACAAGCCAGTCAAGGCTGGCCACTCAGCGTGCGTCGCGCCTTTACCATGCTAATTAGACAGATTATTGAGGATATCTACCTACAGTAGTTCGGAGTGATGAGGATACATGTGGCAACAGAAACGGACAAAGTGCGCGCAGGTAGATGAAGGCCTCCAATCTGCAGTGCTCACCAGTTCATCATTTGCGCATGAACCGCAAAGTCTCATCATAGCCTCTCCGATGACAAGACCGTCAGCAACCTTCGACGAGAGCCTGAAGCCGCCTCAGCTCGGTGCCGAGTTGATAATCCCTCGTCGCAGGCCGGGGGATGCACGCTCGTCCCCACGTCTGAAACTCGTCGCACCAACGCGGAGAGCGAAATCTCGCTAGTCGTTCCAAGGTTTCGCCCTCAATGTCAGGAACGCGTTGTTGAATTTGATAAAGTGTGGAAACCATCATGTGTTCGTTCGTTGGGTCGGCGTTTCGTTCCCAGCACTTTTGGCTCATGCGAACTCCTCGTCTCTCCCACTGATTGTTCAAAAAATTGGGAATGCAGCTGCGGTGCGCGAATCCATATGATACACTCGCCATTTACGTCAGCCGTTAACTCCAACACCTCAGGAACGAGGGGAATGGGTTGGGGTTTGGACGGTCGATTAGTGGGTTGGTGGTCCTGCGTCGAGTAGGAGTTGGGCTTTCGATTGTGGCAGTGGTAGAGATTTTCCAGCGATCCATAACGGCTTTGTTTGATTGAAGAAGTGTGAGAAAGGATGAGATAGGAGGGTTGGGACTTCGCAAATGGCAGCCCTGGAGGTGCGAGACGACTCCGTACACATGCACACCACCACCAGCACCACGACCTCGTACACCGCAAAACTGCATCTGCGACCATTAATCCGCGCACCACGCCGGGAATAATGAGAAATCATTATGCCTACGCGCACCATCCAGTATTTTCTTATATCAGATTGCGAACCGGTCGCCCAAACATGTCTCTCGCTGTTGACGACGACTACTCCGTACAGATTCCTCCAACAATCCACCGGCCTGCTGTTCGGCCTCCAAACCTCTCATCCCAAGTTCCCAACCTATTTTTTGAAACCCCCAATCCCGGCCCAATGTTTCACCCCTGTGAGCCACGCCATGGTGGCGCATCGAGCCAATCACAAACATTACTCTGCTCATAACTGTTTGAACTAAGACCACCAGTTCTGGGATCCGATGTTGACGCGCGACTCCATGGACAAGCCATGTTCGTATCACGGATCACGGAGAGAACCAGAGGGGCCGGAGCGCTTGCTTCGAATACTGCCGCACCCGAGCTTGTACGATGATCCATCACATGTTGGTCGTGCGGCGCAGCTGCAAGGACGGAGCACAGCATCATCCAGTCTTCTCAGCAGCGCAAACGCTACAAAGGTGGGACATTGTGAAACGCCCCCTTCAGACATAAGCAAGGCGTAGCGCACCCCCATGAACTTCTGCGATCAGAGTATGTACCTGCTCCAGTAGAGCTCCTGGCAACCCTCTTGAGTTTATCACTCCTCAACTTTCAGGTCCCAATTTTAGGGGCGCTGTGGTGGCTTTGGTTTGCTTGTTTTTGTTGGCCGTACGGAGTAGGGCTGGCCTGAATACGGATACCCCGCTGCACGCGACCCTCTTGCAGAGAGAGCGCGAGTCTCAAAAGGAGACGGAAGACGGACCGGATCCGCATTGAGGAGCTGAGGGCTGGGATCTGGTTTACAAGAATCGAGGGTTTCCTGCGCTTTTTCTACTTGGGACTTTGAAGAATACCCTATCACGGCGTGGATACTCTGGCTTTTGACACACACTCAGGAAGGTCGACATTCATCCATCCAAGGAACCGGCATATCCGTTCTTCTTACTGGGAGAGTCTAACCCTCGGCCTCATTACTCGGTTTGGCACTTATTGGTCTTCGCTTTATGATACCCTCTATACCACAACACAAACGCGTAACGAGAGTCCTCTCGACGAACACTCCGCAGGCCGGACGTCAACGCTGGATTCCCATCACCTTACCTCACTGGACTCCTCCTATTCCAAGAACTCTCGCAACCTTCAGTGCTGCAAACACGACATCTTGAGCTCGAAAGCCTCACCGCGAGTCCGGTCTCTCATCCACCCCTCCACACCTTCAAAATCACTCCTCCAACCCAGCCACAATGATCTCCCTCGCCTCCCTCTTCCTCCTCATCAAACTCATCATGATCACCGTCGTCGGCCTCTACTTTGCCGAAAAATGCGGCTACACCTCCTCCGAGCCCTCGCACCAGGCCTTCGTCCCCCGGAAACAACTGCGGCCCCACCTCCCACCCTACGCGACTGGTAGAAGTCGCCTCGACAACATGCACACGGCTCCAACAGCCCCATTCCCACTCGTCAGCGAGAGACCTAGCTCGCGATCTGGCCTGCAGAGCCAGGAATTGCAGCGTGCGGTTCAGGAAGCGGTGGCGAGGAGGACGGGGTCGCCTGTCAGGACGCGGAGTCGGAGTAGTACGGCTAGTAGTGCGAGTGCGCAGTCGAGGGGTTCGGAGGGCCGGACGAGGAGTCCGTTGAAGATGAGTAGTAGTGTGTCGAAGAGTAAGAGTAAGAGTCGGAGTAGGGAGAGGGAAGAGGGGAAGGAGGAGAGCAAGGAAAGGAGAAGGGGGGTGTTGCGCAGGGGTCGGTCGGGTTCGAGTGGTTCGAGTGGGTCGAGGGGGTGAGAGTCGGAGTCATGAGTTGCGGTTGTGAGTTGTTCATGGTGGAGAGGAATCGTTGCGCTTTTGTTTGAGGCGAGGCATGGTGGTTGTATTGTATGTCAGCGTGATCATGAGTTATGAACTTGTATGGAGGTAAAATATTAGGCGTTAGATACTCCAAGCAATTGCTACGTCCCTGCCTTATATCTCTTATTCTTTCGTCAACACCTCGCGACCTTGGATCCTTCTCATAGCCGTTCGATTGAGAGGTAAGGGGAAGCTGTTGAGGTAAAGTCACTGTTAACCAGGTCTTGCAGAGAATCTGGTGCGATACTAGGAATGCCCGGAGCTGTATATATTTGAAGACTCCCACCTTACACAACTTTGTCGTTTCTCAGTAGAAACTAACGTTGTCAAAAGCTGTGTAGGAAGAGAGGGAAAGCATGCTTCATTCGCTGCCAAGCTTCGGTCGCTCTTGGCTGACGGCACGCTTTGCCAGGACCCATGACGACCAACCTCCGATTATCTCCAGCTGCATACTTCAGCTAGTAGTAAATACGGAGTACACAGACGACAATCATCGATACTATTGACAAATGGAGGGCAGTCACAACATTTCTTAATTCCTCACGCACGGACTCACCATGTCGAAGTGCATACGCTACCTCCTCACAACGCTCTCGATAGCAACCGCCGCACTCACCGCCATGCCATCCGCACCTCAACAGCCAGACTCCGCACAAGCCGTCCTCGAGCAATCCCCCGCCCGCCCCTTCGGCACATCGCACAAACAAGGCGCCGGGCACTTCAGCGAATGGAGCCGCGCGACCAAGAAAGAATTCCTCATCGACTGGCAAGCGGGCCGCGCCTCGGAGTGGATCCTCGTGCAAGGCAACGAGGGAGGAGACCTGGATAGCATGACATCTGCACTGACCTGGGCATACCATCTGGAGCATTCGACGGAGAACTCGTCCCAGCCCGTCAAGGCGATTGCGTTGTTGCAGACGCCGACGGATGCATTGGATCTGCGGCCCGAGAATAAGTTGGCGTTGAAGAAGTCGAAGATGACACCGGGGCATGAGGATTTGCTGACCATGGATGAGTTGCCTGAGGATCCCGAGACGTTGAGTCCGAAGTTGAGGGGGATTGTGCTGGTGGATCATGCGGTGCCGTTGCGGAAGTGGAGGAATGCGAGGATTTTGGTGAGTTCAATGCTCTCAGGTCTCTCTCCATCGTATGCTAATCTCACCTGCTAGTCTATCTTTGATCACCACGTTGATAAGGGAGCCGGACCCAACGCCGATCCCAGGGTGTTCGAGAAGGCCGCTAGCTGCTCTTCACTTGTTGCTCGCCAGATGCTCGACGAGCTGGAGAAGCTGGACCAAGAGTACCACATGCCTCACGAGCTTCTGGAGCTCATCTTGAGAGCCATTGCCATTGACTCTGGAGGTCTGAAGAACGACGTCACCACGGATACCGATATCGAGACGGCCAAGCGTGTGCTGAAGCGAAGCAACTGGCGCGACTCACGCCTGAAAGATGTGATGAAGGATCTGGACGACGAGCTCAGCGCTGCCAAGTCCCATCTCGATCATCTGAGTGTTCGAGATCTCTTGCGCCGGGACTGGAAAGGTGACCTGGTCGACACGCCGTCCCCCCGCACCCCCACGGTCAGCTTGGGATTTGCCTCGATCCCGTACTCTCTGGATGAACAGATTGAGAAGACTGAATTCCACGAGCTTTTCGATTGGTTCGCCATCCACGCAGCTTGGACCGCTGCGGTAGGCGTGGACATCAGTGTCTGTCTGAACAAGTACAAGATCCGCGACGAGAGCGGCAAAAAGAAGAAGATGAGAGAGATTGTGCTGGTGGTGCGCGACGACGTGCGCATCAACGAGGATCAGGCGAATTCCCTTTTCCGTACGGTGAAGAAGGCGCTCGAGGACAACAAGGAGCTCGGTCTCAAGCCGTGGCACAGAGCAAACGAGCTTGCGCCCAGGCAGATGGTCTGGACACACGAGTCTGGGGCTGGGAGGAAAGTCATTCGACCTATTGTCGAAGAGGCGGTCATGGCGTGGGATTAGTAGACTGTGTATACAGACTAGAACTTGTCTGACATGTACGCGCGGACCACGATTTCCTGGTAGTGAAACCGTCTACGGAGAGAAGTCGGCCGAATACTCGATCAAATGAAGCCAAAGCAACACAGCACTCGCCTTCGGCTGGCCTCTACAGTCTCCAGAGTCGCAGATTTCGACTCCGACCTCGGGAATGATTGATAATATAAATGCACGTCAACGCGGAGTACATGGAGATCGACGTGGCGGCGGAGCACTCGAGCGTCCGAGGTCGTTGGAATGTGCGATAAATGACGCTCGTTAGTGTATCCTCTTACCATGACTAGCTCAGAGACTAAGCAATGGCTGGCTTATTTCCGAGGCTTGTTTCTGCGGCAAATGAGAGAGAAAATGTGCCTTCGCCGAAACGCCACCAGGAACCGGCTTGCGGATCGGTCCAGGGCCTGATGCTTGATATCGCCACACCACAAAAGTCCGACATGGAGTGACGTCTGACGCTTCAACGCGTGCACACAAGAAGTTCCTCTGTTCGGATTCAGAGATGGGCAGTGTCCAGGACGATATTGGGATAACTGGGAATCCGTGTTGACCAGTTTAAACTCAAAGTATCAAGGATCCGCAGAGGGTCCACCGATATTCTCACCACCGCTAAGACCATGTGGACCTCCACCACGGCCGACCTGTCGCCGTACGCTTCTCTTGCCGCACAGGCACTAGATAACCCAAGTGCGAGATGGCAAAGGGTTGCGGTGCGGCGATCCCCGAGGGTAGACGGTCAAAACCGAGCCTCTCCCTCCCTTCCCCAAGGTTCACACTTCTTCCTCCGCATACTACCCCGGACTGCCATCCCATATCCGTCACTGCCGGCGTACTCCTCCCTCCTACACTCACTCCCCTACGAAACCGGGCAGCTTATCGGATATGGCCAGTCCTTCTGACACGTCGTTGTCCATTGACACTCCGGACTCGCTGCAACCCAAGCAAGATGCTCTCTTTGACACGGAGAAGGGAGATGCCTACGCACTCGACCAGCAGACGACGATCCACGAAGGCGAGGAGAAGTTCCACAAGCTGGGTTGGAAGCGGATGACCATCTGCCTGATTGTGGAAGCCATCGCCTTGGGCTCTCTGAGTCTACCAAGTGCCTTCGCTACTCTGGGAATGGTTGCTGGGGTTATCGCCTGCGTTGGGCTCGGTCTGGTTGCCATATACACGAGTTATGTGGTCGGCAAGGTCAAGCTCCTGTATCCTCACATCATGAATTATGGCGATGCCGTGAGATTGATATGGGGTCGTCCTGGGTACGAGCTCGCAAACATCATGTCCTGCATTTTCCTCCTCCTCCTGGTTGGCTCGCACACACTCACTGGAACGATTGCATTCATCAACATCGTTGACAACTACACCATCTGCGCCATTGTCTGGGGCATCATCTCAGCCGTCCTTCTCTTCATCCTGGCCATCCCACCCACCTTCGCCGAGTTCGCGATCCTCGGCTACATCGACTTTGGCTCCATCATCGCCGCCATCCTCGTCACCATCGTCGCAACTGGCGTCCAAGCCAGCAACGCTCCCGGCGGCCTCGGTGCCGTCACCTGGTCCGCCTGGCCTCCCGAGGGCGTCAGCTTCTACCAAGCCTTCCTCGCCGTGTCCAACATCATCTTCGCCTACTCCTTCGCCGTCTGCCAGTTCGCCTTCATGGCCGAAATGCACACGCCCAAGGACTACGTCAAATCCATCTGGAGCATCGGCCTCATCGAAATCTGCATCTACACCCTCACGGGCGCATTGGTCTACGCCTTCGTCGGCGCCGATATCAAATCCCCCGCGCTGCTGTCCGCCGGCCCCACCGTCTCGCGCGTCGTGTTCGGCATCGCGCTCCCCGTCATCTTCATCTCGGGCTCCATCAACAGCATCGTCCTCTGCCGGTACGTCATGGACCGCGCCTTTGCCCACTCGCCCATCCGCTTCGTCAGCTCGGCCCGCGGCTGGGCCGTCTGGCTCTCCCTGCTCGCCGTCGTGACGGTCCTCGCGTGGGTCGTCGCCAGCGCGATTCCCTTCTTCAACGCCCTGCTCGGCCTCATCTCGAGCTTGTTCATCAGCGGGTTTACGTTTTACTTCCCCGCGCTGTTCTGGTTCCAGTTGGTCAAGCAGGGCAAGTGGAATCGCGACTGGAGGAATGTGGGTCTCTCGGTCGTGAATGGCGTCGTGTTTCTGATTGGTATGATCCTGTTGGGGTGCGGGACGTATGCTAGTGTTAAGGATATCCTGGAGCAGTATCGGGTCGGGGATGTGAGGAGCCCGTTTACGTGCAGTGCGGCGGCGTATACGTAGGGGAGGGAATGGGGTTGTGGGGTTTTTGGGTTTTGAGTACTTTCTTTGGTTAACGTTTGGGGAAGCGAGTTGGTGTTGGGGTTTTTTGTACGATAGCGCTTTTTTTCTTTTCTTTTTGTGTTTTGGGGTTGGGGTTTTGGTTGGCTTTTCGCATTTCATTGGACTTGCATTGACATTTTGCATCTACGCATGCATTCCCAGGCGTTTTGAATTGGGGCTGGTTCCCTTCTCCGCAGTCGGCGCTGAGGAGATGTAGGCGTTTGGTTGACGCATGATTATATTCTGTGGTCGCATCTATGAGCGAGGAGTTGAGTAGAGGTATGCAGTAGAGGTATACAGTCAATCGGCGATATCCGGTTACAGTTACTAAGACCCCCTCCCTTGTGCGAGAAACACGTGTGTGTGATGCAGATGTGATGCTTGTGAGGAGATGGGAGTGAAGGAGAGCGCAATCGCTCGTCTTGTTTATTGCTTTTCTTTGCGTGTTAGTCCATGGGATGGGGGAAGGGGGTGGAAAAGTCGAGTTAGAATGAAGATGATTGTTTTATCCCTCTGCGGATGTGTCTCAGCAAGGTGAAAGGAGACGCACCGGTTGGAAGAAGAGAAGAGGGTGAGTGTTTGTTGTATGTATATGATTATGCAGATGCTCGCTTCAGCAATGTTCGTATACTGACAGGTCAGAGACTTCCGCTACTGCTGCTGCATATAGCGCCCCGTGTAGCAGATGCATGAATCACCCATTGACACCATCTTGCCGTTTCGACTGACGAAGACTGCGTAGCTCTTCCCATTCATCCCCTTCCCACACCCAACTCCCCAACTCCCCACCTCCCTCTCCTCCCTCTCCTCCCTCCAAGCGAATTACCCCTCACCCCAGCATACTCCTCTTCCTCCCCCTCAACCTCACCCCCTCCAACCTCCTCAACGAAGCCTTGGCCCCGGGGTAACTCTCCCCATACGCCCTCAACACCTCGCCAAACAGCCTCTCGGCCGTCGGATGCGTGGCCGCGAACGCGCGCTCCAGGACGTACAGATCCACGGCGCGATCCTCCTCCTGTGTCTGGCGCAGCGACTGCGCGGCGAGGCCGAAGTCGATGAGGACGATGGTGCCGGCCAGGTAGGCGGATACGTCTTCCTCTTCTTCGTCGACGTTGGGGGATGCATTGGGAGAGGTAGAGGTGGGCGGGGAGGGAGAAGAAGGGCGCAACATGATATTACTCGTCGTCAGATCGCCATGCACGACACCCGTCGTATGCAACTTCCCCACCGCGCGACCAATCTTGCGCATCAGGTCCAGCATCGCTTCATCTCTCTCCTCCCCTTCTCCCTCTCCCTCCTCCCCTTCTCCTTCTCCCTCCTTCCCTTTTACCCTCCACCCCTCCCTCTCCACCCACCAATCCAAAACCCTCCTCACCGTCTCCCCCGCCACAAACTCCAAACACAACCACCCCGCCTCCCAATCCCCGCCCAGCACCGCGGGAACAGCGACGCCCTCGCGTCGACACCGCACCAGCACGCGCGCTTCGGCGAGGAGCCGCGCTTTCGTCAGGCGCCGGTCGAGCGTCGGGTGGCGGTAGGGTTTCGGGGGGCGGTACTTGAGGATGGCAGGCGTGGAGGGGGTGAGGAAGGTGGTGCGGTAGACGAGGGCTTCGGCGCCTTGGGTTAGCGGGATGAGCGGGGTGGGCGTGTGGGTGAAGGGGGGTGGGAGGGTGTGGTGGGTGTGGGTTTGGGGCTGGGGTTGTTGTTGTTGTTCTTGTTGTTGTTCTTGGAGGAGTTGTTCGGAGGGGGATGTTGATGTGGATGTGGTGGAGGGGTTGTCGGTCGTGGGTTCTGGTGGCATGGCGGTTGTGATTGGCACAATTGGTAGCGGCGGACAGGCAGGACGGATGTACGGGGGAGGTATATTACTGAGGCGTGGGAGCTGGCTTCGTCCTTGTGAGTGAAGGATGTTGATGGTGTGGAAATTCAATCGAATCTACATAGTACCCCGCGAGTTCACGCTAGCTTATCGATAAGCTCTACTGAGCTACAAGGGGATATCTGCGGGGCCATTGACCATGGCTACACATGTACAGTAGATACTGTGAATTTCACTGATGTCGACATATACAGAAAGCCATACAGTTGCTTGGAGGGATGGAGACCATATCGTCGCTAGCGGTTGTACTGAGTAAGAGTGCACCCCATGTTCACAGTAAATGCCCATCTTCAGTCCTGCTATCGATCCAGTCACGATTCAAAATATCAATAGAATACATTATGATTTACTGGCAAACTCGCTAACATACGAGCAGTCAATCACCGAGGAGCTTGGAGCTTCTCAATCTATTATTTGCGGAGTGTTTGCCTCGAGGCCTCTGCCTGTAGATGGCAAGTTAGAAGGCCTCATCGACTTCCTCTTAGATTGAACAGCGAAGAAGGGGAAAACGTCAGCATTGAACCTATCGAACATGATTGACTGAGGAGAAGTCCTTGTTGCGCCAGGGCGCATATTTAGGGAAGGTACTGCTGTTGACAGCCAAGAGAACCAAAATCGGACCGTGCAATAACAAAGTAAACAAATGTGGCACCCAGCTGATTATAGCAGACAGACACAGCCCTCGCCCAGCTTCCAGTCTCATTCCCGTCCCCCTCGCGAAATGGGTATCAAGAAACGTGGCCCATCGAAGCGGCCGAATAAGAAGACGCGAGAGAAGCGCCGACGGCAAGCAGAACAGGCCGCACAGGCAGCGCGAACCCTAGTAGAGCTCTCAACCCAAGATGGCCATCTCCAGCATCTCTATAACGAGACCAAAGAGTCTAGTACCCTACGCTTCAACTCTACGAATGCTTTCGATATGGATCCCTACGAAGCCAGACCGGACAAAATTCCACCAACAGATCGGTACATCAATGAACCTCACTATGGTCGTTACTTTCCCCAGCCGGCCGACTTCAAGCCTGACCCAAGGCATATCAATTCCACGACAGATGAATCGCTGAAGTATTGGGCGTCGGTGCTGAGCCAATGCGACGAGAAGACGAGGGTCTACGACAATCAATATGGGGGCCGCGACGTCCTTGCCCTGGGCAGTGTGATTGTCAAATCGAGCCACTTGAAGGCGGCACTTGAAGGCAGACGAGCCCACCGGGATTACTCCTACGCCGATGCCAATGAGGTCGAGGCTACCGCTCTGGCTAGAAGCGTGCTGGGTGATGTCCAGGTGCCGCATATCTACTTCGCAGGCCAGGTAATCATACCTTCAGTTCCAACAGCCCCAAGTCTTTTCTCGTAAGGTTACGGAGCTAATAACAGAATACTTGTAGATCGATGGCCGTCCTGTCCTGGTGCAAGAAAGAATCCCAGGCGTCGGTCTAAACGTCGCATGGCAATACATATCCCCATCCCAGAAAACCTCATTCAAGAACCAAGCACGAGACCTATTGCGACGCCTGCACACGATAAAGCCCGCTTCTTCAACCCAGAACGCGGCGCGCTCCCACCTCGTTCCCGACCCGGACCCCGTTGACCACCGAGGCATCCAAGAGCTGGAGAAAGAGATCCTCATCTCAGACCAGAACACGGACCCGGATCTCGGTTTCATGCACAACGATTTCACCCAGTCGAACTGCATTGTGCGCGACGATCGGATCGTGGGGCTTGTGGATTGGGAGATGGCGGGCTTCTTTGGGTGGAAGACGGCCGCTGAGGTGCATGTGCGTATTCGATCGCCGAAGCGGGAGAATTATGCCGCGCTGGATTTGCCGGAGGAATTCCTGAGCGATATTCTTTTCTGGAATGACCTGTACGAGGTAGATTGCTGAGTCTGGGTTGTAGCCAGCGTAGACGTTGACTCTGTCACCTTCTCTTACCCTCTCAGCATAATACCAACATGGTTTTGGGAAGCGCAAGGGATCCAGCACTGCAATAGTCTCATCATCTCAAGTTGAGCAGTTTAAGAACGCCGCCACGATAATATCTTCATCACCCTTTATTACACCGACATAGTCTCGCTCCCAACTCCTTTCCGTATCTTTAACGAATGACCATCAAGCAAAACTCCGTTCCTCCATCCTCACGCACCCCCTACACCAGCCAGAACCAGAACTTCTCCAACCAATTCCTCGGAACCTGCTCGGGCCAAACCTCCGCATCCAGCGCCGCCTTCCCGGACGTAATATCCGCTTCCTCGGGCCTCACGACCTTGGTCCGCTTGAACAGCTTCCAGAACCCGTAGAGGCCGAAGAAAATGGGCACGCCGATGTACGCCGTGAAGAAGGACGTCAACTCATCGGAGCCCCAGTTCTTCTTCGTGAAGACGGCGAAGCCGTTGAAGAAGATGATCCTACATCACTGCATTAGCTTGGGATTCTATGAAACAGAGCGGGAGATGCGATCGTACAAGGCAAAGTAGCCAAAGGCTACCCAGGCAGTATATGGCTGCCAGGGGGACTTGAAGACCAACGAGTTGCGGTCGACGTTCTGGGCGATGAGCGCCATGCGGAAGCGCGTGTATGTGATGCACACGCTGCACCAGGTGAAGAGCTGGGCGATCGTGGTCAAGTTCTGGAACCAGAGGAATACCTGATTGGCACCGGCCGAGACGCTCATGTACGTGATGAGCGAGATGGCGGCCGTGATGCCGACGCAGTAGTACGGAACGCCCTTCTTGGAGCACTTCAAAAGGAATCGGGGTGCTTGGCCGTTCTGCGCAACGCCGAAGAGGTAGCGGGAGCCGGTGTACAGGAAGGCATTTCCGGATGATGTAGCCGAGGTCAGGATAACCGTGTTGATGATGTGTGGGAGGACGGGGATGCCGGCGTTCTTGATCGCGATGACCCAGGGTGAGCTCTGGGCGCCTTTTGCATCCTCGTTGGTGAGGTCCTAAAACCCGTTCGTGAGCAGATGATCAGTCTGGGCATTTGCTTCCTACTCACCGGATCATTGGAGCTGACCGTGACACCGATGAAAAATGATCCCAGGACGTAGAAGAAAAGAATACGCCAAAACACACGCCTGACGGCCTTGGGGATATTCTTCCGCGGATTGGCAGCCTCTCCAGCGGCCACGGCAACCATTTCCACTCCACCATAGGAGAAGGCTGCATTGACCAAAGTCCGCCAGAGACCGGTGAATCGCCCGGTATCGCCATGGCCAATGTACTCCTTCATGGCGCCTTCCTTCCAATATCGAAATCCAAGACGGTCATGCGTTGGGCCACCGCCGAGCATGATGATGAAGGCGAGGAGGAGTAGGCCAATGATGGTGATGATCTTGATGCTGGCGAAGATGAACTCGGCTTCGCCGTATATGGCGACGGCGAAGATGTTCAAGGCGACGATGAGCACAATGATGATGGAGATCCACACGGCCTGGTTGATGGACTCGTCTTGGTCCCAAAACGAGATCAGCACAGCGGCGGCGGAGATTTCTGCGCAGAGGGTGATGGAGCATTGGTACCCTGGGCGATTTAGTAGATGGTCCGGAAGAATTGCCGAAGTTAACTTACAGTTGTTCCATCCCACTGCGAAACCAAGCGCGGGATCGACATAGCGCGCGCAGTATTGTGGAATTGCACCAGGCAGAGGGAGCCAAGTCGCCATCTCACCCAGACTCTGCATCATGGCGAAGATGGCCATGCCCGTGAAAGTGTACCCAAGAAGGACGGAAACCGGACCCGAGTCTGCGAACGCAGTACCGATACCCAGAAACAGGCCTGTACCGATGGTTCTGAGCAGTTAGCAAGTCCGTCCAGCAAGAGCTCGTCGAGTACCGCTCGAATCGGAGTAGGAGAGCCAATGAGTGGCTTTTGCAATGCGAAGCAAAATCTACTTACCCACCGAGCGCGATGAACTGGATATGGCGCGACTTCAGTCTTGGACATGTTAGCGGAAGATCGCGTTCAGTCGGCGAATGGCACCTACCCTCTCTCGACGTATCCATACTCCTCCGCCGTCTGAATGTCGCCATAGAGATCTGCAGCCTCACCAAGCGCCGCCTCGTGCGCATTGGTTACTTCCCTCGCGCCATGCTCCACTGAGAGATCTGTCACTTCCTTCACATTTCGCTTCGCGCCATCGCTGGCACTGAGGCCGCCCTTCTCGGAGACTTCTTCCGCCATCGCAAGACGAAAGGCTAACTAATGCGGTTACAAATGACAAGGATTGTGGTGATTTGCAAGAAAAAGAAGGGCGGTTATCGCTTCTATCAGAAGCGAGAGTGTGCTTGAGTTTTGGTTGTGAAAGTCGAGGATTGCGGTAGTCGTTCGCGAACGAGGAAGGAAGCCAGGGGACCAGTTGCCTTGGGTCTCGAAACCGACGTCCCTCCGAAAAGTCTGGAATATCGGGGCTCCGGGCGTTAAGTCTTTTCAATTATTCGTTCAAGTTAAACGTCATTGGCGGTCAGATGTGCGAAACAACCTTATCTCGCCTCGCTGTCCGGTGAAAACAGCGAGACGCTCCAGACCAACATAGACGCACGGGGTCTTCTACCATATTTATACCAGATAGCTGTATTGCGGCACAGCACAAGAACTGAACATGGGAGGACACGGGAACGGGGGACCAGGCTCAGCCTGTTCAGTGTAACCATGGGCATCTACTGCCTGTATTCACGCCCGACCGAACAGTCCCACATCCAATCCGTGCCTCAGTTCGAGTACCTGATATATCGCAAGTCGATTGATGAAAACTGGTGAGGGAATTCGTCGAGACACCGTTGCTGTGGGACTTATTCTACCCTTACCTGACTTGAGGCACTCTTAACATTTGATAAGCTTTCCACAACATATCTCGAATCCCTTCAACCCCTGGCTGTTTAGTCGGACGCGGGGAGAGGCAGTATACAGAATCGTGGCACGGGAGATGTTTGGGGTTGCAGCGCATGCGGGCGCAGAAGTGGAAGGTGTAAGGCTGGACAAGGCTGTGAGTGGCGGTTTATCTTCGAGTTCAGGTAGGCCCTTGCTTTCACCCGTCCTGTAAACAACCCTATCTGCAAGGAATACGAATGGCAATATCGGCTCCATCCCTCTCGGGTCTCGACCAGTATATTCGAGCCCCTGCTATCCATCGATGTATCAACGGCGAATCAGGAATTGTTACGGAGTACTGGTACTGTATATTCTCAGGAGACATTCCCGACCCAGCGGAGCCACTCGAACGAAAGGGTCGAAGGTGACAAGGTCCTGTTGTTCGCATGCATGAACTCCGTGAAACGTCGTGTTGGATTGGTTCCCTGGGATTTGCAGCCCGCGACCGTCCGCAGTTGGTTTCCTATTATTTCCTTCCAAGAGCGGTTGCAATTTCTGGATAATAACTCGCGTATCGGTTCGTCCCATTGCCGTAAGCAGTGTTCTAGCTGTCCGCTTTCACACCTTTCCAGCATACCAAACGGCAAACATGAGCGGATAGGAGATTTAGCTAGACATCGGCCAGATGTGAAGCTTTGCTTGGCTCCACTGCGCGGTCTTGGATACTGGATATGCGCCGCCGAAGCGTCCGAACCGCCAGTAGACGCTATCTTCCGAAAGATCCTAGCATCCGTAACGTACGTACTTAATGGAAACGCAGTTTTTTTTCCTCCTCAAGCCAGCTTTTCAGCTGCAGACAAAGACCCCAGATAACACACGGGATGTGGCTCCAAGCCTCAAAGTGCACGTTTCATTCAACGACGTGTGCGAGCTCAAGGACCCGATTACCCCATATAGTAATAAGGGCACACAATCAACTCACCACATTCTCACACCCTTGCTACCTCGCTTGTAGGAACCAATTGATAAACCGCTTCCCTCACTCCATCCAGTATTATAAGATTCCCCTTCGAACTTACTGACCCCGTCACCGCTTATAATGAATGCGATGGCGATGAGATGGGAGGTTACTAGTTGTCGAACACAAGGCTCCCGAGTCACCGCTTGTGTGACCATCAGCAAGTCCCTGGCGTAACGTTGAATCCGACGAAGCCCGTATTCCGCAGGATCTGCTAGCCTATACGGATGCCCTGTGTAGCTAGCCCCTGGTACTCCGTGGTCTTCAACTTTTTGAACGAGGAATGCATATCTTGTCTGTCGAGTCTGGTAAACCCAATGGGACAGTTAGCGTAGTGAGGGCGACTGCTAATAAGGGTACATTAAGGATGATTGTAGAGGCATTAGCACCAGAGGTAGAGGTAGCTATGTCGGGCGTGGAGTTGCTGTATGTTTGGGCTGGTGGATAATGGACATATTTGTTTGGTCCGTTGTTTTAATCCTTGTGGATGCTGTAATATGCTGTGGAACGCATTTGAAAGTTTAGGTTCTTGGATGAAGGATGGCTTATTTAGTGATGGTCGCGATGATCGTCAGATATTATGGCGCACAGTGTAGCACAGCGTCCACACATTGAAACGTACTGCACGGCTAGCAACTCATGTTTGAGAAAATTTCATTCTTGTGTTCATCAAAAATCAGTAATCCGACCGTTGTCTATCATCTGCAGTCAAACAGTCAGCTGCGCTCTACAATCGCCGCTACGGAGTGTAATCTCTCTTCCACAGCGCAACTTACAATTAGCACCCATTGCCCGTCTCAATTTCATCGTCACCGTGGCAGCGTCCAACTCTTTCTTGTCGCTTGTTTGGATCTCCACGGCGTAGGTTCGTATCACCTGCTTAACTTGTCCGCTCTGGAATGACATTTTGGCTTTGCGCATGACTTTTGTGTTGGGACCTGTTGGGTAGGAGTGTTAGTGAGTACGATCTCACAGATGCATCATTCACCTTTGAACTTCATGATTTGATACATCTTCTATAAACACTTCTAGACGGACATAGCGGGACAATCGGAGAACACTCACCAGCCCAAACCACGAAAACAAACTTCGTCCGCTCCGAGTACTCATCATTCCCAACCTTCATCCTCACATACGCATATGCCGCCTCGTCGTTCCCCAGCGTTGCCGTCATCTCTGCGATATCTCCCGTCCCAGTCCCATCCAGTTTTAGCGAATCCGAAGTTGCCGATGCATACTTCAGGACCAGCCACGTGGTCGGCGACTTGTCAGACCGCACGTCCTCGTAGGCTTGCGCAATTTCGGGGTCCGACAGAAGGTCGGCGGCGGAGGGCATTTTGAATTGAGAGCGGAGGTAGTGGATAGATGAGTTGTTGTATGGAGTATAAAAGGGGGACCGTCGAGGACGAAGATCGGGTTCGAGGTCGGCGGAGATGTTGAAGGGGTGGGGGCTCACGCGAGCTAGGGTGTATGAAGCTAGTGCGGGGCTGTTAGTCGTCGCCCGGGCCGGGCCGGACGTGGAAGTGGCACGTGACTTAAAGAGGAAGATTCGACAGCGAAAGAAGATGGAGCCTGTGTTAGATCGCCGGGATGGTAGAGGAGCCTTCTGGGTAGCCGGTCTTTGGAATATCGGATGAGTTGATAATATGAGTTTGGTTGCTCTCTGCGGAAGGCCGGATGCATGCTCAGTAAACTCCAGAATTCGAGCTGGAAATGCGGTCGCTGACTTCAGATAATACCTTCTGGTCTCTTATTAGCCTCGAACTGCGGAGGCGCTGGTGAAGTACTTTCCCGGAAACTCCCGTTTTGGAAGGCTTTGAAGGGGCCCTCATATTTCATGTCACCGGCTCATCTTCTGAGAGGATCTTCTGGTATGTTTCCAGTACGTCGATCAGATCGGCCTGCGCGGATCTGCTTTTCCCTCGCTTTTCCTCCTCCTTTTTGACCTTTCCCAAGGCTCGTCGATGGCCGCGGCTATTGATATGCAACCTCCAATCATTCTCGTTCACAGCAATAGTACCGCAAGTCTCACAAACTCTTCTTTGCCAAAGATCCGGCCGCTGTGAGAGATCATAATCTCTCTTTGGGATGAGCATCTCGCTCGCCAATGGTGATAAGTCTGTTGGAACAGGGAGTTGCTCTCCACCGAGAAACTTCTTCGTAATATCTCTTGCCGGTTCCCAGACTGTTTCTTCCCAATTGGAGAGATCCGAGCCATCCAGAAGAAACAACCTATCCCTTTGACCAGCTTGGAAGAGCGCATTCAGTAACTTTATCCGAATCCAACGTAACTGACGCTTGGCGTATTGCCGGGTGGCTGCCTGTGTCTTTTCAATGGCTGCGAGCCGAAGCTTGTCCAGGTCCGCCTCACTTTTGCCTGTTGTGAGCGCCGCCTGATAGCCAAGGAACTCTTTATATCCAATTGATACCCAGATTCCCCGGGTTTGGTCAACTGCTTGGCCGGTTTTGGCTTCAAAGTCGTTGCGGAACTCCGTCAGGGTTTCTACTTCCTTCAAAAGGCCTCTTTCCAGCATCTTTACAGTCCGAGACTCGAGCCTAGCATTCAGGACATCCTTGGAGGCGTGTACCCAGAACAGAAGCGTGGAGAATCGAATGCCAGGGGCGCTGCTGTTCATCATAGCTTCACTGTCATCCGGGTTCGACAACGGTTCCCTGTTTAGACGTTGCTCACTATAGACTTGAGAAGCAGGTTTTCCGGTCTTGAGATATATCTCCAGGGAGCGTTGAATCTTTCGTCGGTCGTTCGCATGCCACCGATCCGCCATGATGGGGTCCACTTCCCTCAACTTTTCCAGGATCACCTCGTTTGGCTCGTTCAGGATGGGGAATCCGCCGCTCATACTGCTCTCCTCAAGGGTCGGCTGGTCGGCCAATGCATCTTCAAATAGAAGAGACTGAGTGTAGTAGTGAGTGCCACCCACTAGAATCGGTAGCTTCCCTCTGCTGCGGATTTCTTTAATCTTCAAGGAATCAGCATCACAGATATTCAGTATTCCCCAATTACATACCACTCCGAGAGCATTCTCTACAAACCTTCCAACCGTCCACGTCTCTTCTTGAAGCCCGATCTGACCCAGTAAGTGGTGAGGCACACCCTTCATTTCATCCTGCGTAATTTTGTTGGTAATAATTGGCAGCCCTTGATACAACTGCATTGCATCACCATTGATAACCTCCCCATTGAAACGAAGAGCTAAGTCCACGGCAAGCTGTGCATCTGTGGTGGTTAGCGCATTTGAAAGTAGCCCTATAACCGCCTTTCATGACTACTCACGTCCGACTTTCCAGTTCCCGTGGCGCCTATAATGGCCACCAAAGGCTTGGACGGTGCCTTAGACATTCTAGAAATTGTCCGGACTGCTCCACGGATCATGGAGTCGATGAAGAGGAGGATGAAGCGTGGTGTTCCAGAAGTTGCCGAAGAGGTATCACTGTCACGCTTATCCCCGTCGGGCCTAGCGCCATATATAACGTCACATCAGACCAGAGTAAGGGTGTCTACCCCTCCAGAGACTCAAACCTCCAAAGCTCCCAGAATCCGCACATTCAGCGATTGAGCAGCAAAAATGGTCGAGGGAACAGCAGCAAAGGAGCTCGCCCCGTCAATCGACGTGACAAACCTGAGCTACACCTTCCCAGACGGCTCTAAAGGTCTCCGTGAGATCTTTCTCAGTCTTCCTCCCGGCAGCAGGACGCTGCTCATAGGAGGTGGGTATGCTCTACAGGTGCAGAGACAGAAGCTGACGGCTTGCAGCCAATGGTGCTGGTAAAACTACTCTTCTCCGTCTGCTGTCAGGAAAGCGAATGGCACCCCAAGGCTCCGTCTCCATCGCTGGTGTGGACCCCTTCAAGCATGGACTCGAGGGGGTAACTTACCTTGGCCTGGAATGGGTCCTGAACCCCATTGTCCGCACTGACATCGACGTACCTACGCTACTGTCATCTGTCGGTGGCGATCTGTACAAAGACAGGCGAGATGAACTCGTACGGATCTTGGATATTGATCTGTCATGGCGCATGCACGCTGTCTCGGACGGAGAGCGCAGGAGAGTACAGCTCGCTATGGGTCTGCTGAGGCCTTGGACCATCCTTCTTCTCGATGAGATCACAGTAGACCTGGATCTGCTCTCTCGCTCGAACTTCCTCGCCTTCTTGAAGCGGGAGACCGAAACGAGGCCGTGCACTATCGTTTATGCGACGCATATTTTGGATAACCTGGCTACCTGGCCAACGCACCTAGTCCACATGTCCTTGGGCAGAGTGAAGAAGTGGGGCAGCGTTGAGGAGCTGAACGTAGTCGCTGATCCAGGCACACGGGTCCTTTCCGGTAACAGCCAGCTAGGCGAATTGGTTCTGCAGTGGCTCCAGGAGGATCTCAATGAAAGAGGCCCGAGAAATGGGAAAGCCTCTGAGGGGAAGACATATGAGAGTTACGAGGGCAAGGGTGGCTACGGTACAGAGCATGCTGAGGACCACTTGGACAAACCCGAAGTTTCAACCGAACCACGGCGCCGAGAGTTTAAGTGATGGATATCTGGGCATGCCTCTTCTGAGGTGGGATGGACTGAGAGCGTAAAAGTTCGGTTGGGGCGGCGGCGTTATGGATGAAGAAAGAAATACTCAACGATGATACCCAATTTCAGAATTCAACAAGTGGGGATAAGTTTTTTGGCTATTCATATAGCATATCACATCACCTTTTGTACAGAAATCTGTTCGCTGCCGTCAACCGTTTCCAGATGTTCAATCTGCAAGTAAGAGATAAGAGTATCAGTGTCCTACAACAAGCAATGCTGTCGTGTTGCGGCTTTCGATAAATTGAGTTCGCTGTTTTCGTTCTACCGGTCTCTTTCCCTGGCTTACGCTTGATGGTTGGGTTTTCATCCCTCTTCGGGGCAAAGCGTCATGCCAGCGTGCACGCGCATCGAAACCGGAGTCTGGGGTTGCTTTGCCATTTATAACTACGTGTTTCCTACTGTCAACTCCCTAGAAGCTGTTATCGTCATATTGGCGCCCGGAGACGACTGCGCTGCAACGAGTCGTGCTTAGCCATCAGCGTCTTATTCAGGGGTTTGACCTATACATTATTCTCACCGGTTCTCAGAGAGGCGCGTTAAATCGCTTAACCCCACCTATACATCATTAGCGTCGCTTTACACTCATCTTACTGTCCATGATTCCCTGTCCGATTTGTGTCCTCAAAGCTGCGAGGATGCTCTCCACACGTGTTGGCCAGAGTGGTCGGGAGTACAACCTCTAAAGGGTACTCCAACGGCATCCTAAGAAGCCCGAACTCAGTGTATGTCTTGCGCTGTGAGTTGTGGAATTATTTTATCTCTTGTAGGCTAATCAGTTGCCATGATTTTAGCTGTAACAACAGACCCTTTGTTTTGAAGCCCGTCTCGCAGTCGATCTTCGAGCACCTGCAAGAGTTTCGAAACGAGTTCGAAAACCATACTCATCTCCGTATCCACATAGACCAAATCGAAAAAGAGAACATCGTCGTCTATGAATACTTTAAGACGGATTTGCTTTCGTTGGTCGAGAACTACCCGGCCCTTCCAATAACAATGAGGAAGACAATCTTGAAGGAGGTCGGACTAGCACTTGCTGAGATCTCAATGCACGCGAAAAACTGGATACATTTAGGCATGATACTACCTAATCTCTGTGTACAACATCCATGACTAATTCTACTGCAGATGTAAAGCCGAACAATGTCTTTCTCAACTGGTAGGTGGACTCGAGTGATGAGTTTCATCTAGAGAAGCTAGCCTTAGGCGATCTGGACTGTGCCTTGAAATTGAAAGGCGAAAGATTACTCAATGATAGGACTGGGAACGTTATGTGGCGCAGTCCGGAAGGACAACGGGGGAAAGGCGTTGGAAAACCTTCCGAGGTCTTCTCCTTTGCGCTTTTGGTGAGTCCCATGGAGTCCCATGTTCGGCTCGGCTAGAAGAAGCTCATTGATTCGTCCTTCTAGTGTCTCTACGTTATCACAGGAGTGCAAATTTTCGACCTAAATTTCGAGGAAGTTGAGACTGAGCCTGAGGTAGTGGTTTGTTCAAGATGCTCGCAACTTTTGGTCCGCTACCAGACGCGCTCAAAAAACATGTCAACGTCGAGAAGGCGGGTGGGCTCGTGACCAGTTTGTGGCAAGCAATAAGAGAAAACGAAGCATATGATGATCTCGCGGAATGGTCAGAGGATGTGTTTCCTAACCTAAATGACGAAGCAAACAGGCTGATCTTGCGGATGACGGATCTTAATCCTGCGAGGAGAGCGCCGTTATCCGACACTATTACGGAAAGATATTGGAACGTGGGATGAGAACTCTCCAGCAATGACAGGACAGCAAGGGGTGAAGCTTGGAACCTGAAGGTACAGAGAACACCCTTTGGCGATGGGTTCTTCCGAATCCACAATAACCTCGAGCCAGTCGAGTTCGTGGAGTTCGACAACTACCTCTGGCACAAAGCCCAACACGAATACGACACAACACCTCGTTGAATATGGCATCTATTCTGCTGGTTACAGACACCCCGCCGGTCATGTAAGCGTGAAGCCAAACAACTGGGTGAAAATGTATCGGAGATTGGCGCATCACTGAGGGATCGTTCGTTGAGTCCGCATCGAGCAGCGTTGGAGTTTTTAGTATACATGCACCTGGCGCGCCGTCATATCAGTACCCAGCAGCATCCAAGAATCCGGCGATAGCTGCGTTATGCAAATGATTTCGCCTTTACCAGCGAGGAGCCTATGATCTACGGGCATCATGCTGAGAGAGGAATTCGACTCAAGGCAGCGGCTAGGGAGGGTTGCTTTTATGTGACGAGGTCGGCGTAAGCCTGATAAGGAAGCCCCTTGTTCCTGCCGTTCACGGCGTGTACACCCTTTGTTCGAGAGGATGTGTTCGCGACGCAACATCAGCCGCACCGTGGCGACCCCCCTTCGAGTTCTAGGTAGGCTAGAACCACATCGGGGCAAATGTGTATGCACAGCTATGAGCTGAAAACAGCTTGTTTTCATGGATGTTAAGCCGCCTCGAGAGCTATAACCTGCTATAGCAGAGAACCAAGATCCAAACCATCCATGCTTTTGCGGGGCCGACTGTCTATAACAAAGCACTCTGGGTAAGTGCCGCCGTTGAGTATGAAGGGAGGCGTTACATCAGGATCTGTTTGCGGCTGCATGACGATTATTGCTACACTGTCTTCCTATTCTAGCTTATCTTAGTCAGTGCTACCGATGAGCACAAAGAGGAATCTAACACTAGAAACTGTTTGCGGCGGAGGTTAGCATTGTTTGGACGTACCGGAAAAGCACGATGATTCAACGAGTCTAGCTCTCTCCACTTAGGACTACCAGGAGCTGGCTAGACTTGATTGCAGCTATCGGTCCGATAACTACATACATGTACATAGATGTGTTCGTCCGCGCGGCTTGATATCAATCCGTAAAGTCAGTCCATATCAGGGTCCTATTGTCAGACGACAGTCGATATCAGAAACCTCACACTTATTCTCCGATAACCCAGTCCCCTCCGCGTTCCTCAGCTCTTCATGGCCGATCTAGTTCCTCTGTTTCATACATGGCGCGGAAGCCACACAAGCCGAAGCGGACCGAAGATGCGCGACTGCAAACGCAAAGTTCTGGACGAAACGCGAGCGCAACTTGCGCAGAACCTTGCTTCGGAGCCTGGCGTAGCCTACGTGCGATACAACAACCACATACAAAAAGTTGCACCCCACGGGACTATCTACACGTTCTCCGGCAAGGAAGAACCCGTTTACAGCGACGAGGACTCTCATAGGGATAGCCATGGGTGGAGGGGGACCGTAACGTGTGAACTGACGGCATATTTCAGAGTGCGGGAAGTGAGCCCCCAATCGTAATGTTCGGGAACGCAATAAACAGCAGAAGGGAGAGCGTACAATGTCTATTGTTGCCCCAGGGTGCTCCTAAAGTCAGAATACCAGAATGTGTACCATCTTCAATTTATGCAGTAATTATCACACTCACTTCTCATTTTATTTACGGAATAACGTGTACAAATAGTCTCGGTTCTTTAATGTTAGCTATCGGCGACAATGCGGACACTATACAAGATGGGAATGAGATTCAATTTTTTTTATAGTATGCGATAAGCTACCTCAAGCTCGAATGAGTGCTAGACAATTGAAAACCTGACGAGTTGTGCTGCCGCCATACCACAACCCTCATGATCACATAAAGACATACTATCCAGTCATCGATAGCGTGTCGCCCCCCTTACACATGCGTTTTCCTTCAATTTTTTCGCCAAGTTACTCGCTCATTTCTGTAGCAGGTTCAGCCCGCCATCTCAGCGCTGAGCGTGACCTCCCGCTCCGCCACTATGTCCAGTGGAACCAGCACCTCCGGCGGAACCCGTGTGAACGTTTGCGTTGGCGTTTCGAGCGCCAGCTGATTGCGCACGAGCGGAGAAGCTGCCTTTACCAGTGTCATGGCCGGCCTTTGCCTGGTTGCATTTTAGTTAGGCCCCCCCTCCCGATTAGGAAAAGAATGGAGGATAACAGAGAAGCAGGTAAGAAAAGGAAAGTGACCGCCTAAGGCTGACTTGAGTGGGCGCATTTACCTGAGAAGATTGTATGTTCGAAGCTGCTTCTTTGGTCATGGCATTCTTGCCGCCTTGGCCTGTAGCGTGTCCAGGCATGCTGTTGGTGCTGACAAGTTTGAAGTTGGAACAATGTGATTTGCTTAGCTTGATGCGATTTCAGCTTTCGGAGGAACCCTTGGGAATGTAACCGCGTAGGCGCCCTTTGGTCTTAAATGTCTGTGAAGGTATGTTTGCAGCTTTCCGAGGGTTACGTCAGGGGCAGCGGGTGATGTGAGGAAGCTCGTTTGCTAGTGTCATTTGACATGACAAAGTTCTGAAGAGCAAGTGTAGGTTATGCATGGGGTTTTCTAGGAAATTCACGGATGGGTTGCGTTCTTTGCAGTAGATTTTTGTACTTAGGGTAACATATACCGAAGCGTACATGTGCCCTAACTCGCCGCCGGCCGCGACCAAAGGCTGTTGGAAATTAAAAGAATGGGCTTAGGATTGTATAAGGGGCTATGCAGCAATTCTTTTCCATTGGCTGTTTCCTAGAGCAGCATGTAATATTAAACTTAATTCGACTTTGGTGCTATATCTCGGCATATGATGTTAATGTAGAAAGCCGAATTGAGCGGCCAACTGTCTAGCCACTGGGAAGCAACTAGCTGGAGATTCAGAATTTGGAAGCAACTTCATGAATGGTGTTCGGATTTGCTGAAGGTAAGCTTGTTGGTAATTGGGTTCCATACTCTCGTGCGTTTGCTCAGCCCTGGTTGGTTGAAGCGAAAAGCTGCGGTGAGTTAACTGCACGTTTGTCCCCTTCGTCGCAGCTTAGACTCAACCATGCTCAGGCCAAACATCATTTCAGCATTTTGTTGCTCGGAGTACCACTATAATGTACCTAGGGTAGTTCTTACTCTCAGACATTCCCGGTTGCCAAAGTTAAAAGTCGGACGTTCGTGCGCCCTACAACGCGTGACGAACATCGGTTGTGCCTGTCTTCGATATTCGACAATGTCATTTGATTCATCAATCGAGTATCGTTGGATTGATGGGGTAGAGCGGTTGGAGTTGTACGAACCTGGCGGATACCACCCTGTAATGGTCGACGATTATCTGCACAATCGCTATCGAATAGTGGATAAACTGGGCTTCGGTGGTTATTCTACTGTCTGGCTCGCTCGAGACGAGACACTCAAACGCTACGTCGCCGTTAAAGTTGGGATATCAAGCTCGCCAATCCCTCGGCGGGAAATCGACACCCTTCAGGCACTACAAGGCTCAAAGTTACGCTCACAAGCTGGTCTCGATGAGAATGCATGCGCGATATTTCCCCGCATTCTCGATTCGTTCCACGTCTGCGGACCGAATGGAACCCACACATGCTACACGCTAACCCCCGCCCAAGGAAATCTTAAGGAAGCATCCTTCAGCCGGCTCTTTCCTAAAGGAGTCGCCCGCGCTTTAGCTGCTAAGTTGGCAATTGCGGTGGCGTTCGTCCACTCACGGGGTTTCGTTCATGGAGGTTCGTCTACCGCATGGCTACTCAATGTAGCCACAACTAATAACGAATCTAGATCTCCACCTCGGTAACCTGCTAGTCAAGCTTCCATCTACATTTGACGACCTTTCAATCCCTCAATTCCGGGAGAAATTTGGCGAGCCTGAAACGGTGCCTATCGCTCGGGTCGATGACAAACCCCTGACCCCTAACGTCCCCGCACAAGCTGTAATACCTCTTTATCTCGGTAAAAAGGCGCAAGAGTTTACCTTGGCTGATGCCCACGGCCTGATTCTCAACGACTTTGGCGAGGCATTCCGTCCAGCTGCGGAGCAGCGCCTGGGCAGGGACTGCCACACTCCTTTAGCCACGAGAGCCCCCGAGGCCCTATTCGAGCCAGATGAACCTTTGTCATACCCATCAGACATATGGAATCTTGGAACTGCTATTTGGGAAATCTTGGGAATGAAATTCATCTTCAGCGAGGGAGAAACGCCGGACCAGATCGTGGCTCAACAGACTGATGTCTTAGGTTCCCAGAATTTCCCGGAAAACTGGAGAAAGCAATGGGAACGACTAGGAGAGCATGGTGACGACGCAAATAATATGATTCCTCGACGGCCAACCCGCGATCGGGAAGCGTGGCCTGCTCTTGAGAACGCGTTCGAACAGTTCGTGCAGAAGTACAGGAGGAAACGAGAGGACGCTGGGACTTTCGGCGAGGAAGAAATAGAGGCTATTCTTGAATTAATGCGTGGTATGCTTAGGTTCTGACCTGAGGAACGTCTAACAATAGACGAGGTGCTGAGCTCGAAGTGGATGGTCAATTGGGCATTGCCTGAGCTAGAGTAGGCTGGAATAGGGCTTTTCAGGTAGTTCAAGGAAAGCAATACAGCTCCATTAATCTGTTACTTGGATCGGAACGGAGAGCTTGAAATGGAGTGGAAAGGTACCCTTGACCTCTTCCTGGATCAGGATGCGGGGCAGTACGGACACGCTGGCACACGCTTCAAGAGGATTGATATCCATGCAACAGGGTTGAATACTGTTTTCTACATAGATTACAACTTCTTTTTGGAGGCTATCCATCACAGCTCGACTTCCCTCGACCTATTATGTACCACTTGCACACTGCTGAGTGTTGGCAAACCTTTATTCCGAGCTAGCCGCGCCGACAAGATCACCGTACTTGAGGGTATTCATACTAGCGGCGAATTGCGTTTGAGATGGAGAGGCTGTCAGAATCATGGCGGACTGTCCTTTCCCTTCAGCCAAGAAGTGATGGCGCAGTATCAAAGTCAAGGGCGATCCGCGAAACGGAGTTCGAGCTTGGTTCGATGCTCTCGCACGTATGACTTCCTTCAGTGTAAACAAGTCGGTGTTGATTTGGCGTCCCTGCTGCCGTTCCTGTGGCGTTTGCTTTGGGCCTGTAGGGAGAGCGGCTGTTCCTCGATCAAGGTATTCTGAGCCAGCCAGGTCAACGAAGACGAACTTCCCGCCGAGAGAAGGATGCGGGTAGGCCTGGGAATAGTCCCTAACGGCATTCTCAGCCGCTTCGAGTCGGCCTTGGTATTTCGTTTTCTCCGCCTCTGCTTCGTCTATCCGCTCCTGATCTATATGAACGGCCGGATTGATGGTTACCTGCCCATCCGCCGTTTTGATGATTCTCTTTTTGTTCTCTTCAAGATACACGTCCGTGGCCCGTTTTCCTACAGGGACGAGTTCCGACTCTCGTTCAATAACCGCCTCACGTAATGCCAACAGCGTCTTGTTCACGACCTCCAGTTCCACAACAGCATGTGTTCGCGAGCTTTCATCATGAATGGAAGATGACCCTGTCTGTCTCGACGCCAGTCCGCTGAGGACCGTGTGCCGCATTTCGGCAAAGCTCCAGCATGGGATCGCTACGATAGGGCGGACCCTGACTTTGCCGCCCTCCAACATCTCAGTCTCGCCTCGAACATGTGTACGGCCATCGGGGCCTTCGCGGACATGGCATTGAGTGCCTTTATTCAGGAGATCATATGCGAATTTCCCGCGAACTTCGTAGATTCGAACTGCCACGCCGAGTTTATCGTTGTTCCCCTGGTGATCCGGGTCTTTATCACTGTTGATCCCTTCAAGAGCCTGGAAGAGCTCGCGAGCAGCCGCCAGACAAAGACCAAGTTCCTTTTCTTCATCATTGTGATATCCGATAATCGTATGTGTCTTCCCACTACCAGAATGTCCGTATGCAAAGAAGTTGCAGGTCGCTCCCTCCATCACCAATGGTAAAGTAGGGGCCACAACACTGTTGAAAACATCATTGTTACTCGCTGTGGGTTGAAAGACGTCACAGAATGAGGCGCCGCTTTTCCATGTACGCTTTCGAGGCCCGTCAGCAGAGATTGTAATCTTGCGCTTCGTCTCCGTATTGTCGATGGTGTAGTCGAATGCTGATGCCTCCCCGTCATTGGCATTGAGAGGTCTGAACCTTACGTACGTCCGGAACGCCGAGGATTCGGCGGACATGGCGACGACTTCTTGAACACTGGGTTATTTTCTTGAGTTTTGAGAACACGTTCAAGAGTTTTGGATGCGACGAAAATGTGAAAGAATTGCTGCCTGGAACACTCTTGGCGTTTGTTTACCTCGGTTTCTAGGGATACATTCTGGGATAATGCACGGGCCAGTACACTTCACTGCAGTTCCTATTGATCGAGCTATCGAGAACTCCATACTCCTACCCCCCTCATAAACTGCAACAGGCGTCAAACTTCCTCGCTGTCAGGGTCCTGACGGCCAACCCAATTCCGCAAATATGCCCTCAGTGTGGTGAACAGGCACGCGGAATAGTCTCTTTGTGGCATGGTGAATTGGGTCGAGACCTATAAACCCCTCTGAAACCATTGATGATGCGTGGTGCATTAGCAAATAATAAAGTATCTGAGGAACAACATGCTATCCGAATCGGATAATTCGGAAATTCGAATATTCGCACTGTCACTGTCAGTAACACCAGCGGTTGAAGCCCACATCTAAACACTAAGAGCTATATTATCAGGAAACTCAAACATACAGAGAGCTGTCCGATGAGAAAAGCCTCGCAAAGAGCCTACACATTCTCCCTGCAGCTTGGCGCACGCGTGGTGCTTCATTGACCAATCGAAACATATCAGGCTGAGCCTTCAGCTAGCCAGACTCCAGGTCTACGGTGGACGCTCTCTGCTCCGATCACCATCAACCTCTTGCTGTTTATAAGCAAAGCCTTCGAAACGATGTATATATCACTTACAAGCCTATAAAGCTAACAGAAGTAGTAGGATGTCAGGTGTTGGAGAGGTAGTCGGTGGTTTTGCCGCCGCAGCCTCGTTTTCACAGTTGCTGGGGCACCTTATCAAGTCGACGGAAACATTGGCGACATTCTATCATCATCTGAAGGATGCGCCCTCACAATACAGAGGTGTTCAGGAACGGTCACTTCTGTTACGTTCTATTCTTGACACGTATGAACACCATCTGAGTACGAGTGGAGATGAAGTTCCACTTCCCACCGACCTTCGGAAGCTCCTACGCTCTGCCCTGCACAACTTCGAAGAAAAAATCAACAATATGCAGAACAAGTTCCCGAATACCAAAAGGGGACAGAAGATGGGATTAGGAGGCCGATTGCGGTATGCTGTAATTGATCGCAAAAACATTCAGGAGACCTTGGGGTTTCTCCAGGAGATTGAAGAAGATTTAAGCCTGCTTACGGGGCTGTGTAACATGTAATCGATCTTTTATCCACTTGCTTGTGACGCTGTTATACTAATGAGGCGCAGGATATTATCCACTCTGATTTTAACTTCATTAGAGAAGGCTACATTGGAAAGAACGAATGTGGCACTTACCATGATTGCTTCTCCTCAGACAATGCCGGGCGACTCAGAATCATTCTCGTACCGCAATCGTCCATCCAGAGCTAGGTTATCTTCCGTGCCCGAAAGCTGGATATCCTTAGCAAATTCGTGGCTCGGAAAACTGGGCTTCTACGGTTGCGCAACCACCCTTCGTACCGTCGACAGGACAAGAACTGCAAAGGTTTGTTTTGGGTACAAGTTCCCGGCGTTTATATCGATTTCGTCTTGGACTGTCTGGCTCAGCATATCTACTTCTGCGACTCATCTACTCGATGCGCACATTCGAGTCCAAAACAGACTACCCAAAGACAATGCGTTCATGAACGCCTGTGCCAGAGGCGATGTCCAGCTTATGAGGCAATTGATCACGGATGGACAGGGTGGCGTAAACGACCGGCTTTCCTCTTCTGGGAAGACTCCTCTACTAGTAAGTCGATGCTGTCCACGAAGTTTGACCCTGAACGCCAACCAAAGCGTAGGTTGCCATCGAATCAAACAGTCTAGAGGCCATCAAGTATCTTCTGCAGGCAGGATCTGATCCTAATATTGGTGATGACGAAGGAATGTAAGGGAACTGTCGCCTACATTTCCATGACTGACTGAACTCACTATTTGGCAGCTTGCCTGTCTTTGCATGTCTAGGTATTAGAAAGATTAAACGCGACGCAGACGGGTCCTTGAGTCACCATCTGCAGCGAACCCCATCGGGTCAAGACTGGCTGGAGACTTTGGAGCTCCTGATTCAGTACGGCGCCTCAGTGCATGAAATCGTGGCCAACAAGACGATGACCATGACAAACATCTGCAATAGAAGACACGGGGAAGGGACCCTGGTTCAATTCTTCAGACTTCTCGTCAATGAACATTATCAGGATTTTGATGTTGTCGGTAGAGGCGGGTATTCTGCCCTTATAAGCGCAATCCGGGGCCGCAATTCAGCTGCGGCCGCCCTTGACCTTCTGGCGAAGGCGGGTGTGTCGCTTGACCGTGTTTCGAAGGACGGTCGCCATCCTTTACATCTTGCAGCTGCGGAGGGACACGATTCCAAACCACTGGAGCACCTTTATGGGACATATGGAATCAATGATATCAACCGCCAAGATTCATGGGGGTGGACGCCGCTGCATGGAGCGATCGACTCAGACTCCAACAAATTCCATCATGAGCACTGCGGGAAAGTGCGATTCCTGCTCGCCAATGGAGCAGATCCGAACATCAAAGGTCTGAAGACGAAGATGAAAAGTTTCCGTCGATTCGAGAAATATCTCACGCCAGTTGAACTCGCAGCCCATTTGGGAACGAAAGTTTATGAAAACTTTCTATCAGATTTGAAGGCGGCGATTGGACGCACAAATGACGATGATGACGATGGGATGTTTTTCGACGCTGAGGAGAAGTGGAGCACTGTTTGATCTTGAAAGAAGGTACGTCGCGGCCTAGGCGTTTTTCTCTGTTTTTATAGCAATAGTCAGTGGAAAATTCGGCGTTACGGAGACTTCTCTATCTACTATGTCTTGGACGGCTTCTAAACAAGACTTCCCTCCGCAATTGGATCGCGGTTTGTTCGTACTCACACCCGCCTCATCTGCCTCTTTGCATTGCACCCGCGAAGATAGGGTGCATATATACGCGCACGTGTTCCAGTGGAACCTGTAGATGCGCGAGCTGTTCACAGTATAGTATTCCGGCATATCTCTCTTTAGCGAGATCCCTGCACAACAAGCAGGTATGGAATCCAATTTCGCAACCGTTAACTTCTGCTGATTGAACGGTTGAAACTCGCTTAGCCTGCTATGTCTAGTCACGAGCCAAGATTCATGCAAAACAAGTCCTACTATCGTACACCATTCCGGAGACGGCAGTTTCCAAAGGTTCTGTATCCTCCTACCAATTCGGGAAATGTGGCCGGTGCGGGAACGTGGGAGCTGTTACACCCTGGTCAACCTCAAACCCTACCATATTGCACATCTCTTATGTTCTTCCCCGTATGGGTAGGTCTGTAATCTGTCCGACTGAGCTTGGTACCAGTGTAAACCAATGAAACAAAAGGGTGGAAATGCTGACCAAATATGGATTCCTGCCTGGGTTTATCACTGGGCTGCGGTACTACTGGGGCAACGTTGCAAGCTTGTGATATGTCCAGGCTTAGTATGCGGACTATAAAAGCTTCACGATGGCCCCACAGATCAAGTAGCCCAGAGGATTTCCTGATATCAAATGCAACATGAAGTTTTCCACCTCTCTCGTCGCGCTATGCGCATCTTGGTCGCTCGCGCTCACCATCCCAGCGCCAGACCTCCCTACAGATGTCCAATTTCGCGCCCCAAAAGAAGAACTACTTACTCTAGAGCTCGCACCAGGCCAAACAAAACAGGTGACGGAGGCAGAAAAATGGGCACTCGTCGCGGTCCGTATCTCCCTTCTTCCAGCAAAATCCCACACTGACTCCCTTCCCAGAAAGGCGTCCACTTCATGGACATAACCGACTACGCGGACCTCCACGAATTCTCCCAAAACCGCATGTCGATCCAAGCAACCGTCTGGCCAGCCTCGATGACCCAGTCCACCGCCGTCAAGGCCCTGCTGCCAAAACTCAACAAGACGAACATCCAAACCGACCTCGAAACCTTCAGTGCCTATTATAACCGGTACTACAGGAGCGCTACGGGGAAGTCGTCTTCGGAGTGGCTTCTCTCTCGCGTGCAAGCTGTGATTCGTGATTCGGGTTCCACGAAAGCGTCGGCCCGCGCCTTCACGCATACTTCGTGGACGCAGAATAGTATCATTGCGACGATCCCTGGGAAGAGCAGTAACACGATTGTCCTTGGTGCTCATCTTGACTCCGTAGGGAGCACTCCCACGGGGAGAGCCCCCGGCGCGGATGACGATGGCAGCGGCACCATGACGATCCTTGAGGCTATGCGCGTGCTGCTGACTGACCCGCTTGTGGCGAGCGGACAAGCTGCGAATACCATTGAATTCCACTGGTATGCAGCGGAGGAGGGAGGACTGCTTGGTAGCCAGGCGATCTTCACGAACTACAAGAACAGCGGGAAGGTGGTGAAGGCGATGTTGCAGCAGGATATGACGGGCTATGTCAAGCCTGGAGTGAAGGAGGTCGTGGGCGTGGTTACTGATTACGTGGACGCGGGCATGACGACGTATGTGAAGAAGGTCATTACTGCTGTAAGTTCCTCGCTGTCCGATCCAGTCATCCCAATGCTGATATTTGAACAGTACTGCGCAATCCCCTACGTAGAGACAAAGTGTGGCTACGCTTGCTCGGACCACGGCAGCGCCTCCAAAGCAGGATACCCCAGCTCTTTTGTTTTCGAGTCGGCTTTCGAGAACAGTAGCCCGTACATTCATTCCTCGAGTGATACCCTCAGCACCGTCAATTATAACCATATGATTGAGCATGCTAAGCTGACGGTGGGATTGGCGTATGAGCTGGGGTTTGCGACCGGGCTTTAGCTAATTAAGGGTTAAATGCTCGGAGCTGAAGATATTCATTAGAAGGCAAAGCCTAGTGGCATGGGCCTGCGATAGATTACTGAACCGTGAACGATTGAAATTCTTTGGGATAATTGAGTGGTGGCGGTTGTTCTACCAGATGATGACCTCGATGGAGTGCGGTAGTGGGCGAAATCAGTGCATGCCCGATATAGATGCGCCTGGCTGTTGGCCAGCATAGTCTTGTGGCAAAAGTGCGGTCGCCATTTCAGAACTATTTCTAAAAGGACGGCGCCTGAAGGGCGTGAATCATATTAAATTAAAGCACACGACCTCATGCCAAAATGTGCTCTTAGACACCAGAGCTGGTATCTACACCGACCCTTCTAATGAATGTGAAAACCCGTTAATTAGGCCTGCGCCCACCAACCACCTCAATCTCGAACAAAACCGCGGCACGCAAATAAACCAAAACCCCATCCGGAAGTATAAGAATCGTACCGAACCAAAACATCATTCATAACAGGTCATTGACATCCCGTGACTCCGTCATCGCCCGGAGCAGCGCATCCTCGTCCTAATCAAGCGGGTTAATAGGAGTCTTCTTCAATGGTAGAGGTTCTACCGAGGTTTGTGTAGATGCAGCTTCAATAGTATCGATAGTCGTAGATTGAGATAGGGGAGTCCCAACGCGAGGGGCGTATGTTGCGGGGTGTGCAGGTGCATGCTGCGTCAGGGGGGTAGCGGTTCCCGAACGACCAGACTGCGGCGTCCCGCCGGCTCGCGGAGTCGCGATGCCAGGGAAGGGACTTACATTACCGCTTGGTGGGACCGGGATCTTAATGTCTTCTGGACTGCCGGGGATTATGCGTTCTGGGAGGCCGGGAATTTTGATGCGCTTGGCGACGTTGTTATAGCTAGAGGGGATGATCTAGGGAACAAGTGAGAACGAAATCTGATGGGGCTAGAGTGTACGAACCTCGATAATTTCGTCGCGGGGAAAGTCGAGTTTGGGAATGTCGGCGGCGCTGCAAGCCATAAGGTAGCCGTATAGGACGCGGAGCACGGATTCGTGTGCTATGATTAGAAGATCATTCTGCTCCCTCTCCAATTCGAGAATGATAGGCTCCATGCGGACAGCAAGATCGTGGTAGGACTAGCCAGAGTCAGTATTTTTATTACCTGTACTTGGGGAGGGAAGGACGTACTTCTGCGCGGGGATAGCGATGATGGTATGGATCGGCTTCATGTTTCTTCACCTCCTCTGGGAATTCCTTGCGGATGCGTTCCTCTGACATCTTCTCGCACACACCAGGGTTCATCTGGCTCATCTGAGACCGCTGCCGGACACGGTAGCCCATCGCGGCCAGGTACTCTGCCGTTTGAACTGTGCGGCGCCGTGTCGATGTCCAGATGGTCAAGGGCTTGAGCTCAGCATCCGGGGCACCCTGTTCCTTCAGTTTTTGCTTCTCCTCTTCGCGGTACTTCAGCAGCACTTCGCTCATCTTTCTGGCATAGTCACGGCCCTCCTCGGAGAGAGGCGCATCCGCCTTATAGGAGTCCTCCTCGCGAGCGGTTCCGGCACGTGCAAAGTACGTTTGCCGGGATTTGATATGCAGATTGAGGAGGTAGAAGACGATTCGTTGGGACAGGTAGTTGAAGGCGCAGTTGTTCACGATCACACGCTCGCCGGCGTTTATTATCTTGATCCAATGCAGATCCGGCTCCTCCATGGTCTCGAAATGGGGTATCCGGGCGGCTATACGTGCGAGGTAGTCTCGGATGGCGTCTTCATCGTTCCAGCCTTTGTAGTCGGGTGAGGAAATCTTCACCCGGCGCACATTCTCTTGGATGATGCGCGGGTCGGTGCAGTGCGATTCGATGAACACAGTCTGAATCCCATGCTTAGCGAACTCCTTCGCGAGTGATTTGCGTCCCTGGGAAATGGCGTTAACAGCATCGTAGATGGCGACCTGGCCGTTGTCGTGTTCTAGAAAGTGATAGATGTCTTCTCTACACTTCTTCAGGATCTTGTTCCTCAATAGGACTGATTGAGGAGAGGCATTCAGGAAGAAGTAATCATCAGGCACATCTTTTCCAGGGCCCACAGTAGCTCTTCGATAATCACCGAGATGGAATACATGCGTCTTGACCCCGAGCCAGCGCAGATACCGTGCTATGGCCACCGAGGTGTGTGTCTTTCCGCGGGCTGGCAGTCCTACAGTGGCAAGTACTATCCTGCCGGCGTGAAACAGTCGTCCTGATTCTGTGCTGTACAATTGCGCCGGGGCCATCTCCTCCTGGGGCGGAAGATCATGGATGGCATCGACGAAAGTACTCGACCGCCGCCTGAAGCGGGGCGAGTTGGCGTATATCTCCGCAGTGCTATGAGACGGAAGTCAATACCTGAGCTTTGCACCGCCGTCTAACTGTTGCTTCGGGAAAGCTCGAACTTACAGTAGTGTATCCATGTTGATAAGGAATGTATGTGGACTATGGAGGTGTTGTGTGGAAATGGGGGTTCGGATATCTAGGAGGAGTGGAGGAATTCGGCGGGGTTATGGGGAATTCATATAGGGCCGGAGGAGCAGTGGAGTGATGGCAGCAGGTGCCACTGGTTCCAACCTACGCGATTGGGGAAGACGGACCGTGAGAGATGTTTTCTAGATGAACCAGCCCAACAGAGAGTGTGAGGAAAGTGAGAGAATCCAGCGAAGGCAAGGTTCTGGCGACCAGAGAAAAAGCAATTCACCGGATACGGAAGAGGACGGAGTACTGTCGAGGTCGTCGACCTCCAGCTCCGTCATATCGATAACGATAAGCCGCCAGCCGATCTGGGGTTAGCGTTGTCACGTGCGAGCTCTACTCCTTCCAAGAGAGAAAAGTTCATAGCAAAAGCAGCATTCATCTCCATCGACTGTCAACCATAGCTTACTGCTTCACCATTTCGCATTTCAATCTCTATCAAGGCGCTCCACCCATTACACAGGAGCGCATTCTTCCACAAATCCGAGGTCAATCTTCGTCAGAACCCTCCCCTCGCCATGGACCTCGACACGCAGAAGCAGACAGCCTTCACCGAGCTTTTCACTCAGAATGCAGTCGTTGCGCGGATACGAGATATCTACTCGGCCTTTAATGAGCGGAGAGAGGCGTTAGGACTGTCAAATCCCGGGACCGTTGAGAACATCGCAAAAGAGGTGCAGCGCGATGTCTTCCTGAACAACCAGAGCTTCTCTGGCCTACGCGCCGACCTGACCAAGTCCTTCGGCGTCTCTCCGCTATTCCAGGTCTCGCATGCGCTCGCCATGGGCTCGCAAGCAATGCCCCCCTACACATACGGAGTCCTATACGGCAGCCCCAAGGTCAGCCCCTACAGCTGAAGTTCCTAGTGCCACTAATCTAATAGCTGCAGGTGTTCATGCAAGGTAACTTCGACAATGACCTTCAGTTCACCGGCCGCTTCAACTGGCGCTGGGCTTCGAACCTCATCACCAAGACCTCCGTCCAGCTATCCTCGCAAGGGAACATGATGTCCATTGAGAACGACTACACAGGTGCAGACTTCTCAGCGTCATTGAAAGCGGTGAACCCCTCGATACTAGATGGTGGATTCACAGGCATGGTCATGGGCAGTTACCTGCAGGCACTGACTTCGCGGTTGTCTGTCGGCGTGGACGCTTTCTGGTCGCGCCCTGCCATGGCCTATCCTCCTACCCTCAACCTTTCTTACGCGACGAGGTATAAGGCTGCGGACTGGATGGCCGCCGCACAGCTCGTCCCTGGTAACGCAATCGAGGCATCGTACTGGCGCAAGCTATCCGACAAGGTCGAGACCGGCATCAACATGAACCTCGCTTTTGCTGGAATGGGCGCTGCTGGACCTATGGGTGGTGCAAGCAAGGAGGGCACTGTTACCATTGGCGCTAAATATGACTTCCGTATGTCGTCTTTCAGGGCGCAAATCGACAATACCGGCAAGGTTGGCTGCCTGCTGGAAAAGACTGTTGCACCACCCATCCGCATTACCTTCTCTGGCGAGATTGACCACAAACAGGTATGTACCCCTTCGCTTTCTGGAGAATGAGACAGCTAATCCGAGGATAGAACACCTCCAAACTTGGCCTTGCCGTCTCCATCGAGGCCGCCGACGAGGAGGTAATGCAGCAGCAGGAGAAGATGGCCATGGCCGGCATCCAGCCCGATCCGATCCCATTCTAAGCCAATCGATCGTCCCACCCTGGAACTTCCTGACCCGTGAATATCCGACTGCTTGTAGATCACAACCCTTCTCTTCTCTGTATTATCACCATTTCCTTTGCGCGAGCGAACCGAAAAGGGGCACCTGGCGCTCGTCTATCTGTCCTAGTCTGCATGGTTCGTAATTCTGGGGGCTCTCGGCGGTTGGTTGGTCAGCGCATTTATCTGCACGCTTCGCACGAACGGGACTAGAGATCAACGTCATTCTCCCGCACAAAGAAACGACATTTTACCTACTCCTTTGGCGGTTCGTACCTTATCAGGCGCATGTTGTTGAAACTGTAATGGGGATATGCACATTGTCAAGCAGCTCTGCTTTGGTAGATTGGGGCGGGGAAGGTGCGCAATGGGAAGCGCCCTAGCCCTCGGATTGGTAGAGAAGGTTGACTTGTGTACATATAGGTGTGTCCGAATAGTATGGTGGTACTCGAATAAGGTCCGCTTGTGCTCGTGAACTGCTTGGTGATGGGAGGGCAACTGCATTGACCAACGCGTTGTATATTTTTCCAGAGGAGAGGAAGAAGAAATCTAATAGTACATTTGGCGAACATTGCTCAGGGTGTTTTAGAACCCCGTGGATGCGAACCAAGGACATGACTGTACGCGTACACCCATCCCATACCAACCCCATCCCACCTATGCACCCCAAACAGCTGTGAATAGCAAATCAATCGTACAAAAAAGGCCCACCAAAATCTATACATACACTGCCTCCAAACCACTCATACACTCTCCCCTCTTATCAACCCTCTAAATCGCCGGCTTCGCCTGCGCCTGCCCCGCCGCCGCCGTCCCCGTGCCAGGCGTCAAAAACTCATTCGCCTTCTGCTGCATCTGCATCTCCCTCTCCTGCTCCAGCATCATCTGCTCCTCGCTATACGCCAGCGCCCACGGCACCCCGAGCAGCAGCACGCTCGTGCTCACGACCCACAACGTCCTGCCGCCCCACGACGCGCCCGTCCTGAGCGCCGACTTGGCGGTACCGAGTTTCGACGAGAGGCTGCGTCGGTACGAGGCCGGGATAATGTCTTGCAGGGCGACGAGGCGCTCGTACAGGGTTTCGGCTGTCAGGTCTTCGGAGGCAATGGAGGAGGTTTCGGATTCTGGGGGGGTTGTTAGTGAGGGGATTGTAGGGAGGGAGCTAGCGAAGGAGGGTTGGAGTAGGAGAGGACGGACCGGAATCGGTGTCCCATTCGTCTTCGTCCATGGGGCCTTCCTGCGGGCGGAGGAAGTCCTCGTCAATGACTTCTTCGAGCTTGACCATTGTTGTGGTTGTATGTGAGGTGGTTCAAAGTGACGGAAAGAGTCTGTCGAATGAGCAGAGTGCGAAGAGGTGGGCGCGCAAAGATGGAGTTTTTCTGTGATGGATAGGGTCGATGTGATGATGGTCGTCGAACTTTGAGAAGTCGAGGCAGGGATGTGGAGGATTGTTTCGCCGAGGACAGCTTGGCGTGACGGACTTGAGGGAGACAACTGGCACGGTGAATGGAAAGTCAACTGGGCTTGTTTCTGGGAATATAAATGTCTCAATTAGATATTTAACAGGACTTGGATATTTGGTTCCGCCTCTCCCTATACCAGATGGTCTTCCTCCCTCAATGCGTTTTGTCCCTACCATGTCAACATAACCATACTACCAGAATCAACCCACCGATATTGATGCCATCAATTCCATGTCGCGCTATTACAGGCATTCACGCCATAGGGTATGATATGCAAGTATAAACCCACAGTCTAATCCGCATCCGCTCAATCACCCATGTTGCGAATCCCCACAAATACATACACAAGTCGACCAAGACGTACACGTTCCATATCCCGTAGAACAGGAAAAACGGAGAAATGGAGAACCCCAATGAATAGAAACACGGGAAGCTAAAATGAGTACATGATATCCAAAGAAGCAACGTAACGCCGTCACATGATGATTTCAGACCCAATGGTCCTCGAGGATCATTGGCCGAAGTATGGGAGCCCCCAAACGCCTAGGTGAGTGCGACAATCAACGTCGATAAAGCACGAATACTATTGCCGTACTTTCGGCGTCAGCCATGTCGCCTCTTGACAAGTGTCGTGTATGTCGCTCTGTTCGTCCACCTTGAAGCCGAGCTCGCCCATCTTCTTGAGGTCCCATCCGCTATGGAACTCGCCCTGGCCACCGTTCATCTCGTCGACGGGATTTCCGAGCTTGATGTAGTTGGCGAAGCGGCACACGGTCTGGGAATACGACCATTGGAGGCAGTTGGCGTCCTTTGAGCACTCCGAGCCGCACGAATCGGCGTTACGATGCGCGGGCCGGTCGTTGGGGACGGGCGCTTCCGATAGGTTATCCCACCATTCAAGCTTGGGTGATTTCGTAAGGTGCGAATGTGTGTATGCGAGGAGGGAAGAATAAACGAAGGGTTTCTGGAGGGGTTGTTAGCAAACTGTTGCACCGCCATGAATTGATTAGAGGGCGCACGTACTGTGTTATACGGCCGTGTCCGCTCCCACCTCCACAGCTTTTCCATCTGATCGGGCTCCACACGGTGCAGCGAGAGTAGCGGAACACACCAGCGGTCCTTGTCTACCCTGATTTGCCTGAGATCTTCCCCGGAGAATGTCGGGTACAACGCCTCGAGCTTGGTTTCCGTCATGTTGAGAATGGCATGTGCGAGCACAACATCGCCGCAACATTCACTCTTGATCTTGTCCTCATAGCGATGAGCCAGCTTTTCATACCCTCCACTACGCGACGGCGGCAGGAGTTTCTTCATTAATCCCTGAGACAAGACGAACCCGGCACCTCCGTATGCGAAGTTACGGTCTGGCGACTTAGATGCCGGCCCCGGTGCGCCCATATAGTGCATCTCCTCCGGCTTGAGCTGGTCCAGCAACCGAAACAGCGTGTCCCAGAAGAAGTATATGTCCGGCTCAAGGAAGATATACCAATCTGCCTTCGGGTTCATTTCATATGCCTTATCAACCATCGGCAGGAACTTGAAGCGGTCCAGCTTCCATCCTCCTGAGTGATAATCAACGATATCGCCCTCCGCATGGGCCTTCTGGTGCTCGAGGTAGGAGCTGAAATCAGGGTTCTTCTCCTTGTACGAAGCGGGCAGTTCGGCGAGGATGTCAATGACATGGTGATCGCCTATCCTGTCCTCGTGGTCTGACACAATTAATAAATTCGATATGCACGACGTCACAGTCGACAGATGTGCTTTTGTTTTCTCCTTCTCGTTCGCTCCAGTCTTCAACACCACTTGTATCCTGTTCAGCTGGTCTTTGGGGAAGTTGACGCAGTAATCTTGATCTGGTGCGGGCGCACCCTTCAAAGGAGGGAAGAAACTTTTTGTAGTCTTCTTGTAGTAGGCGGTCTGCGGTGGTGGCTCCTGACGATGTGTTCGAGTTAATGTGAGCAGGGCGAAACCGAAAATGACAACCAGGAGGATGAACCTCCACGGTCTCCGCATAAGCCGCATCAGTAAAGGTCTGATCATGGCGCCTACGAGCAGAGGTTCTTCCTCCTGTCGCTGTCGGCCAATGTGTGCAGCTCGCGAAGGGGTGCCGGTCGTCGATGCGGATTACGAGCGGAGGCGGTCCAGCATGGCAGGACGTCGGTGTTCTAGGAAATATGGTAGCCCGCGGGATTGCTGAAGCCTACCGGTTCGAGAAATAGTCGAATGACTGAAAAGCGATCGTCTATGGCGCACCTGATGGACTGAGGAGAGGTCGTGATATGTTTTCTGAAGCCAAGCCGGCGCAAAAGGGGAAGTCGGCGTCGCGCCACACTGTGGCGCAACTGTCCCGTCAGTTCCCCTCCTAAACCATCTAACGACTGGAGCGCAATAAGAAGACACGTCTCTGTACCCTAGACTCCATACGTTCATTGAAGCTTGAGTACGCCTTCAGAAGAGATATTGATGCTTGTTTTCATAATCACAACACGCATCGATGGAATTGGTGTGCCTGAGGTAGCATGTCACCACTTTAGGATACCCCTAGGGAATGATCAGAAGAATGGCAGAGGAGTAGAAAATAATATGCTTTTCTTAGGCACACCTCATTGTCTGCTCATGCTGAGATGAAAAAGGCAAGGAAAAGAAGAACGCCTCCCAAAAGCAGAACCGCCAGCACACTGTAGGTCACTTCGAACCGGGTATCATAAGCACTAGAAACGCCTTGAACTCCGTTCTTATCATCGCCGGAGTCTTTGCCATTCGTCCATCATCGTGGGGCACATAGAGCGTACCATGAACAGCTCTTCCCTTAATGGAGAAGGGGTCGTGTGTACAGTCGTGTGTACAAAACAGCAGGTCGTTTTCGTCTTGGATCCAACCGGAGTCAGCACCAGGGCCATGAAAAACTATCCGCTACGGACATACCTCAAAGATCAATGATCTAGGCGATGCAACGGCGACCCTGCATACATCCCCTGCAGTGGAACCGGATCGGTTCCCTGTACGTCTTGAATAGCTTTTTGAGGCGACGCTTGAAACGGGCGGCGAAGCGGTTGGCTATCATTCTGTCAGCATAGGCTCTGAGCAGGCACAGCGCGATCACTTACCACCGATGGCTTTGGCATATGCCTTCTTCGCCATCTCAAGCTCCCGCAACCGCTCGGCCTCTTCTTCTTGGAAGCGCCATGAGTTTGCCAACAGCCCGCTGAAGACGCGCTCCTCATCGCGCTGGGACTGGAAGTCATACTCGGGGTGGAGAATCAGGATCCGCGGAATCTCCGAAATCTGGACACCGGCTTCGACACCGCAAGAGTAGAAGAACTTCTCAAACTCCTCGAGATCCAAGTAGGGCTGGGCCCTAACATTCAGGAGTGTGCCCCGGATGACTTGGAAAATCGCCAAGTCAAACCTGCCCTCATTCACTTCCTGCAGCAGGCGAGCAATCAGTTCACCGGCACGAAGGAGCCGCTGCTCGGGATACGTCCAATTCCGATAGTGCGGCATCAGGTCCGCAGGAGGATTCTGCCCACCCTTGGTGGCGTGGAACGCAGCGCAGTAGAGCTGCAGCTCCTTCAACCCGTTGTCGTACGCAAGGCCCTTCCATTCCTTGCGCTCGTAGGCCACCGCTTCGCAAAGATGCAGGAGCTGCTTGAATCGGGAGAGGGCAACAGGAGTGGTCGACCGAAGGTCAATAGGCAACTTCTGGAACTGTGGAGCGACGGATTTGACGGGCTCAGGAAGCACCACGCAAGGACCAAGCCTCAACTCTTCGGGGGTTACCTGCAGCATGAGAATTCGCTGGGCGAGGGTTTGGGAGCACCAGATGCCTTCCTTCACGTAGAAGTCGAGGTAGACTTCAAAGTACTGCTTTGGGAGGATCTGGTGTTCGCCCTCCGGTACCAGCTGGGTGATGATGATTTCACCGCACTCAGCAGCAAGCAGGCCTCGACGCATCTGCTTCTGTACGGACCAGATCATCTGTGCGCGCCGAAGCCACAGCCAGTCGTTCTTCGACAGCTCGTGCCGATAGAGGCCCATCGACGGCAGGCGGAGGAAGCTGTTCGGGTCCGGGTTGTTCTCCAGATGCCTCACGACGTCAAGGGCATTAGCCATGGCGTAGCCATGGCCTTCGGCAGCTCGACGAGTCAATGCCTCAAAGAAACGGTGCTGTCGACGCCGGATGGTATTCTCCTCCGGGTGCAATGCTTCGAGGGGACGCTTGACCTGGCGGTGCGTACGCTTCAAGGGTGATGTAACCAGCGCACACTGGGACTGGGTGGATTCGGCTGGCGCATGGGAGTCGATGGCCCCGTATACGGATGGCTCTTCATGGGTGCAATCAGACGATCCGACCGGGCCGGACTCAGTGACGGCGTTCAAGGAACGACCAGCAGTCTCCGGTGTTTCTTCGACCAGCTCTGAAGAGGTGTCACAGTCGTTCTGCAACTTATTAGCCTGCTGCAGTCCTGAATGCAACCGGAAACTTACTAAATCGTTGGCCGTAGCCAAAGGCTGCTGTGTGTTTGCAACCCTCCCTGTCACGTACTGCAGAGCAGCAGCTTCAAGTGTAGTCCCACCTGATTTACCGTTAGGGATTTCTGCCGAGTGGGGAATGAATGGCGTACCCTGAAGGCCATGGTACACCACAGTTTGGGTGTATTCCGAGGAGGAGGCCGAAGAATGCACACTTGCGGGTTGGGTGGGCGTATTGGTAGCATACAACTCGGGAGGGACAAATGGGACAACTGAAGATTCATCATCAGTATCGGGTCATGGCAGATACGAGGGAGGCCAACGTACCCAGACAACCTTGGTGAACAACAATCTGGTCATACTCGGAGGAGGAGGCAGACGACAAGACACTCTGTGGTCGGGCCTCGACTCCGGCAACATCTGTATCTGCCTCGGGGATCGGATAAGGGACTTGAGGTTTCCTGTTAGCATGTTGCGCTTGAGGTCAAGGATGTTACTTACGAAGCGGCGGATTGTACACAACAACCTGCGTATAGGCCGATGATGAGGCCTCCGAACCGACATACTCCGGGAGGGAAGCGACGGAGGACCTATCTGAATCGACATCATTGGTGGGCGGCAAGTCTGCAAGGAGATATTAACACAGCACTCAGAAGATTCTTGAGTCAATAACAATTACCATGATGCACTGCGACACCAGCTTCCCTCGATTGTCCGCCGCCCTGCCACCTGACAAACTCCCGAGCCGCTTCTTCGGCCGTTTTGGGATCTGCATCACCGTGTCAGTTATAATCAACAAGGTATCGAGGCAGTTTCTTACCCAGTGGCATGTGGATAGGAAGCTCGTTCCTTTTTCCACTTCCACTGCTGCCATAGCCACTGTCGCGTCTGCGATGCAGCATCCGTGCCAGCTTCCCACCAATGGAGGACTTGGTGCCAGCCAGGGTACTGTTCGACTTCTTCTTGCTGACTTGCTTCGGTGCAGCGGCGGAGGACGAGCGAGAAGTGGTAAACAAAGCCTTTAACTGCCCGAAGGGCTGCGAGGCGAAGGGTCCCGAACCCATCGCAAGGCGTATGGAAGGGGAAACTGAGGAAAAGAAGTTGCAGAGGTTGTGGTTGAAGTTGTAAATAGCTCGAGGTGCAGTCGCAAGGAGGTTGAGAAAGGTTGTGGAGCGAGGGAAAGTTGGGAGAGAAAGGAAGGTTGTATGGGGGGTTGAAGGAATTATATCGTGTTTATATTTGCCACTTCGCTCTGGGGCCAGCCTAGACGGTAGACAGGCAAAAGGTTTCTCCGAGGGTTGCTATGGAGAAGAGTTTGGGGGGACTGTGAAAGGGTTCGAGGGGGTTGACTTTCACTGACCGCCGAAAATCTCAACTTATGAGACTCAATATGGAAACCACCAAAACTGACCAATGAGGGCATTGCTTGAGCGATGTTGGAGACTTGAGTTGCGCACTAAGAGACCCTCGACCTCGACACCCAATTTGAAGGGAGGGATTTGGAGATAGGAAAGATAAGGGAATGGCTAGATGCGACAAGATATACTCTCAGATACATAGAGAAGACATATTCGAAGTTCTGAGTATGGGTATATAACACTATATGCCAGCTGACCGGGAGTATTGACAGACCGAAGGAAAGAAGTACGATGAATGAAAAAAACTGCCCTACTCTTGTGTGATATCTGAACACCACAACTCCTATGCCGGCATGCAGAGAACTCATGATAGTTTTGCCAACGAGTCAATGAGTCGACTATGAGACCTTCCGTAACACCATGAATATCAAAGCAGCCACAACAGCATAAATACATGCATCCACCCAAGCCAAGGAAGGTTCAGAAGTCACTCGAACTGCTTGCTGCGGCACTGGAGCTTGTACCGTGGCAGTAGGCCTGGGCACGGGTTCCGCTATCGGAACAGCAGCCGGCTTTGCCGCTGGGGTCACTGCTGGGCCTGTTGCTGGAGTAGACGCCGTGAGCGCCTCCGACGGGTCATGAGCTTTCTCTTTGCCCTTGGGCTCTTTTTGCTGCTGGCCGTCGGCTTCACTCTCCTTGTTTAGCTCATCCCGATAGGCAAGCCTCAACTCCTCAGGTATCTCCTCTTCTTTCCTCTTGCCCTCCTTAGCCTCCTGAAGCGCCGCAGCTTCCTCCCTCTCTTTGATGATCTCGGCGTTCGACTTCGCACAAACAGCACATTTGTACAGCCGGCTCTCTACCGCCATCTTCTTCCTTGCTTGCTGAGTGCATTCTATACCGCCCAGCTGGCCCTTTGCATCGGTGTCCATAAAACTCCGTAACGCAACCAGGGCTGTACGGATTCCCCATGCCGGTTGCCACGTCTCCTCATGATGATCAGATATGGACAAGCAGATCTCTCGATTGACTTCAAAGCGACCGGTTGGAGTGAGGAAGCGGAATGACGGCGGGCGCAGAGGGTACTGTGCAGGGAGGATTATTCGGCCGTGGTATATGCCTCCGTCATAAGGTGACGGAGCCGGCGGGCCTTTTATGGTGAAGTGCCATTCGAAGAGATTATCCTCTAGCGGTTCCGCATGGTAGTCTGGAGAAGCATTTGCGGCAAACTCGGAGGCTTCTTTAACTGCAACACTGTCAGTTACTCGTTATACATGGAATGGGAGGCTAGCATACGGATGCGCTTCGTGTTGACCGTCCCCCGTGTGGACATTGTGGGAATTACCTGCTGAATCCAGGCCCGGAGTAACGAGTATTAAGTTAGTTGTGGGCGAAAGAATGGTTTGTGGTCAGTTCTTTGAACTGATTGCTGCTGACATGTGTCGTTGATGTCGCGGTTGGGTGTCCGGGGAAGCGGGTCCGCCCAAGCTAGCGCCACTAGCCACGTGGCTAGAGCAATCATGTAGCGCCGATCGCCTGGCCTTTGTTGGAACCCGGAACCTCCCCCAATTATAATTAATCACCCAAACTTCATACACGTATGTACAAGTACGGGGTACAGCACACAGTATCACCGGCTTTGCTTCTTCTCATCCTCTCTTCCACCGTGGTCTTTCATTTATTATCTTGATGTACTGATGTTACACTTCTCTCACACTTTTTTCTTGAACCCCTTATTCCTGATGCCCACCGCGTGCTCAAGTCTGGGTGCCTCCTCGAACGGCCGAGAGCTTCTTGTCCAATGCTCACAGTCAATATAGACGAAATTGGGACAAACAATCCAGCTCTCCTTGCTGTTTCCTCATTTCAATATCCCAAATGATCCAACAGCTTCACTAACCGCGCCTCATTTTCATCCCTACACTTGAGAATCACCTCCTCACTCTGCAACCTCAAAATATCCGAATTGGTGACCCTCCACGGCAAAATCGACCGAAGAACTGCATCCACATCGGCCACCTTGTCGATCCCCTTCATGGTCCTGAGCCTCTTCACATCCAGCTTTTCAAGCTCGTCTTCCCATGCCTTGGCCATAGCCCAACTAACTCCATCCTTTCTCGTTTCCGGGAGTGGAGACGGGAATCGATGGAGCTTGGCGTCTCTAAGTGCCGTCTCCTCCCTAGACTCGATATCAGACCAACCCTGGAACTGGCCTTCGGCACCACTGAAGGAGCGCAGAAATTCGTACGACGGGTGCAGAATACAGGCGAAGTCATAGTCGATCAAAGCGGTGATACGCTGCGCTGACGAGTCATAGAGCAGGTTATTAGGGGCTGCGTTGATACTCGGTCAGTGGAATTATATGAGCCATACGCCTGTACTTACTAAAGTCTGCATGCACAATGCACTTGCCATCTCTGGACTCGAGAGACTGAAACTGTGCCGGAACACCCGATTTGACAAAAGCCTCTAGGCGCTGCCTCACTCCGTTGGCATGCCATCCCTTGATATAGGGATTCTCATCCGACTTCTTGAGCGCTCGTTCCAACCGATCTCGAAAGTAATCTTCGTAAGTGTGCCATGGCCCACTGCCTACACTCGTCATCGGTGCGCTTATCATATTCCCCGAGCTCTCAAAAGTTACTCCGCCATACTCCTTGATATTCTCGGGAAGATCGAAATCCTGCAATGCCTTGAGAATTCGGGCCATTTGCGCAAGCACAGTCTGCTTCTCCTCGATAAACATAGAGTCCAGTTTGTCATCTACGGGAGCGCCCGGCATGAGTTCCTGGAGGATCCAACCTTGTGAGGACAGTGAGGTCGCGCTTCCCCATGCATACACCGAAGGCACTATAGGCGGACTGAAATCACGCAAAGCCATTGCAGCGAGTGAAATGATGGCGACCTCGTTCTCCACTCTTGTCTCTGGATTCATGCCCTCGGCGTCAGGATTGCTGAGACGTAGGATGAACTCCTTGGTTCCGTCCGGAATTGGAACAGTTCCGGGCTGTCGCGGAGCCTCTTGGGCTCGGGTTGTGATGGGCGAAGTCAAGGTGATGCGGTAGACGAAGTTGTTGTATTTGAAGGGGCACTCCGGATCATATTGGAGAGGTTGGATATTGGCTCCCTGGTTAGGTAGACTTGGTAAGCACTCTTCCATATCCCTGGGACATTTGATACTCACATCTACACCAAAGCGTTTGAACAGAAGATCTTGAATAAAGTCTAGGCGCTTTTGGTAGTTGGCGTGGTTGTGTGTCATTGTGGATTAGAACGTTACGATAATAGGGATTGGGTACTTCGAAGGTTTGGAGAAGTGTATGATTCCAATCTAACGTAAGTGTATGTACATTTGAGTTCCCGTAATGAAAGACTTTGCAGAGTCTCGAGATCGATGATAGACATCTTCTGCGGCGCAGTTGTTTACTGAGTTGATCAGACCCCTGCGGTGGCTTATGCAACCATTGGCATGGAAACAATGTCAGATATGCTTTCAAGGTTGTTCCAGGTGCATCCTAACGATGTAAACCGTATAAAACAGGCGGAAAAGGTGATTGCGCAGAAACTTCGTATACTTGTTATAGTAATAGCAAAACAAGCTATGATGCATTTATGTCTACAGGGTATCTCATGTACCATCCACATGTGCTGTCCCAAACCCTTATGGTCGAACCAACACCCCGATCATGCAATAACAACGTCTCCCTCACTCCCAAACCTCGACAAAAGCTTCACCAACGCCACGCAAAGCATGCAAGCCAACGCGACCAGGAGATCCGGCCTCCTCATCCACCACGCCGAATTCTGATGATGCTGCTGCTTCTCAGCCGCAACAGCCCCATGCCCTTGCCCAGGACGACCCCCACCCTTCATCTTCCTCGCCTGCCTATCCAGCATCTCCATATTCGTCCCCACCTCCTTATCAATATCCTCCACGACCCTCTCAACCCAAAGGAAGACCTCCTTCGCCTCCTGGACAATATCCCTTCTCTGCTGCTCCGTGAACAACACCTCTCCAAGCGCTAACCGCCGCTTAAAATCCGCTTTGATGTCCTCGCCATCTTCTACCCCGTCGAAATTCCATAACGCGAGACCCCGCTCTTCAAGCGGGAGGCCGTCGTCTTCCTTCTCGTCACCGATGATGCCGTTCTTGGAGCGTCCCTGACTGGGGTTGCGCCAGAAGTCTTCCCCCGCGTTCACGAGCTGCGAGCGAATCCAGCGCCCGCCGGCAAAAACGGCCATGTAGTAGCACCAAGCGTACGAAATGAGGCAATGGGGCTTCTCTCGTACTGTCTCCCGAATGTGTGCGCAATACGTCGCGATGTTGTTCTCGGGGTGGACGTTCAACGTGGCATCACGCTCGGCCTCAGTCTTCCCGGTCAGAAATCCCAAATCGCGCTTTATCCTTCCGGCTCGTGCCATACCGGGTGGTCGTAGACTTGTGAGGAAACCCAACATTTCCGGAGAAGGTGGCGAGGTCTTGGATAGGACGCCAGGCTTCTCCAAGTCTGCCCATAGCGATTCGAAGGTGAGGAAGATGTGGGAGACGTGGCTGATGCCTGTTGCATAGAGGGTGGGGTCTGCGGCGTAGGGTGGGAGGGCTAGAGGAAGGTGTGTGGTTATGATGTGGTTAAGGACGTTGTGTGAAGTTCTAGAAGTGGCGTTAGCTGCTGGAGGTACATGAGAAAAGCCGTATAGCAGCTCTCATCTCCCATACCTCGTCGCCACATTGATCTCATCCGAGATGCATGTAGCCGTTTTCTTATCTGCCATTCTAGGCACTCATGAAGCTTAAGAGGCTCTCGAAAGGAACGAGAATGTAAGTCAAGCAAATAGTACTCGCCCGAAAGCAAATATACACCTGCCGGAATAGTGATATCGGTATGTGTTGGCCAGAAGAAGAGGGGCAGAGGAAAGAAGAAGGGGACAAGAGAACCACAAGGTTCATCTCAGGAAACAGCCATGTCAGGCAACAGTCAACCTGTTCTCTGCGGACAGTTCACGCGACCGCAGTACAGGCAAGGCGTGCTTGGTTTGTGCGATCCAGCGCACCGAGCTGGTCATTTTGGCGGAGTCACTCCTTTCACATTCGGGTTACCTCGGCGGAGCGTCGGAAATGCTTCGGAAATGTTTGCCACGTTATCGATCATCTGATAAAAAAGGCAAAGTGGCTGGGCGATTGGGTAAAACCAGGAGCGGCCACGGCATGCGAGCGGTTGAAATATGGAAACGGGTTCAAACGATGTAGAGGATAGGTTTGCTGGATACACGAGGATGGGTGAGATGCAGCCGTTGTGGAACATGGTAAGTCACGTGTATATGTTTGAGGTGGTAATACCTACCTAGGTAGGTAGTGGAGGACTTGTCTCCGTCTTCTGGTGTTAGCGAGAGCAGCCCAAAACTTTTACTTCTGTTGCGCTTTGGTCCAGCAGTCGGGTTGAGCTTAGCATCAATAACGCAACCTTATTGAGAGTTACTCTAAGAGTCAGCCTAAAGAATGGTAAGGGTATGCCTGCGCCGTCATTCTCCATGTGGACCTTGTATAAATACCAATATACTAGATAATATAACACTGTCTGACAGGATTAGTATATAATTAGACGCATCTACAGACTTAAAGGCTAGAAGTACCCTTTCTATACTGTACTATACAGAAGATAGCCCCTGTAGATGCTAACGGAGCCTTATCTTAATACGGATAATACGTACGGCCGGGTGTATCTACTAATGAATGGGTTGGTCTTCTTATCAGCGGCATTAAGCCAACCCTCACGCAATCCTTCCAATCTTGCGGCTCAGTTCTCTCATCTTGTCGAAATCCCCAAGTCAAGCAAGCTTAGCTCTCAGAAGCTTTAACGTTCCTCTTTTCCAGGCTTTGACACCCTCATCGAACAATACCTGTACCACGTTCCTTTTGGGAGGGCCGAGGTGCTGATACACGAGAACTGAGGCCCGACTTTTATGTTGGTTGAAATCAATGCACACCTCCATACAACAGTCCTGGCAGATATATCCTGTGAAGGGTTCTGGTTGCCATGCCTTGTCTGCCGACACTGCCAAAGACCAGTCGCGGTGTTGGCGTTGGTAATATTGATCCAAAATGCGATGGAAGGTTCCAGTGCCCGTCGCGCAGTCCGACCCAAAGCACACATGCGGACAGATCTCCAGATTCGACCTCATCAAGAAACTGGAGGGAAGCATGAATTGCCTGTCGTACTCTCCCCTCTCCGACCAGAGTATGAACACGCGACGAAGGAAAACTTCGTTGCGCTTCCAGTGAGTGCCGGCTTCCATGACGTAAACCATCTTGATCGGGTCTTCAACCGTCCCTCCCCAGTATTTGAAGGGCATGCGCTTTGGGGGTGAACGGGTCAGATGTCGGACTTCCCGTATAGCTTGAACGTACTCCGACTGGCACACTGGAAAGCCGACATTACTGCACGGGTTGGAAGTGTCAGGCTTGGTATCCGTCTGCTCGAATGAATGGAACTTGACACATTTGTAGCAGACGTAAACAGAAGGGTCCCGTCGATCTCTGTTCAGGCGGCGTAAAAGGCGACTCTTTGCGGCCCGAAGTTCATCAGAAGGCGGGAATTCATCTAAATTCAACGCAGCGCTGCCGAGTATTGACAAAAGCGCGTGACAAGTCAATGCCAGAGCTGCTTTGTCGTCAGGAGTGAGTAACCCTGCGATCCCGAAGATCAGCTCGACGGGCAGGTTGAGCAGAGGAAACACCGCGGACGTCGCATCCTGAGAGCTGGCGAGAGAGCGCTGGACGAGTTTGTAGAGAAAGTTAAGTTTCATCATCAATGTCTTGTGTGTCAGTAAAGGAGTTTGAGGCATCAGCTTACAAGTTTCTGTAAGACGCCAAGTAGTTGGCGAACGTATTTCGTAAATAAAGCCCTGTTAGGTATTTGTGCCCGTCAACCTACTGTCTATATAGCTCAGATTGTGCTTTATTCAGCTCACCAAATGTGCCTTGCTCCCGCATCTAGCACGCCTACGTGTATAACTGACATCTAGTGCAGTGGGCAGAGGAAGCATCTTGATTATTTAGGATGCTTGCAACATTATATCTCTAAAACACTGGCTTCCTGAGGACAGGCGATTCAACAGCTCTGAGTCTCAAATCCTATTATTGGAGACGCCGGAAACGACAAACTCCACACCGTGAAGAACGATGTCTGTCAGAATTCCCATGGATATGTGATGAAGAAGGATGTGAAGGAGGTGTGAAAATCCAGTTCATCCTGGCGCCTAGAAACCAGCTACAGACGAATGGTAGAGCACTAAACAAAGAAGGAAAGGTTCTCAAAGCAGAGCGGGTAATTACTTCTCAACGTCACAGGGAAGTTTCTGGTAAACTGTGGTGAATGACTATCTAAGATGAATTTCAATGCTGCTTGGGTTATTAGATCCTTCCTAAAAGCATTCTTCTCTGAAAGGAGATGGTGTTTATCTTCCAAAATAAGCGTCCTGTGCAGATGGTTTGCAGGAGAGCCATAGGGTTGCTGTCCTAAGTGGTCTAGACTCTACATTCCAACGGAGGACTCCGCTCAACACCCAATTACTGAGTAAGCTCTTCCCAACGACGTCTGTGAACAAAAGTCTTGTGTTCGATAACCCCATCATCCGAAGGAAGGTGGATAGCGGGTTTCGTTCAAGAGACCCATATCAGAACCCCAGTTCCTAGCGCAGTGGAGCTCGCGGCTCGCTCTGCACAGACAAAACAAGGGCCTCCCGCCCTTCGAATCACTGCGTTCTTTCCTCTCTCCGAACACCAGGCTCGAGCGGGCAGCTCTGCTCCTTTTCCTGTGGCATTAATAATCATAACATCTGTCTCCTCCGTATCCTCGGGTGTGTGGTCTTTGAGCCCTTCAACGGTCCATATCTTTTTCTCTTCGTATCGGTGAAGTTCTCTCAAATGCACCTCATGCCCACCTTTAGGCCCTGGTTCGCAATATGGCAGCGTGACAAAGACAGGATTTGTGAAGAGCTTGTACATGATCAGTGAGTCGCTGTCATCCATCTTAAAAACCAGTTGCGCTCGGTAGACAGCTTGACCATCCTCGTCGTTCTCCCTCGAAGATATATCTTTCTTCAGCTGAATTGCCTTCATCTCACATGTACTAGCTTGTTTCACGGGTGGTTTTGGCACCACCCAGTTGCTGGCATCCTGTATCTCTGATGCCCATGGCTCAACTTCCTCGTCTGGCCGAATCCTTATCTCTTCGTGCGAGTATCTTGATCCGGCAATGTAAATTGGCTCGCCGTCTAGGGACGTCTTGTATTCCACCAGACTCAATTGCCGTGCCTTAAGACGGACGTAGCAAGGCTTATTTTCTGAAAGGGGCGGGATGAACTCGACTGGCGGACAGGGCCCGATCCATCCGCAGACAGAAATGACCCCTGGGGTGCAGCCTAACACTCGGCCAAGCACTGTCCGGATGCGCCAATAAGACTTTTGCGGCAATGCCAAACCACAGTCGTAGTACCGAGCGACCCCAAGTCCCTCTTTGATTGACGCGGTGCTGAGAACCAGAGCGGCCATTATCTTGAATGAAAACCATTTGCCGGGCAGTATCATGCCGAAAAGCCAGTCGTGCAGATCAATTGGGAGCTTTTCACCACCTCGCAAGTTACTATAGGCCTCTTCACAGTAGTCCCGAACCTCGTTGATCCATGGCCACTTGATCTTTTGGGCGAAGTAAAGTAATCCCTCTACTTGTTGCTCATGGAGGCGCGAGTGAATCTCGATGGATTTCCCAAATATCTCAAAATCCTGTTCGAGATATTCTTTTCGAAGAACCTCGCGCTTTTTCATATCGTTCTCTTGGTCAATGGCGTTTAAGTCGGCTTCGTTCTTTGCCTTCGCCTCAGCAAGACCCTGTCTCATTGCATCAGTGGCATCTTTTCCGGCTACTGCGATAGCGGTTTCGTATGCGTCGATCGCTCTTTTCACTAATCCAAGTTTGAAGGCTGCCAGACCATATCGAGACTAACCTTTTGCGTATTTCGGATCCAGCCGTGTAGCAAAATAGGCGTCTTCAAGCGCGTTTTCGTATCGTCCCAACGCATAGCATGCTGCAGACCTGTTGCTGCTATATAGGCGTCGCGAGGATCGATCACTATGGCCTCGGTATAGAGCTTGATGGCTTCCTCATAGTCATGTTTCGCAAATGCTGCGTTACCTTGCTTCTTGAAGTCCTCAGCCTTGGCCTTCAGCTCCTTTGCCGGAGGTTTCGTCTCATTTAAATCAGTAATCTTTGGGTCCGCGAGGACAATGTCAACGTGCTTGAGCCATCGGTCCGCCACTATCATCGAGGCAAAAACACGATCAGTGAATCCAGACGTCCAGCCGTCCTTGCGACCATGTTCAAATCTTCTGATCACTTCCTTGGCGAGAATAATCTGCCAGAGGAGTTTCCACATGCCGCCAGGTTTTTTGGGGTTATTCCATTCCAGGCCGATACTCGACGTACCCACGAAGTCAGAAAATATATCGCTGCGATTGAGCAGGCTATACAAATCGGAAAGTTGACTGCTTTCTTTTAGTTCCCATGCAGGGTCGAGCCATCTGCATCAAGCAGTTAGCATATGTCATTGCCTTGATCGTTAATCCAGAAGCAGCAGGGTTACACATAGTTGAGCCAATTGAACACGAAATTGCGGAGTTCCTTCGAAATCTGCCGGTCCGCGTCCCTTAAACCCGCCTACTCGCGAGGGAAAACAGGATGTAAACATACCCCATGGTGCCCGTGAATTCTCTGAGTTCAGCAAGATCCCTATGAGGATCCCATCCGAATTTGCCGGGATTACGCTGGAGCTCATCGATTCTTCTAAGAAGCTTTTTGGCCGTTATGCCTTCACGAGCTGTGTAATTGACGGAAATTGTCTCCTGTCTAGGATTATTGGTCGCTTCATAACTCCAAGCCTCTAGGCCAAAGCCTTCGACGGTTACCGTTCCTGGGCTGGTATTTTCGTATTCTGGATGGCTTTCGACATCAAATAGAATGGACGATTCCTCGGAATCATCGTAGGAGAAATTGCCGTTATTCCTTTTAGGACGAAATCTTCTTCTCTTATACAAGGCTAGCCTTTGTTAGCACATCATTCTCGTGTCGCGAATCACCTACCAAATGCTGCATGAGAGGTTTTCACGAAACCCTTGTTCCTTTCAAACCACCAGTCCCTTGCCGCGGCTTGACCTTCCCAACGGCAGTATGTCGTGACCTTGGAGGAGTAATCATAAGGCCCCATGACTTGCACGCTAAGAGCTCCCTCAAACTTCTTCTCGCAGTAGAGATTCACTGCATCCATCTTGTTCTCTAACTCTGTCATTTCACGATCTATACCATCGGCCTTTTGCCCATGGTTGCTGTCTTCCTTGTCCTGAAGGTCGTACTTGTCTCCGTCGTGGCCTGGCGAGTCCTCTTGTACCGTGAGAAGGTCGGTCCTTGCTGTACCCTCTGCGCCTAGGAAGTCGAGTCTGGCACTTGCACAGTCAGATATATCTCCATGTACCTCTGCAGTGACATCCTGCAGCAACTGGAGCTTTACGATATTCTCGCTCTTCTCAACATCTTCCATCATCGCCTCCGCAATCTTGTCCCGGGACTCTGGAAATAAACTCTCCAGATTGTCATTGAAGCCCTTGATCTCAGCAACCAACTCCTTAAATTTTTGCTTATCCTTTATCGCCCACCTAGCCTTCGTTGTGATTCGAGCTCCCTTCTGCCTCTCTCGTGCACTTCTTCTGAGGCTCTCGTAGGCGTTTTTGAAAACCGCTCCCAAGGTCGGCTGTTCCTGTCCATGGACTGTAGTAAATATATTCTGGGTCTCCGCAGTTGAGGGTTGGAGCCCATATATGTTTTGCAGACGCCCCGTGTTCTCGAACAAGTAGCGTATACATACAGCCCCGCACCCGCATAACTGTGTTGACCACATCGTCTTTCTGCAGCCGCGGGTCTGGCTGGGGCGAGGCCTCATTGCCGCCATTCCCAAGGCCGATCGCGTGGCCCCAGCTATGAAGGCGAATCCTCTCGACTTCGAGCTTCACGCGGAGAAGCTCATAGTCCATGGCATAGTTTCGCCCGGGCTCGACTGTTTCGAAGACCTCCACGCATGTTTTCCAAAGTGCAACGACACTTAAAACAAGGCCGGCTACCTCGGTCATGGCTTGTGACAGGCTGTTGGACGGGTAATCATAGGAAGGTGAATAATGCCACGGGAGTTCAGGCTGGGAGTCGATGCACCTGCAGGAGTGTTTTGATGTTCACCTGCACCTGTTGTGTGTGCGGATTATTTACCTGCTTGCGCAGATGAGCATTTATAGAAGAGATCAACGCCGAGCGGCCAAGCCAGTCATAGCCACCTTCTCACCGGATGAAGCCTCGTATCTGGAAATAGACGGTGGGGTTGAACTATTCCACTCTTGTTGGGAGCTTTCCCGTCTATCCCGCCCTCATCAATGGAGCTCGAACGCACTCACCTCTACTTCCTGCAACGCGTCAACTTTCACAATAGCAGCTTGGCTTCTTATAAGACATGGCCAATATCGACCTGGAAATTATCCGTATGAAACTGGATTCTGAAACTGGATTCTGAAACAGTCCCATCCGTGTATATGTAATGGTTAGGAGCCTTGGAATGATGCCTCCCAAACTACGCTAGCCTTGACGCTACCCCAGGGTACCTTTTAGCGGAAGGTGTCTCGAGGTTGCGAAGATCATCAACTCCCCAGTATGTACGCACGTGCGCGTCTCTGTCGCTCTGCCCAGAGATGCTCGTTAGAGGGGTAATCCCAATGGACCTTAAGTGCATGCGCGATCGATAAATGTACCGTTATCCAGCATGCGGGTGCACGCATGCGCGGTTGGGCTGCAAAGATCAAGTGTTTGATGCGACGAAACTCTACGTTGATGTGAACGCGTCTTGATCAAACGAAAGGAAAGTCTTCTGCTTACACTATCCCTGAGATTAGGCAGAGAAGCAGTGAGAGCATTGGAGGGATTTTTCTGCGAAAGTTTGTTAGGTTTGATACATCGCATATGACTTCGTATGAAACTCCTTCAGATCCCTCCTCTAAAGCCTATCCGAACGCGTCCACTCAGAGTGGTCTTATTGTTGGATGTGATGCGAACAACTTGACATATATGGAGGGACCTGGGAAGGCTCACAGTTCACTTGACGAAAAGACAACAGTTAGAGACATATAGGAGGCTAGCACAAGCGTGGTCAGTGGAAAGGATGGAGCTCAATTAGCCAGCAGATTCCGCAAGCGTCAATGGTCAGAGTTGCGAAGAGGTATCGTTTGACTTGACGATAGGCAAGCTGAGGCCCTCTGCTGAAATTATGCTTGAGTTCTAGGATCTATCTGGTCCCTAAGGGTTCACGGCCAAGGTGTAAGGCTTAGGTTCAGGGACACATGGTCGAACCCGCGCGTTTTCAAGACAAACTCCTACTAAGGGTCTATCGTTTTGCCAGATCTTGAAAGTTCTTAGCTGAGTTCGTCCCACTTAACGCCCTGTCTCAGTGATGTGGCTGTCTGTTCGCTGTCGTGTCGCTCATAATCCAGGACTGCCTCCATGGTGGACAAGAATTGAGCGCATACTACCAGATACAAATCACCACATCTGTTAAATGTAGTCAGTTTCATGTGGCACGATTGGCTCGACTCCATATACACAAGGGTAACAAATCGTACGCTGCGGGGTGAGTGGACTTTCGCTTCTGGTCCCTGCACATCCTCGGATTGGAAACAGGTAGACGTTGACCGAAAAGAAATGAACAGCGTGAAGAAATAAAGCAAGCGGTTATAAGACGTGGGTGAATGTCTTCCGCGGCCGTAGCGCTTCACTGAGACGTCTCTTAGCACAAGGCGGAAACCTCCATCACTGAAGTCCACCAAAGTCATCTGGAACAAAGTTTGCTCTTCGCCCAGGCTCAGAAATTCAAAACAGTAAATATATATACGGACGGTTAAGATGTGAACCGCCATTTACCATTACGCTTGCACACTCGGAACGCCGACTCAGCAATCCGGTCTCCCGTGTCCTCTTTGACCATGGCAAACAGCTATGAAGTCGCAGTTGCGCATCGCATTGAGAGCCTAGCCTGCTACCTATGGCCACACCCTGCTAACGAAATAGAGCTCTCCGTTCGGGAGAACATTAAAGCTCCCTGCACCGCATCCACCAGCGCTTGCATCACCGTCAAATTGGTTGATCCCCGAGACCCTCCTGGAACAACAAATTTCATCCTCAAATTTACCGTGAACAGAACAGGGCCAAACTCCACGGAAGCGCTTCATAGACTAATGCGTGAGTTGGATACTTGGCAGTGTGCGGAAATGGGACGGAGACTCAGGATTTGGGGTATGGCGGAGGCGGAGAGACCGGAAAGGAATCGGCTGGGTCGGGTGGTGCCACCTATGCAGGTGGCAAGGACATCTTATGGAGGGCGGCCTCCCCCTGGCTTCGAGCGAGCGAGGCGCAACGCGATATCTGAGTCGGCTGAAAGCTGGTGAGACGCAATACACTAGTAGACAGCATCCGAGAAAGGAGGTAGACGGGAAGATATTAGGAGATGACTTGTCTGCGCAGGTAGTGCTGGATGCATTACTGGAATCTCTTTAGAGCAATGTGGATTAGCATACAGAGACTCCTTCGCCAAATGAATCCGTCCGTGCTTCCGCTCTCAGGAAGATTGACATGCAGGTGACTCAGATGTATCATCGACAAACATCATTGCAGATGATTTCTGCCTGTCCTCATGTGCGAAAGCTCACTTCTATTTGCCATATCCCCACGGGCGGAGCATGCGGGCATAACACATGCCTTCCCTAGCTTATCGACAGAATATAAAATCTCAAGGCTGTCGTCCTTACCGTGCCTATAACCTTCTGTGCGATATCTTGCAAATCAGGTCCAAAACCGCATTTCCACATGTCCGCAGTAGCTGAAGCAGCGACAATCAAACTCATCGAATGCATCGGGCCCTTCTTAGCGCCCGAATGGACAGGGAATCACCGAGCGTGCGTACTTGTATACCCTTCTGATTATTCTCCACGACGATACACAGCAAGCTATGTCAGATTAGCAGTTGGTGGCGAGCTACAAGTTCTGTCAAGAGAAGTGAGCGGGCGCTCTCGACTGGAAGCTTTGGAAGCCCTGTTGAGAGACTTAGAGAGCTTGGCACGTGGAGAAATAATGGACATGAAGCAAAGGGGTGCTGTCTCAGTTGAGAATGACGACCCTGATCTGTACGATTTGGGTTAACAAACCACCGTTAGTAAGTGGATTGGGTCGCGTTTGGTCAAGCAATTTGCGCAGAAGGCGACTAGCCACCACTGTGGCATTTGCAGTTCAAAGAAAGACTATTCGAGAGTCTGTACGGTGGAGACCATCGAAATAACCTGATTATCAATTGAGAAGTAGCTGGGAAGGGCATTGGGAACATCATTAATTGTCTATTCGCCATCGGTCAGATTTCATACACAACCTAGGCTCAGAAAGCCGCCGAAGGTGCTGCAACTTCTTCATGTAACTAGTACTCAAAACAACCACAAGTCTGAAGGATGCTTAAGCAGTTCTTCATAAACAAATTCCTTTCCCAGTGATGAATGCTCTTGAATGCAATCTTGGGCCCGTGTCATCGACTACTTGAGACACTTGGTGACCACACTATCGCTTAGTGGTCTTGATACAGACTATCCGCCCATTCTCATACCATTAGTCGTAGTTGCATGTGGTAGGGAGGCATCAGTCACATGTTTACACCACTTGGGCTCGTATTCAGATTGTTCGCAACCCCGTGCTAGTGAAGATGAAGTCATCTGCACCTCCTCATTACCTAGAACATGTTTGGAGCTAGATGACGGTAGCATATGACTTCTATCAGTATCCCGACCTGAAGTATATAAACGCTCGTTGAAACAGCCCAGCACAATGCCCCCATAGACACCTTTCCATCTCCATCTACAACCTCTCAACGAAAATGAGTCCCTGCACCGAGCTCGCCCTCATCCAACTCATAGAACGCACATTCCAACTCCTACACCCCGAAATACAAAAAGACCGTCTCCGGGTTCTCTCAGCGCGGGAGCCGAGTCGGCGTGAAGAATTCTTCGTGTGCGTGGGCTCAACCTCGAGAGTGATTCTAAAGGACGAAGCGTATCCAGAGGCCCTATCAAGAGTGTATAGAGGAGATACGACGCTGGGACCTCTTTTGTTGCTTTACCAGGACTTGAAAAGAGAGATGTATCGCGTGATGGAGAACTTGCAGGAGGTGAAGCAGTATGCGGTGGCTTGAGAGGGTGAACTCTGGCGTGAGGTTAGGGTTTGGATTGTTTTGAACTATTCGTCGCTTCGGTCATCTGCTCTTTGTGAAGACCGGGTGTTTGAAATGGGTTTTGTTTACGTCACGGTTCTGGACCATGGATATTTCGCGCAATACTAGAATCTAGAAACAGCAATCGTACGACGACCCACTCCTTCCACCTTTAGCTCTACCAAACGTTCTTTTGAACTAAAGACTACAACCACATCTGACTTCCAGCTCCTTCTCCCCCGTACTACTCCATTCACACACCCATCCAGAAGATCCTCTATATTTGTCTGACACTGAACAATTACCCCGCAAATACAAACACCTAACCGCACGTAGCTCAGTAGAAGCCCCCTTTGTCTGCAAAACAAACATGTCCCTTCCGGCCATGTATAACAAGCCAGTACCTAGTTTCGTTTCAACCGTAATTGGAAAGCTCGTCACCTACCTCCAAGACTGCACTCAGCCAATTGCAATCACGAACAACTTCACTTACACCGATGGCTAAAGAGACAACAACACCTGAGCCCCGGCGCGCGGGTACCCCGCAACCCAGCAAATCCACACACTCCCATAACGATAACGTCGATGAAGACTGTGAGGTCGTCACGGTACCTGCGAATACTCCTGTCACGCCGCAGGGAGATGCTCTGGATGCGAATGACACAGAGAAGACAGTCAATCCGCAACCCGATGATCCCCATGCTATAGGCGACGGTACGCAGCCAGCGGTGGGGAGAGACATCAGTGTGAGGGAGTGTATGGATTATATGGATTACATCGAGCGTACGTCCTCTCCACCCTGCCCTCATCTCATTGGTTACCCAACTAACACCCCCTCTAGGACTATCCCACTCCATCCTCGTCCCGCGCAAAGTGAACCCTCGTGTCATCCTCTCCCGACACGTCCCCAGCTCCTCCAACCCAGCACCACAATTCCGTGCATACGTTCTTGCTGGTGAAGAACGCGCTCGAAAGAACATCTTCAAAGTGGAGGGCCTTATAGGAGAGGATTCTCAGACGAGGGAAGAGGCGTTGAGGAGTTTGAGGGGTCTGGTGGAGGATAAAGCAGCCGGGGAGAGGTATGACGAAAGGGATGATGGGTACGACCAGGTTGCAGGCGATGATGAGGAGGCTGGCGAGGGAGATGGGCAGGGCAAGGCTAAGGGAAATGAGAATGACAAGAAGAGGAAGAGGGGAAAGCAGGATAAAGGGAAGGAGAAAGCGCAAGAGGAGGTTGGAAGGAAAGAGGCACCCGCGGATAAGACCAAGGCCAAGACCAAAGTGGGAAATCATAGCAAACCTGTGATTGAGAAGAAGAGAGACGATGCAGACACCAACGGCGAAAATGCGAACCGCAACCGCGCGACCCATAAGCCAAACGCAAAGGCTGCACCGCAGCCACAAGCTAAATCGCAAAAGGGACCCCAGGCATCCGGTAAGTCGGTGGTTGCGACTGAAGCCGAGAAAGAGAAATCCTCCGCCGTCGATAAGAATGCAAGCGGCGGGAAACAACAGGGAACGGAAGGCGGTGTTGGTGATGTGTCCCCGTCTTCTGAATCCGATGAATTGTCTTCGGTCGTGGACGAGGAAGAGGAGGGAGAAGGAGACGGGGATGATAAAGATGATTATGACGAATTTCCGGCCAAGCGGCAGAAGAGCGGCGAAAGTGCTCCTGAGAGTGCGGGAAATAGGCCGGGATTGAGGTCTGCGCGAACGAGAGCGCCACAGAAAGCTCGCCGTTGATGAGTTGGGGTTTGTTCAGAAGTGGCGCGGAATAGTTGCAAACTTGGCGTTTCGAGGAGATTCCTGGCAATGAAGGTGTGATGGAGAGTGGAGTAGACAACCTCCTTGTTTCGGCATAAATTTAGGTGTATCTGTCACAGCATTTTTTTGAGCATAAACATAGTGCTATCCACGAAGCTATGTGGTTCCATGCTGGGATGTATATCCGTCAAAGCAAGATTGTAATATAATAGACATTCTATGAGCGAAACATCGGAATTAATCCAACCTTGAGAAGTCTTATCTCGAATAGAGAGCTATCAAACCCCTGAATCCCTTTTTCTTTGCCGTCGGTTTAGATAGCTTAGAATAGATGACTAAGTCGGTCTCAGTGACATCGTCCGTATTTATGACAGTGCTGTTTCCGTGACCATATGCCTCTCATTCACCGCCTCTTGAGTGTAGTGGTGTCAATACACCTACAATACGACCGAAAGAAGATATAACTGTGTCCTTCAAAACCATTTCCTCATCCTACCGAGTTTGGATCCGACGCTGAACCTGCTCTTCTTTTGACCTTCAGACTGGGTTTCGTGCGCAGAGAGGCTTGTTGATGAGGATCGCACGTGAAGGTCCCTCTTTATAACGATCTCAACTATTCGTTGAGTTTTGAAGATAACTTCGACCTTGATGTGACATTTGTCGCATGTAGCTACTGCCAAACGATAGTAGGATCGCCCAAGATGAGTTTTCCCAATCATGCTTGGCTTCAATCTGTCACTTAAAGTTCCATCACCAGGAACATAGTCTCCGCCGAGCCAAACGTGGCTACAGATATCGATTTCGATACTGCGCGCCAAGCCAACCATTTCGTCCTCGGTGAGTTCCTCGAATGCAGTCGTCCACCTGCAGCCCCACAGCAGCTCAATCAGTGTGATCTCATGAAGGTTATGGCGTACAGGACCAGGGCCTATTTGGAATCCATCCGCCGTCTCATCATCATTGCTGCCAATCATGGGGACATATCCCAGACGGATAATGTCACTACGGAGTGAGGAAGGGTCACCAGCCTGATCGTAGGAGCTGGTGTAGGGTTGGGACCGGGAGAGGGTTCCAATATACTGGACCGGGTAGCAAGGGTATGGCAAAGATTTCCCTAGCGAAACTACCGTGTCGAAGTCGCCATTGGGGCAAAGAGTTTGCTCGTCGAGCTTCATGTGAAGTCGGAGGCAGCAATGACAGACCAAGTCAAAGCGCGGAAAGTCCCTACGGAGACGACGGAGAAAGTACAGTCGTTGGAGACAACTCTCGGGTGTTTGCTTTCCGATGTGAGATAGAATGTGCTTATTGTCGTCGTAGAGCGAGTGACATGTCAAGATGAGGCAGGCGCGCTCATGATCGGAAAGAAGCTCCCAGATGATGACGAAGATGTCAAAGGGGAGATTTAGGAGCGGGGACTCGGTTGGAGAGACCTGGGAGAAGCGCTGGGACAGGGCTGGCTGCCTCAAAACCAGAAGAAGTCTTTTCAGAGATGGTCCTGCCATGGAGGATAATGTTCGCCTGAGGATAATGGTGTAACAATATGGGATTAATGTGGAAGTATTTGAAGTGTGAGGGTTTGAATTCTCACGGCCGCACTCCGGCCCCTCATGCCACAATGCTTGTGACAAACACGTAAGTTCTTGGGGAAGAACACGCGTACTAGCACCACCACCACCCCGCTCGGCTCGTACATTCTTCTCTTCGTGTGAGGTTATCATTACCTCAGATTTAATATGCGCATGGCATTATTCCCAAGCACATCTTGAGCCGCGGCTTGATCATCCTTGAAAGCCTGGGCTATTGCGCCGTAGTTAGCGGTTACACTGTGCCATTCTTTTACATCCTCCTCTAGAGGCGGAAAAAATGGGTGATCCGTTCCTTGCTAGTCTTAGCTTAGCTTCAAGATGCTGAATTGACAGAACGTACCGAACATGAGTCTATCTGGCCCTGAGGCATCAATGGCAGCTTTCAGACCGACGTCGGAGTAGATTACCGCATCAAGGTAGATATTGGTTCTCAGAACATCCCACACATCACGGCGACCTTCTATTCTCCCCTCTCTTTTGAGATGGCCGTCATGCTTGATGCAGCTCTCTATCCGTCCGGCAAGGAAAGGGAGGGTACCTCCGGAATGCGCAAGCAAGACGTTCAACTTTCGAAATCGATCCCACACCCCGCTCAACAACATTCGCGTCACCGCTATAGTAGTCTCTAAGGGGAAGCCGAGAGCGAGTGGTAAGACGTGCCCGTAATCGTTCGCTCTCGGGCCGTATACGGATGCGGGAAGTCCATAGTGTGGATGGAGGAATATGAGCTGATTGTGCTTCTCAAGCGCAGCGTAGATGGGGTCCAAAGCCGGGTCATCTAGACCTTTTCCCAGGCCGGACGTTCCCATTATGACTCCTCGCATATGTTTCAGTTGCACTAGCCTCTCAATTTCGGTCACTACTGTCTCAACTGGTGCGGAGAGCGGAAGAGTGCCAAAGGCATACAGTCGCCCCTCGTGTTGGGCACATAGGCGTTCGACGTCATCGTTGATCCTCCTTGCGGCTTCCCCTGCTTCTTCTGAAGGTAGAAAATCGAGCCATGGGTTTGCCAAAGAGATGACGGATTTATCAATCCTGTGAGTATCCATAAAGGCAATTTTCTGGGCTATATCGTAGTATTCCGGACCTATTGGGCGTCCTCTCGCGGTCGACGGAGTGGAAGGGTCATCTTCGCCCGGAAGGATGATAAGCCGTGAAGAATGGGGTTCGTCAGGAGACGTTCGTATATACGGGACTGTGGTTCGCGAGCGTAGCAGCTTAACGAATGTTGGTGGATAGATGTGCGTGTGAATGTCAACAGTTGGCATTTTGGAGGACAATCAAAACCATCCCATGCAGTGATTCTGGCGCTCTGTATACCACGATCGGATTTTAAGGAATTGCTCTGTTCAGTAGACAAGACAGGCGGTTGAAGGTGATACCTAGGTATTGTTCCTATCATGCCCTTGGGCTAACCCCGCCCAGCCTTGATATCCCACCTGCCCAATCAGGTAAAGTAATTGATGGTGCGAGTGGTGACAACCTTGGGAAGGTAATTGCGACATTCTCCTTGACTGATGACCAGACGTTCGCATCTTCTTGGAAGCCAGAGACAAACCAGTGAGTGCCTCGGAGGTTCGAGCGGGTTAAAATAAATAAAAGGTTCCAAGCATTCCCAAGGTTGGCACGTGTTGAGAATGTCACGTGACTGAACGCCACACTGCGCCACCTCGACGCGACGGGAGCTACGCGACGCGACTTATCTAAGCTCCGCCGTCTTTCAACACTCGTCATTCCATCCTTCCTCCATTCCCTCCTCCACACCACGCCGGCGCATCTTACGGCCTATACCCGGGCCCTAAATCATCTCAAGATGCCTCCCGCACTGCCACAGAAGCGTGTTCTTGCCGACACAACTAAGAGCCGCGCCAATGTTCAGGCGTCTCCCCGGACCGCGAAGCGCGTGAAGCTCGACCATGCTGCAAACCAGAACGGCGGCCTGAGGGCTAAGGGCATCAATGGGTCGTTCAACTCTAGCCAGCCCAAGAGCCAGTTTGAAGAGGATATGGAAAAGATGTCCCAGGACATCGAGAACCTGAAGCAGACGAACACAGAGAAAGACCAGCATTGGGCTCGGCCACCACTGGTCGACTTCGACGCGACGCGCCAGAATTTGTGTTTTCAGCAGATTGAAGTCGAGGAGGGTGCGCTGAGCGGTGGGAAGACCGCGATCAAGCTCTTCGGGGTCACCGAGGTTCGCCCACCGCCCCCAGACGCTTCGCAGTTGCTAATGAGCCTTTACAGGACGGCCACTCCGTACTCTTACACGTCATGCACTTTCTCCACTACTTCTACGTCGCTGCGCCCGTTAACTTTGGTAAGAATGATTGCGAGCAATTCAAGAACTTCCTTGAAGCAGAGTCACAGAAGGCATTCAACCAGCACACGGCCGTTGTGCACTCGGTGCAGATGACCATGAAGGAGAATATGTATGGCTTCCAAGGCAACCAAAGAAGCCCATACCTCAAGATTTCGGTCACCGATCCAAGGTTCATCAATCGCGTCCGGAGGCTCGTGCAGGATGGTGCTGCAAATTGGAAGGGACTGTGGACCCGGCAGGAAGGTGGCATCCTTACATTCGACAACATCCAATACGTGCTGAGATTCATGATTGACACCAAGGTAAGAATGCCGAAGCAGACTTTTGCGTTTTGCTGACAAGCTCAGATCTCGGGTATGTCGTGGGTCGAAGTCCCAGCTGGAAAGTACAGGATGATCCCACCCCGCGAAAGACACTCCAACTGCCAAATCGAGGCCGCAGTCCACTACGCAGACTTAATCGCTCATCCAACTGATGGTGAGTGGGCGAAGATGGCGCCTCTCCGCATCCTTTCCTTTGATATCGAATGCGCTGGTCGCAAGGGTATCTTCCCGGAGCCGACTGTGGACCCCGTCATCCAGATCGCAAACGTCGTTACCAGATATGGCGAGGATAAACCGTTTATCAGGAACGTGTTCTGCATGGATACGTGCAGTCAGATTGTCGCAACACAGATTCTCGAGTTCGATGATGAGGCCAAGATGCTCATGAGGTGGCGTGACTTCCTGGAGGAGGTGGACCCGGACGTTATCATCGGATACAACATCTCCAACTTCGACTTCCCATATCTCCTTGATCGCGCGAGATATTTGAAGGCGACAAAGTTCCCGTACTGGTCACGCTTGAGGAACAAAGAATCCAAAGCTGAGTCGTCCACCTTTTCAAGCAAGCAGCTCGGGGCGCGCGACACGAAGACCACCAACACGAATGGTCGCTTGCAAATTGATTTACTTCAACTTGTACAACGCGACTATCAACTACGAAGTTATACATTGAACGCTGTTTGCGCTCATTTCTTGAAAGAACAGAAGGAAGATGTACACCACAGTATGATCACCGAGCTTTATAACGGCGATTCAAACTCTCGGCGGAGATTGGCAGTTTACTGCCTGAAAGACGCGTATCTACCCCAACGTCTGCTAGACAAACTGATGGCTCTTGTCAACTACACTGAGATGGCAAGAGTCACTGGTATCCCCTTCAATTTCCTTCTTGCACGAGGACAGCAGGTCAGGTTCATGAGCCAACTCTTCCGCAGAGCTTTGGAACAAAGTCTGGTTATTCCCGACCTGAGCAACCCCGGCGGCAACGATGGAGATCAATACGAAGGTGCCACTGTCATCGAACCGAAGCGTGGCTACTACGATGTCCCGGTCGCAACACTTGATTTCGCTTCGCTATATCCCAGCATCATTCAGGCGCATAACCTCTGCTACACCACCTTACTGAGCAAGCAGTCAGTGGAGAAGCTAAACTTGAAGAAAGATGAGGATTACATAGTGACACCAAATGGCGACTTGTTCTGTACGGCCAAGGTGCGCAAGGGACTGTTGACCCAAATTCTCGAGGACTTGCTGCGTGCACGGAAACAGGCGAAACGAGACTTGGCGGTCGAAACGGACCCTTTCAAAAAGGCAATACTAAACGGTCGCCAGCTTGCGTTGAAGGTCACAGCGAACTCTGTATACGGTCTGACCGGTGCGACAAACGGGAAGCTGCCTTGTCTTGCAATCGCCAGTAGCACCACTAGTTACGGCCGGCAAATGATTGAGAAGACAAAGCACGAAGTCGAGCTGAAGTACACAATGGCCAATGGCTATAGCCATGATGCGGAGGTCATTTATGGTGACACCGACTCCGTTATGGTCAAGTTTGGTACTACGGAACTTGCAGAGGCCATGAAGCTTGGCCAAGAGGCAGCCGATTACGTCTCTGGCAAGTTTGTCAAGCCTATCAAGCTGGAATTCGAGAAGGTCTACTTCCCCTACCTGTTGATCAACAAGAAGCGGTATGCTGGATTATACTGGACAAATCCCAACAAGTGGGACAAAATGGATACGAAGGGTATTGAAACGGTCCGCCGTGACAACTGCCGCCTTGTGCAGACGGTGATTGAGACGTCTTTACGAATGTTGTTGATTGACCGCGATGTCAATGGCGCTCAAGAGTAAGTGGAATTGCTACTGTCCATATCAGCGAGCTAACAACTTTAGATTCGTGAAAGAGACCATATCCGATCTTTTACAAAACAAGATCGATATGTCTAACCTTGTTATTACGAAAGCACTAACGAAACAAGAGGGTAAAGATGGCTCAGGCGGTTACACCGCGAGACAGGCGCACGTTGAACTGGCCGAGCGCATGAAGAAGCGCGACGCCGGCTCTGCACCAGCGCTTGGAGATCGTGTTGCCTATGTCATCGTCAAAGGGGCTGGCGGCTCTAGGAACTATGAAAAGTCCGAGGATCCCATATATGTGCTTGAGAACAACATCCCGATCGATACCAAGTACTACCTGGACAACCAACTCGCCAAACCACTAGGCCGTATCTTCGAGCCCATACTTGGGGAGAAGAAGGCCAATCAGCTCCTCACTGGCGAGCACACTAGATCCATCTCGGTCGCTGCGCCGACAATGGGTGGTCTGATGAAGTTCGCAAAGAAGACTCAGACGTGCATGGGATGCAAGAAACCCCTCGTCAGTGCAGAAGAGAAGGATGGTGCCGTCTGTGCCAACTGCCGTCCTAGGATCGGTGAGCTGTATCAGAAGACCCTGTCCAAAGTCAGCGAACTGGAGGTTAGATTCGCACGTCTCTGGACCCAGTGTCAAAGGTGCCAGGGCAGTATTCACTGCGAAGTCATTTGTTCGAGTAGGGATTGCCCCATCTTCTACATGCGGATGAAGGCCAGGAAGGATGTGGAAGATGCTGGGAAGGACCTCGTTCGCTTTGACCATGATGCAGCCTTATGGTAATTGCGGTGAGCGAGGCCTGGGCGCCGGTGCTTTTTCTGTCATTCAAGATAATGTCTGCATGCCTACTTGTGTTCTCTTATGGTTATGAGCGTATACATCTTGCATTGGGTAAGGTTAACGTTGTTATGGTGCGAGCTCTAACGGCTCACTTGGGCATGGACTGTTACTGGTTATATATCCCCTACAGTCGTTGTGTAAAACACAAGTTTTCTTATTAGGTGCTCTTAGCACGGGTTTTGTTTGGGAGATAGTCGATCATCCTCCGTTCGAGCGACATAATGACCGCCAATCTGAATTGCCGGCACCCCTACTATACAGCACCCATTACCCGGACCGGCAATCGCATTTTCATTTCCGTCCATCACTCTACATGCATCCATATTGGGACATTTACACTTGCCAATATCAGAGGGTCACGCTGCGCTTGAGGCTCCGCGCTATGCGTTCCTTTAAATGTCGCGTGGCCCGCAATATCTCGAAAAAGTTTATTTCAACTCCTCGCATTTGCCAAACAACTTTCACACTTTCCCTCAAAAAGGAGTACTAGCTAAAAACGACGATGTTACTTCCACACTCACTCCGCCTTCCCTCCCTCCTCGCCGTCACCATCCGGCTCTCCCACGCCGCTGCTCCCCCATCCCTCAAGATCCTAAACAACCGTGTCCTTGACTGCGCCCACAACATCACCACCACGCTCACCTCGCCCTCATCATCCTCCCTCTTTCCTTCCTCAAACACTACCCTTATAAACATCATCATCGACACCACTACCTCGCATCCAAACAACTCGGGAGACGCGAATGACCGCGATGCCCTAGCGTATACGGATAGTACGCCCGAGGGGGAGTGGTATAGCGCGTGCACCGTGTGCGTGGAAGTGGGACTAGCAGAAGGGGGAAAAGGTAGAAGAAGAGGTGTGCTGACGGGCCTGGAGTACGACTATGACCATTATCTTGAGAGGGGGTTGCTGGAAGGGGTGGTTAGTCATGCTAGGAGGGAGAGGGATGGCGGTGAGGTACGTCGATTATTCATATTCCTTCTGTTACCAGTTCTTCAGCAGTTCAGAACTTGCGAAATCTAAATTCTGAGTGGAGAATCAATCTAACAGTTGACACAAGCAATGGTTCGAAACGTCGTATTACTATGGACCCACCCCCAGCCCTCCTCCCGACGCGCCTCCTCGAGATCCTGAACTTCCAGAGCCGCCAGCGGCCAGGGAATATTTGCTTGCGTATATTCCTGGGGCTAGTGAGCCTCTCGTGTTTGATTTGGAGTCTCAGAATAACAGCGGTGATGGCAAGGGGACTGGGGGTAGGACGTCGGACGAAGTGTGCTTAGAGACAAACTTTGCAGTGTATAACCGTATAGGGGTAAAGGGTTCAAAGGGGGAGATTGCCAGACGGAGTGTTTTTAGGGTGGGAGTGGGGGTGGAATGGGAGTGAGTATTGATGACTGAGGTGGGGGGGAAGGGAATAGAGGAGGTATCATGCGATTAATTTCTTCTTGTAAACCCTTGGTCTAATTTATACATACAAGTAAAGCATTTTTCGTCCCCAGCTGTGAATGAGAGAAACCCCTCACGCCTTCCTCGCGACAACAACGGCCTCCCTGCCCTCACTCTCATACACCAGAACCTTATCCACACAAAGACCCGCTTCCTCCAGCAATTGGCGGAAATGGCTCTCCGTCCTCGCTTGGCCGTTCAACATTGCAAGCATCGTCATGTCGAGCTGGGTCTCGTATTTACTTGCGTTCTTGTCGCTCAGGACAATGTCGTCGATGATGAGGTGCGAGGAGGACGACATAGCGGCGTGGATATGCGATAGGATGAGGAGGGCTTGGGGGTCAGGCCAGTCTGGGTAGGTTAGTAGTGTGTGAGTTTGTGATGCAAAATGACATTTACTTCGGAGGATGCTGCGGAGGTAATAGATTTTTGCATCTGCTGGCACTTTTAGCTAGCTGAACACGTATGCAAGGAAAAAGGACTTGACCCACTTGTTACAGGCTGACTCTTGAAGAAGTCTACGGCCATGACATTGATACCGGAGTTTTCGGTGTGTGCCTTTGCGATTACTTCCGGCAGATCTTGGAGGATTATCTTGCCATGGAAGGTGTTCGGGTATCTCTGCACAAGTGCCTACACATAGTGTTACTACACTGGGTCAGATCGGATCGTCGACGGGAATAGTCTCAAAGCGGGTCTTGCTGCGCAGCAGAGTTCGAATTCGCACCTTGGACTGCAACCCAATTCCACCTCCGACATCAACGAATGCATATCTCTTCCCAACGTCCGATCTATAACAAGTGCAGCCATTCGTAGTCGTTCCATTTGTCCTCGGCATCAGCGAAAAATTCCCATTTCCAAAGCCGTTGGATAGCTGATTCTCTCTTTCGTCTCCGCCTTCAGATAGAATTCTCTTAACCTCCTCCAGATCCATCCAAGACTGTACACCCAGACGATGCACTCGCATAAACAGATTAAACTCATTCGCATTCCACGGCCTCTCCTGCAACCAGTCGTAAAACGACTGTTGCGGCTCAACACCATGGCCTTGCGCAAACGGTGTATCCGTCGTCATGATCGGTACCGTGTAACCGCGGCGCCTCAACCAGCTCGGAAGCGCATGCCAGGCGGGCATCACATTGTCGTGCCTAGGTCCGCGCAGTTAGTACTTGCATGCAATACAAAAGAAAAAAAAAAAAGCAGAACGATGCCGCTCCAACACCAACGTACTTGTGATTCACACCCGCAGCAATCTCCCTCATCGCCAGATTCCTCGTCCTATTCGAAGGACCCCAAAACTGCCCATCCTCCTCACCATCCATCTCGCGAACCATCCCCAAAGACCCCAGAAACCGCAACAAGCGCACCGTCATACCCATCTCAACGTCACACAATCTCGCGACCTCCTCCGTCGACAAGGGTTTTTCGCTCTTTGCCAGAATCTCGAAAACGCCCATGTCGATGCCGATTTTTGCGCCCATCATTTCGCACGGCTGTACGTGCGTACGCAGGCAGGTAAGCAGGGGAACCAGAATGATATGACGCATATGCGGTGTGTTAATGAAGAGGCATACTCACAGTGTACAGCAGACGCTGCGCCATCTCGGTGGGGGTCTCGATCTCGGGGAGGAGTTTATGCACAGCATTGTACAGGCGCTTGCGGAGGTGGTCTTTGTCGTGCAGGAGGTAGGGGGTTGAGTAGGCGAGGTTTTCGAGGCTGGTGATGGTGGCGAGGAGGGTTTGGTTGAGTCCATTGGGTGTGGGTGGTGGTTGTGTCATGCCGTCCTCTGTGTAGGAAGGTAAAGAGTGTGCGTGGTTTGTTTCAATGTGAAGGATGTCGTTTAGCTATGTATTTGCGAAGAGATGGATGATTTGCGACACAGGGAAACGGCGACGCAGAGAGCGGGAGACGATGTATCACGGTTGGGGGCATGTGGAAGGCAGATAGTAGTGCAGCAGTGGTAGAAAGGATGAGAAGCCGTGTGCTTCATCATCCCTCCGTGGACACATCTGTTATCCTTACCCGGATCTGGACGCATTAAGCGACTCTCTGCACCTACCCGAGAGTCGGCCGGGTCGTTTGGATGATTGCTCGAGGATCTATTGTGCCACTTGAAAACATCAGGGTCCCAATACGACGATTTTGATTTTTGGTGTACACTCAAGCGAGGAGGAGCTTCGCGAAGATTTTGCGTAGACCAGCTTAATTTCTTTCGCTATTGTTCTACAAGAAGTATTATCGTAATCCACCTTAGAGAATCCAGATGGACTGTACCACTACCTTTATTCGGATACCTTGTGGACATCGGATACCAGAGTCCTCGAACCAGACGTCGACAGATCAAATTCCGTCGTCTTCAGGATTCCATTGTGTGCGCCCACCATTCTCTCCCGCTCACAATCATCCTCATGACAGCTGCTCAATTCCAAATGCTCATTATTCCCCGTCGGCTTCCAAGTGCTCAAGTATCTCGTCACTGAATGGGTTCTGTACTTCGATAGCCTCCTCGGTCCTGAGTCGCTATAAACCTTTGGTACTGTAGCCTCATCCTGGCGGCTTTTCAGATATTTGTATAGACGGGGGATGGACGGGCAACAGCCGACTATGACTACGGTCGCCATTTCGGAGATGCTGAAGAGTGTGAGTTGACCATTGTGCAGATGGACAAGGGATACATACACTAGCAGCGCTGCCTTTGTACATATCCACGTAAAATCCGGCCTTCTCAGAAGGAGTATGCGGAAATAAATCCCTATCAAACCAATCACGCACGCACTGTAAACAGATCAGTCAAATCCCAGAAAAATAAAACTGTCGACAAACTCACATGGAGCCCACACCAAACACCGCGAAAACCGCCAACTTCTTCGTAACGGGCATATTCAAGCACCAAATCCCCCAAGCCGGCAAAAGCAACGCCTCAAGATCCGACAGGAAATTCAGGATCCCAGCCGCAAGATTCGAACTCACGGAGCTGATGCAGCTCCCGTGGACTCCGGGGTTCCATATGGCTTCCCGTGGCCAGCATGTGAATACGTAGGAGAAGAAGAGCCCCGAGTAGAAGATGATGTTGGCGATGATGGAGATCCAGACGACCCACCAGACAATGTTTTTCTCGCGCGTCGTGAATATGCGCTTGATTTGGAAGAGCACGGAGAGTTTGGCTGGGAGGGTCGTTGGCGAGTACACGCAATAGAGGATGTTGATGTAGTACATGATGTGTTCGAACATTCCGCGACTGATATCCCACTGGTGTCGAGCGAAGCCGTAATTACAGATATAAATCAGGGTGCCCGTGTACGTGACGACGCCTGCCCATGCCCAATAGCACAGCAAGTCTTCGATTTGGTGTTGTCCTAGGATGAAGAATTTGACGAATGCACGCGCTGCCACGCAGAGGGTCATAAGCAGGAGCACCACGCTTGCGGTGATGATGACTTCGGGCATTAAGGTTGGCGGGTCGATGAAGTTGGACTGCGTTCCCTTTGGCGGCGGTAAGGCTGGAGTATCAGCGTAGAAGGAATCCATTTTGGTTAATGACGGCGGCCTTGATATGTAACGACCGGAGGGCGAGTAGGGTCGGCCTTTAGATCTTGAAAAGATGTCGAGGTGATAGGCACTTCGAGTGGCCAACCAGTGCAATGTTTAACGGGAAAGTAATGGCGGGAACATCGTCAACATGTGTGAAGTTGGAAGAAAGGAAGAGAGCGTGCAACTAGCGCAGGCGGGGCATGGTTGCACGTAAATAACACAGGTACCACAATGCAACGTACGGCAAGGTGCAGCCGCTACTACTGTACGATGCGATGTTGAGCGAAGCGTATTATCCCCTTTCTTTGGTTCCACAAGAGCTGTCATGGTGCAGAACATTTGAGGAGAAAGGGTCCAGTGTCATCTGTAGTAAGTTTACCTGTAAATGTAACAAGCCGCCGACTGAACAGACTCGCACATGTTGTCCAGAGATGGCTCCATAGGGGGCGATGGGGCAGCAGAAACGATGGGGTGATCATTGAACATCGGAAGACTGCCGCGGACGTCCACAGGGACTGAGTAGTCACACAAACTCTCGTGAAACAGTCCCGCACGAATATTGATTTGTCCGTCGGTGTGACTGGGATGAATTTTCTTACCAAAAGCATATTCCTTACCACCGCTTCGACAGCGACAGCGGGATGGTCAAGTGAATCCCTTAAAAGACCAAAATGTGATTTGAATAACCCAATCTGTTTAGAAACAATGTATTCTCTCGAACGAACCGCATAGTCGCTGAGACGCACAACCTCTAAACTCCTAATGTGCAATTTTACATCCAGTCCAGAACGCAAACGCCTCAAATGCAACAAAAAACCTTCCAGCGTGCCCAGAAACCGGACCGACAAACGAATACTTCAATATCTACAAATGAAATGCAGTGAGACTGAGAATAGCGAGAACGCCAAAGTATGCACTTCAACCAAGAGAGAAGGAAACGAATAAGAGAAGGATAACCGCGCCACAGGTTGGCCATGGCTCAAGAGGCATTGCCATGACCGAAGAGCTTCTTAGCTCCGCCGAGTAGGATGCGCGACTTCTTTTTCGATCTAAGTAGCTCAGTTAGCACAACGTCATGCACCTTTGGCGCACAAAACATTTGACTCACGTTTCTTCGCTTTCCTCCTCAACAGAGCCCTTGAAGCTTCCGCTACGCGGTTTATGACCGAAGGGTGCGAGCTGAGTAACATGTCTCGAAAGACTTTGTATCATGTTCGCATGCTCCGGCTCCGTTTGATCAACTCGCGAGAGCTCATCTGCGAAGCCCCTACCATCTTCAATGATTGCGTCATCGTCTTGCCAGTTGGGCCCCAAAACGCTTCCGGTAACCTCAGGTCCGCTCCTACTGCTCCGGAGACTTGTGTGCTCACTCATGGCAGATAAAACACTACCCCTGCCACTGGCAAAGGAGCGCCGTGAAGGCAGCTCGACTGATAGATCACTGCCGCCTGGCGAAGGGTCCCTTGTGCTAACATTGTCTGATAGGTCTGGTGAGCCGTTCATTACAGCTGAATTATTGGCAGTCTGGCGGAGACGTGAGGGCGCATGTTTCGCAGCGCGATGGTGCGTGAACTTGTTGCTCACTATGGCGCCGGCGTGCGCAAAGAGCGCGCGAGTAACATCCTTCTTGATCTGTTGAGCTAGATCAAGGTTGGACCAGGTTTTGTTGCGGTACTCGAGATTTGGCATGCGGAATACGAGATTGTGAACATCCTCCAGATTCCTATGCGACTTTCCTTTGTAAGACAGGCAAAGCACCATGGACGGGATCTTGACATAGGCAAGAGTCATGTAGTTACTGGCCCGGGACATCATTTCAGTGAGGTCGTCAGAGCGTGCCTTCTTTGACCTCTGGTCCTCTGAGTTCGTACGATAAATCATGAACTTCCTGCTGGCCTTGTCGGAGTCGGTGGTAGCGGCAGAGAGATTAGACCCAGTCCGCACAGTGCTGGGTCGAGTGGAGGATGGAGACCAGTTCTCAGCTGCTGCAGAGCGCGGATGAAGCAGCCTGCGAGGTTCTGAGTAAGAGCGAGTAGAGCTATCGCGGAACAGACGGAGGTGATGGACATTCGGACGCTTGTCATGGCTTGGTTTGATCTGTGTCGGTGGCTTCTCGTTAGGAGCCGGTAGGTGCAATGTTGGCTTCAACCGCAGTTTCAAAGCATTGACTTCGTCCTCATTCTCTGGGATGGTCGAGGTCTTGCGTGCCCCTGCTCTCAATGTATCCCCCACATCATCGTCGTCTCCTTCGTCGGCGTGGACTACGTGCTTCACCAGGAACGGAGACTTGCCGTTCGACATGGACTTGTCCTTTACCCCGGGGAAAACATATTCAAACAGTTTCTTTCCAATGGAGTACTCTAGTTGTACCTTGAGCGGAAAGAGGTTGACTTCAAAATGATCCATGACAGGGATTCCGGCAATGGCTTCTAGCATGATCCAATGCACTCTGAGCATTTTCGTGTCAGGTCCTTCGACAACCGATCTGTTGTCAATGTAGCGGGAAATCATCGCTGGGTAAAGTGCGTCAGGTAGGAGGTTGAGGCCTTTGACTTCCTCGATTTCCAATAAGTTGAAATTGGACCCATCACTATTGTCCGTCCGATCATATACGGCGTTCTTCAACTGAAACTCCGCCAGTGACTGCTTGCCCTGAGCTAACAGATGCCAGACAATTTCCGAAGCAGAGATATAATACCGCAACAGACCTGAGGATTGTTTGGTCTGCGCACGATCGTCTTGTTTCCGCTGCGCCGTGGTGATGGCCTTCATGACGAAGAAAAGCTCCTCCTCAAATATAGAGAGGTCTTTCTCCACTTCGATGCGATCGCTCCAACCCTGCTTGTCGAGGTACTTCTCATTGACCTGGAACACCGTCTTTATCTCCTCGAGCTGCCTGATACGTTCTTGTAGACCAATGACCAAGTCGGGCGCACCCGTCAGATCACTGAAGTCAGAAGCCAACATTATCTTCTCTAAGCGTTCCGTTCGTGTTTTCTCCAAGGGCTCACTGAATAACAGGAGATCAAGAACGATGACGTAAACAGCATAGTACTGCCGGGAGTTGCAGAGGACTCGCACATGTGGAAAATCCACGTAAAGATGGTCCATGCGACTGCCCGGGTCGTCCGGTCGTTGGGTTGAGGCTCCATCGGCCCGACCAGATGTTACGTTATCGTGGTATTTCAGACGGAGGGTATTAAATTTGTCATAACGTAGACTGGCCGAGGTCCTGGGAACTACCCGCTGGAAACCGAAAGGCTCTGTGTGGAACTCAAACATGACCTCGAATGGCACCCATGGGGGCCAATCTGAACCGACAGGAGTACCGTAAGTACTCCCCGAGTACATGTGGATGTCTTCCGAGAAGGTTTTCGCATTTGTGACGAAGATCTGGAGGCTGTCCATGGCGGCGGTGAATCGGCGTTGCACCAATCCCGATACGTCGTCAGTGATGCGATCCTTATCCATGATTTGGATGATCTTCAGCTGCATGGACTTGGCCGCAATCAAGACAGCGGATTTCTTATCTTTTTCACTCTGTAGTTGGATCTGTGGAGCGATCATGCGTACAATGTACGCATTCTGTGCGACATAGTCAAGGGAAACATCTTCCTCGGCCTTCGAGGTATGCGGACGGCTGGTACAGGCATCGAAGAGGGTTCCTTTGGGCTTTGAATCATCTGCGCTGACGACCGGTTTTCCGTCCCCTAGGATCTGTTGGACCCGTTCATGTATACCCATTTCGTCATCGTAGGGCGATGAAGCTCTTGTATAATCGTCTCTCCCGTTTCTTCCGGATTCTGACGGCTCTTTCGATTTTGCTTGCTCCTCGACGATATCGAGAATGAATTTGACAGCTCTGCGCGACATGTAATAGACAAAGCCGCGACGCTGGCTGACTTGATGGATGTAGCGAAGAATGATGTTCCGCAAGGAATTACTCCATTTCAGATGAACATTGTGAACGATGAAGCGGTTGTTGAAGTCGCTAAGGTTCTCTGTGGGCGGCGGTTTATCATTGCCCTTGGCCTCCGACTCCGGAGGATCGTATTCTTCTTGGGCCTCGTAGTATTTGTCGTTATCCTCTTGGTCTACCGCCTGTACAGGGACGGCATCGGTGCTCTCCAACCGTTCCATCAAGCTTTCGTGCATGGAGCGTAGGAAGTTTTCCTTGCGCTTTAAGACCTTCTCAAAATTCCGGAGACCGTCCAGTCGTTCGTGCAGGCCTTGGTCAGCACCCTCTGGTGCCTGTATAATTTTCAATTCCTGCTCTCCGATGGCTTTGTCATTCAAAGCTAGCTGCTCTTTGATTCTCTGGAGGCGCTGTTCGATCAGCTGGCACTGGATCCTGCGTGGATCGTTCCGACCCGACATCACGCAGTGATGGGTGGGCTCGTACCCGAACGGGCTAGTCCTGTGCGGGTCTCCTGATATGTTGTTGGCGTGGTCAGTTTGACGCAGGTAAGTAAACCGGGGAGCGAAGGCCAGCGGGAGTATCATGGTCTCCGGGTTGCGATCAGCAGGTAGCATCCATCCAAGGTCAACGAAGTCGTCCATGTCTACCCAACCCCAGTCATTGTCAGGAATGATAAACTTGGAGAGGTCGGCACGTATTACGTCCTGGCTGTAACCAGCAATAGTTTCAGGCGAAGCTGTCAGCACGGACTCCTCATCAGTACCACGGATACTTGCTGATAGGGCTCGCACATCAGTTCCGATCAGATCCAATTGGACTTGATTAATTCTCATCCCAGTTGTCTGGTTCTGTTTACTGTCCTCTTGACACTTGGGATCCTGGACTAGGGTTCGGAATTCCTCTCTGCGTTGATGGAGATCAAGCATAAAGCTGTCCACACGAGCTTTGAGACCCGTCGCGGTTACGATGTTGGAGTCGTAATCCTCGGGGTCTTTATGCTTATAGACGTGACTCATATATAACGGCGACAAGAGCAGGCTGTACTTGATTGTGGCAAGATGTCGGCCAAACTTTTTGCTGGACTTTTCGACCCCCGGCCACAACCCCCCCTGGCGGATGGGAAGCGACATAGCACCGGAGAACATAGACCACCAGTTGAAGAAATGTGTGAAGAACCGCGGAGTAAGGTGCACGCTGTTATATGTCTTTGCCGGCTCGAGGTTGGAAACCGACCACTCACGATCATGTGGGGCAGCGACTGCCAATGACATATGGATGTGGTGACTACGAAATCCGCGGAAGGCGTCATATACCTGCCCATATTAGTCAAATGCAAATACTCGTCCCGACGAAACATACCCTGCCATCGCGTGCCACGGCGTAGTCTGGATGCTTGAGTACAACTTTGTAGTGAGGAATGAACTCAAACGACCGCCCACCCTCATCCAAATTGCGCTCGTAGACGAGGCCAGCTTTCCAACGAACATTGCCGTTGAGTTTCATGATCGTCTTCTTGAATGCCGCTGATCGTCTATAACTCGATGTGCTGGAAGCTTCGGGCGGGTTTTCAGAGTCAACCACTTCAGCCTCGTGCCTGGCGTAATGACTCAAATCGGGCACTGCAAGAACATAGACACCGCTATTGACGATCATAAAATTTCGAGGGTCTTCATCCTCAGCGATACTCAGTTGGACATCATTCTGCCAGCACATCACAAATCCGGTACCATGGCCTGTGACCAGGTAGGGATCGCGGGAACCTATGCCAATGTCAGCAGAATTCAACACAGAAAGCGTATAGGGGAGTACCTTTAAGGATGAGATGAACGTCCCCGTCACCTTTCCACGACACCCTGAAGCGCGAGTGGAATGTGAGTCGGATCTTGTCCCAGAACCCGACTCGTTCTGAAGGGTCGATAGCTGGCTTTGTGAAGTTTTCTATGACCTGCATCATATCTTGAATGGCGGGCTGATATGATGTTCCCCACGTGATTCTGGTTGGATAAGACGAATTGATATCGATGGCCATGTCAGAGTACGTCTTGACAGGCGAGACTGTACGCCGAACGTCAACAGCCAACCCCCCCGTCTCGTCACCCGTCTCACTCTGTTCTGGTGGCACTACAACAACTCTACAGACCCTAATCGACTCAATGTCCCTGTACTCTTCGGCAATGACAAAGTCGGTCTTGAGTGACAAGCTTGGTAACCTCGATGATTGCGACGGATTGAGTGCGGGGATGTGAATGAGAGGAAGTGGGTAGTCGCGTAACTGGACTTGTGCCTCTCCCATGTTTATTTGAACATGTGTAGGAATGAGCAGCGAATACTGCATATCGACCGGCATTCCCTTTCCCACGCGCTGCAGGAATTTAGGATAATCATGCAGAGGGAATGAAGGTTTATCGAGAATGACGTCCAGATCACCGACCACGACAGTCATGAGCGGAGGCTGCCGTGGAACTGCGAGGATCTTCTCTTTATGCTCAACCTCTTCTGGTATATCGTCCAGACCCCAGAATAGCGATCGAACGCCGTCGCTTGAATGCGACTGGCACTTCAATGCGTGATCGATACGCTTCTTCCACGTCTGAGCGTTCAGCCGATTCAGCTTCTCACGGGCTTCATCAATCGACGTGCGACATGACCCGCTGAGACCACAATAGCCATCCTTATCATAGCGCATAGCCTTTTCCTGTCTTTGTTCGTGTGCTGTTTCTGGTCTGTCGTGCTCCCTCTTGGGCCATGACAAGCCTTCAGAATGACCTCGTTCTTCACTTTTGCTGCGACGCAACTTGTGTGACTCTTTGGCTTTCTTCGATTTGCTTCGCGAACGCTGCCCGTGCGCCGACTTTGCTCTATGACGCGATGAACCGCGATGATCATGTTCCTGTTGGAGTTTCTTAACTTTTAGATCGAAAGCATGTTCCCGGGCTAATCTCTGCTTCTGCTCCAGCAGCCCGTAGCGATAGATGACACCAAGTTTAAATTCGAAGGGATCATCCTCCAGCTCGAAGAGCACCGCACGACTGCGCAGGGTTATCTTGGGGACGTGCTTCGGGCCTTTCGGTGCCTTGTACGGGATGGACCCCTCAATACCGGTCTTGAATCGGCTGTGAAGCTGTTCCACGGTCTTCGTAAGGTTGACAATGTTATCGAAAACCTTGTGCATCACCAATTGATGTGGAACTGCCAAGCGAATCGCGTCGGTGGCGATATCAAACGACTTGTCTTCCGTTACCGTATGTCCATACCTCCGTTTTGTCTCCCTGTAATCTAGGCGCAATGACTTGACGCTCACTAGACGGGCCCACGCAGCCTTGACGTGAGGGCTCTCGGCATGCAAACGAACGAGCCGAGAACGCAGGTATGGATTGGCCCAACGATGCCGCCCCGCCTCCAATTCGTATATGTGCAACATCAGGGCTGGATCTGAGGGCATATCGGCCTTGATCTGTACAAACGACGATCGGACATCTAAGGTAACAAATTCTCGCTTCGGATTGATGCTCGCATGATCGTCCTCTTCACCATCCAGCGAAGGGACTGCGAGGTGACGAGCAGTACGAGGTTGAGCCAGATCCGGTTTTTGATGATCAGGGGACCGGTTGAACGAGCGCCGCAGAACCACCGCAGCAACACCAAGGGCAAAGTGGCGATATAGAGAGTAATGAAAGAACAGGGCCTGCGCGAATACGTGGACATGGAAAAGGGGCCCTTGCTTGTCAGAAGCTGTGGTGAAGGAGACCTCCATCTGCGGCAAGGATACGAAAGGTTCTGACTCCCAATTGTCTCCAGCTTCGAGCACAAATCCTTCTAGGCCTTTCAACTGCACAGAGAGCGTCCTTCCGTCAGTGGCATCGCCTACGCCTCGTCTGGGTGATCGGGGAGATGTCGGCGTCGACGGCCGCAGCAGGTATTCATCCCGATTGATCGTGCGACTTGGAGCGCGCCTTCGCGCAGGACGGTAATCGCCCGCCTCCGCCTTATCTTGACGATATTCCGCAGTCCAATTTTCCAGATGTAAGCCCACGCCTCGCGGGTCCTTGGACACCTGGGCGTCTGTCCCAGCCACTTCGATGTTAAAGTCGGAACCCTGTAACTGCACAAGGGATAGCCATGAGGGAACTTTTCGTAGAAAACTGAGACCCTTTCTTTTCGGTGCCCCCCGTCTCCGGCGTACATCCTTCTGAATCTGAGATACGATTTGGCGTAGACCTTCACTTAACTCAGGCCGCACCAAAAAAACTGAAAATGTCTGGGCCGTTCCGTTGACTACTACGACAATGTTTGGCGAGGCACTCAGCTGCAGTTTGAGCTCCAGGTAGTCGGTGAGAAGGAGGCTATGTTTCACACCGCCAGTGGTCTGGTAATATAGTTGTTGCGAGTTCATTCTGAGGGTAGAGGTGAGCGCATAGTGCAGGTCGCCGTCGGCGGCATGGGATGACTCGACATCGAGAGAGACAGATGATGATGCGGATATTAGCAGGTCGAATTCTTCACTATCTTGCTTTTCGGAATCCATAGGTGGCAGCGTGACGCGCACTACAGGTTCATGAATGGTGATTTTGATGGTTGCCTTGGGTAGCAGGCGCCGCAGCAGGGAGTGCTTTTGTGTCTGCAGACTGGGGGCTCTGCGTTGCGAGGTCTCGTAGTTGCGAGACATTGCAAGTAGGAGTGGCAGGTGCTTCGGGTCGAGGTCGAGTGAAGGAGAAGTTACGACAAGGTTTGCATGCAGGATATTAGTGTTCCTGTCCGCAACATTCCTTTCTCTGGAGTATTGGATGGTTTTCGAAGGCAGGGTTGTGTTCAAAGTATTCGTAGCCATAGGAATGTACAGGAGCCGCTCAGGATGGCCGTGTCCGTCATCAATTCCAACAGATATAGATATAGCGGCGAGAAGGGCTTGGTGGGCAATGTCGTCGCGGGAAAAGTACATCACATGCGCCGGACTGCGCGGGTCCAGCCGCAGAAGGTCCAACCCTACGTCTTTCATGGACATGTTTAGGAATATCGATGGGCCAACTTCGCTTGCTTCTTGGATCTTCTTTGTGAGGCCGAAAAAGCCCACCGCGAACTGAAACTCTTGAATACCGCGCATAATGGAGCTTGCAAACTCTTTCGAGTCGGATATCGCACGAACAACTCCACCCTCGCGACTACCTGGACACTCGAGCTCGTCTACGATATCGGCGAAAGATACGCTAGAATGGTGCAGCCCGATCTGCTCGTCCAAAGCGGATTTCCGGCAAGCTTTGGCGCGTCCGATACACAGCTCCAAGTCATCGTAAGGAATGCTCAGCCGCCCCAGTTTCAGTGCGATGGACGCATCTCGAAGGCCATCTAACTCTTTGTAAAGCATACCATATATGTTCAGCGTGCAGTGGTCCACTATCTCCGTCGAGTCTTTTCCCTCGGGCGTGAAGAGGATGCTGCGGGTGGCGATGATCCATTCAGCGGGCCGATGTTCCCTATTTTTGCTGGGCTTATGGTGGTTGAAAAGACGACTACGATCTACAGTCTTTCTGCGGGTGTCGACCGTCATGCTCAAGCTGCCAATCTGAAGGGAGCCGACATCCGCTACCGTCAGAGAGGTAGAAGTGGCATCAAGGTCAACAAGGCGTATCCACTCGATTTGGCGGTGCAGGCGTTTGATGCGCTCCTTTAGTTCCGCGAGGCGCTCCCATGCTCCGCCTCTATCGCCCTCTCCGTCCTCCAGCGTGTCCGATGATTGGCCACCTGCTGCCCCATGTGGCGAGGGCATGCGAATATGTTCTCCCTGAGTCCGCGCTGACTTCTTCTGTGGTTTCTGGCCCAAGGCTCGCAAGTCCACAATAACATTCAATTCCGTCAAGACCACGCTGACCCAGGTCGGCCGTGCAAAGGTAGGGCGATGGAAAGAGAGCCCTAGTCCTCGTATCTCTATGCGAATGCCATCCTTTGGCGTGAATGAGATGCGACGGAGGCCAGAGATGCCCAGACGCTGTATGGATATACCGGTCGCTATACGTATGAAGGCGAAAAGCACGAAGAACAGCAGGTAGGCCAGCAGGATGAGCCCCACCAGAAAGGTGGGCGTCGGCAGTCCCATTGCTCGAATACCCGCTGGTCCATTGAACGAGTCAATGCTACGTGGGCCTCCTATACCGCGGGCGCGGGATCTGCTGGAAGTGTATGGCGGAAGTCTTCCTTGACATGCTCAAGGCGGGAGCGGAGCGGTCATGGGACGGGGTCGATGGTGGCGTTATCGGTGGATTGCAGCGGGAACGGGCGTGTCAGCTCGGAGAGGCATCCGGCGGTGCTGGCGACGTCTTCAGAGTGGGACGTATGAATGAGAAAGGATATCTGTGGTTGCCTTTTGCTTGAGCAAAGTTGAGAGTGGGCTCGACGGATCTGGTAAATGTCTCACCTCCAGGGCTCCATTCGCGGTCAGCAAGTCCTGCCAAGAAGCCTGGGAGGTAAGTGGGACCCCGGGGAATGCGGGCTGCGGGCTGCGGCTAACCGATTCCGCTTTAAGCTTAGCTCAAGAATGCTTAGCTTCACGTCACTCACAACACACCTCATCTGAACCTCACCCTCATTATGTTCCGAACCTCCTTTGTATTGTAACGTATACTCAGTCCTTCAGGCTCGTTTGGATTATCATAGAGCGTACTATGGACGAATATCCGCAGATTCCGATACCTACAAAATCCTGCCCTGCCGTTCCCTCCTTTCCATCTTCTCACGCTACAAACTCCCAGGATGGATAGTGCTTGCCGTACCGAGTCATTAATATCATGCTCTGCCATTGGAACTCAGACATTAGTCCGAACATATTGCCCCATCTCGGCCTCTTCGTCAGCCCTCCGTCGCCATCAGGGACTACCTCTTTGATGTCGCAGTAATAGTCTGCAAACGGATACTTGACAAGCCCATCGAGGAGCTTATTCCTTCCACCAACAAGAGGTGTCCGGTCTGGAATACTGTGCCACATGTCATGGACCACGTCACAAAAGCCGGTCAGACCTCTCAGGGTTATTGTCTCGATTCCCTTTGGCTTGAACGCGATTATGGAAGCAATCGCGGCGATGATTGCAAGACCCCCATTTGCGCTGATGTCTCCTGTGGCAGCGTCATTCCACATCGCGGCACCTTGCAGCTGGATCGTCAGGTGGGATACCGTGAGCTCGGCGTAGCGCATCCATCCGAAGATATTCAAGTGGTTAGTGGGAGCGTATGATAAGCAATATCGGCTTCCCAGCGCAAACCGCTCAGGCGAATCCCTCATCTTCCGTACCAGCACATTTGGGGCATATATACTGAGGCGTTGAGATCCTGTCTCATCAGCCTCAGGATATAGGACGCGGCTTTCTGGTCCAAGACCAGGTTCATTTGCCAGCTTACGCACAAGCTGCTCGATGGAATTCGCTGTGATCTGGTTTATAACACGGGCATACAACGTAAGCCTAGGGATTTCACTGCCGTAGATCGCTTCAATACCGGCCAGCTGTGCCCTAGTAGTTCGGTTCACATCCCGCGGCAATGGCGACAGAATGTGCAACGGATATCGGACCCACAACTTCCATGATTCGAGACGCAACTGCCTGCACGTGTGGAACACCGCTGGGAGACTAGCAATGTCATGGAGCGCCAGCGGAGGCCCAACCATCCGGTAACGCAGTACATCTGCCAGAATGCGAGAGCGGATGGTTGCTGGTAGACGTAGCAATGGGCCCAATTCATGCTTCTCGTCATCCTTGGTGTCCGACTCGACTCCCAACATGGTCGTGTCTGAATCGTCATGGTCGTCGTTGGGCTTTGAAGGAGGCACTGCCGCCATATTTTCGCTGGATTCAGATGGTTCCTCATCTGCCTCCACTTCTACCTCCTCGATCTTGTGCCTGAGCGCAGAGGGCCTAGACCCATCACGCCGTGGTCCACGACTCTTCTTCCCTTTCCCTCGGCTCTGATAGAGTGCATCAAAGGCCTTCTGCTCTTCGTGGTCGACATCTTTCGGAGCCTCTGATGTGCGTCCGTTGGCTCCTGACTGGTGGGTTTCCTGCTGGTACTGATGAAAACGGTTGATCCAGTTGGCCGGTAATTCCTTATAGAAGATAGGTCCTCCCGGATCCTGTGGAACATATTCGAGATACTTGAAGATCCGATCCTCGGCGTAGGTCGTCCCGTGGACAATATAGTACACCAATCTTCGGCCGTCGTTTGGATTGCTGTACTCGGCCAAGACCGACGCGTTCGCCAGTCCTTCGGGACGTCCGCTCATCGGAACAACTTGTCTGCTGGGTCGTGTGGACGCGAATACACTGGCTTGGTTTGACTGGAGTCACGATTCGGCCGCGATTGCCGCGCTGGGCCTGTTGGGAAGAGAGTTGGATCAAGCTTGGGGAGGGATTGAGCAAGTTGGGTGTAGAAAGGTTATGACTCTATACCTCGCAGAGTGCGCGAGCACCTCGCTTGTGAAAACTCTACCTCATCGCTGCCTGCGTAGGCAGGGCCACCTCAGTGTCTGAGACAGTGAGTGTCTTTCACTGAGGCGCCTTTCACCGGGTTCGCGGAGTGCGACGGCGACTCCGGCCCTCATCCAAGTCGACTGCCAACCAGCCAGCTCAAGCTCACCGATATCGCGATATAACAGGACGGCAATAGTGAATAGGATCACGCTTAAGTTGTGGACACTCATTAGATGAGCGCCAAGCAATGTCCCTACGCACTTCACCAACATGAGAAAGTTCAGCTCCAAGGTGGAGAGCGGAGAGAGAACAAAACTTCTTGTACAGTCTGCATTGCTTCACCGCGTTTGCCATGCATGGTGACCGCTCGAGCGCGTGATCACGTGCCACCTATGCAGTCACGCTTCCACTCCAGGAATGTCTTCACGGTAATTGTTCCACTGCAAGCTTTGAAATCACAAACCTTTCGTGCAAATAGTCAAGTGTATGTCAACTACCCAAGTCAATACCGTGTCACTCCTCGTATACAAGAAGATATCTTGACAGGAACTAAGACCCAATATCATCGCTGTCTCAATTCACCAGTCGTTAATCCCGGGCCGAATTTTGGATGTCCTTTTCGCATATGCCTTGTTTGATTGGATTGTACTAATATCGAACATAGAGCGGGGCATTATTCGAGCCCACTACGTGCAGCGAATCAAAGGCCCTACTACTTCTCAATGGTCAGGTGGATATGGTCCGATAAAAACTCGGTCACGTGAGTCGTTCGAACCCGTCCATTCCGGCGATGATGGCATGATGATCACAGAATGGTGAGCCGTGATTGCTTATTATAGTACAGGTACAGCTCGTGATATTCGGCTTTTGTTCATATAACTACGGGAGGGACATCATCATAAGTGAAGACCGACCTCTCAATTCCCATCACATTACAACTACTAACACCGAATACCATAAACATACAATCGCATTCAATACGTCGTTGTCACCGTCGATCAGTCACCGACAACCATATAAGATTCTCTCTGACTGAAACTCTCGGAAACCTCTTCTTCCACATTTCCACCGAGACTGAACATCAACAACCATGGTACCGCAACCAATATACCGCTTCATCGACTCCTCTCGAAACGTCATAGAATACGACTTCGACCCCTCCCTCCGCTCCGAAAACGGCGACGGCCCCATCTCCCTAGAACGCAAGTCCCGCCGCGCAACCCACTCCGACCTCTCCTCGCTCCTCTATCCCGAGCCCAAAGCCGGCGACGAGCTGTTCCGGTACATAGCTCAGGATGGCGCCGAAGTGAGCTATCAATATGACCCAGGGAGCACGAATGGGAAAGACTACGTTGTGGTGGTTGTGCGGACGCCGGAGAATTGGAGGAAGATGATGCGGAGGGAGGAGAATTTGGCGTATAAGGGTGTGGGTGATTGGACACCACCGGTGCCTGTACAGGCAAGTGCGGGGATGGGGATGCCGACGGCGGCAGGGAAAGGGGAGAAGATGCCGAGTGGGAATAGGAGGGATTCGGCGATCAATGTCGATTGAGCGGTGCATAAAGCGAGGGAACAGCATTGGTGGGATATTTGTGGATGGGTACATTTGGGATGTGCCTAAGGGCTGGGCCCTTCGCGCTGTTAAGAGCTTGCTCAGAGGTTAAGTACGTGGTGAAGCGAATCCGCAGCTGCACATAATGACTTTCTATTATTGAATATTGAATGACCGGTCCGTGGAAAGAGTCATCTGTCTCCTTCGGCACATGACTGTATGCCTCTTCGGAATACGGTCGTGTCTGCATTGCAGTTACTCATCTCATCGCTGCGTCGAGGAACTCGTTGAGAGCGGCCTTAGGAAGTTGCGAACGTTCGCATCGGCGGCTGAGGGAGGGGGGAAACAGGTGTGTGCGACCATTGTGTGGGATACTTCGTTGAAGGTTCGATATGTCGCTGCTTGACGGATGATAGCTGTTGTGTCTGTTTTTGCTGAGTCTCTTGCATTGGACAAATGGTCGATTTTTCTTGTAATGCTAGGGGAAATGTTAGGGGAAAATTTTAGACAATCGTGATGTGGATGATGGCGTGGAGTTCGATTGTGCTTCCCTTATGTTAGCACTTTTCATCAGAGGTGCGTTTGTCGGTCCCATACTCACCTCTAGCAAAACTCGACACAAGGTCCTTCGGTCCCTATATTTACGAGCGAGGTAAGCTCATCGCATTCTTGCAAAGCGCACGCTGTGCATGCCGTATGTCTACAGGAAGTCGTTTAAATAATCACTTCCAAAAAAAACGGATGGTATAGTAGTTTGCGCTAAGCGAACGGTTCCCGAAATTGACTGCCTCTCGCAGAATGCAGAATGCGAATTGTACGATGCGACTTGTTCTCCTTTGTCCGCACACATTGCAGTAATACATGTTGATCTTTCCGCCTTCGGGGGTTCGGTGATTATCGTGACAGTTGCAGGTCGGGATACGAGAACGACTGTCGATCCCTATGCTCATATATACATACCGCCCCTTTTCACATCCGCTGAGAAAAAGAGGGGTTCGCAGGGGGTCGCAAGGGTTACAAAACAAGGGTTTGGTTGGCTGAAAGCCTGCTAAGCCAGCTACTTTTAACAGGAGGTTGATCACGTAGGGGGTACTAAAAGCAGCTGCAAGTTGGGTAATTAGCCAATTCTAAAGGCCAGTCCTATTCGGGAGCGAAGGCGTTCTGATTACCCACTAGTGGCGCGCTTTCCAGCGGATCTGGAAAGGGGCGGTAGGTAAGAGTGCGATCGGGACGTACACACTAAGTAAAGTCCGAGTGTTCCAGTGTCCATACTTTTCCTGGTCCGGATAAAGAGGGGGATGCATGTATAGTGAGCGCCTTGTAGCATATGCAGCTTATATTCCACTTCAGTCTTCGCAATCCAGCGAATACGAGAGCTTAGGGCGACTTCTTCTCTCATACTCCGACGAAATCTCTACAGCAAATTCTCCTTGTGAGCCATGACACTCAATCATCACTACAGCGCTCTTGAAGACCCTGATTCTGAATCGAAACATTCGCTCGAGCTTACCGAGAAGCGTTATACGCGCATATTACCAATTGTTCTTGCAGTCTTGGTCGCAGTCTCGTGTTTCTTTTTGGGAAGGATTTCAGTGCGAGAGTCCCAAGGCAGACGGGAGCCCGAGTGTGCGTTCCTTCAACCACTCCATATGTTACAGAATCCTTATATATAACTCCTGCAGTGCGCTCTATACACCGAGTCTTCAAACATGACCGGCTATTCGGATCAGCTCCTTCCCTAGAATCCGACAAAGCCTGGCTCGACCTTTTCCCGTCCGACGCAGGCTTCTTCAAACACCCCACCATAGCACCCAAACGCTCCACCTTCTCAACATTCCACCAACTGCACTGCTTAGACGGTATCCGCCATGGTTACTACAAGATGTACGAGATAGCTACGTCGGGACAACGGTACAACGAGTCGGAGGTCCCGATGATGGCTAGTCCGGCGCATATTCGACATTGTATCGATTTGCTTAGGCAGGCGCTTATGTGTCGGCCTGATCTTACGGTGGAGGTGGAGGAGGAGGACTTGGGAGGGGTGAGAGGGTTTGGAACAGCGCATGAGTGTAGTTCTTGGGATGATTTGGTGAAGTGGACGACAGAGTGGCAGGATTTGGCATCGGAGTAAAACTAAAGGAGGAGGATCAGTGAGCAAATGGTGGTATTGCAGCGCTGACTTTTTGCCCTCGAATATACCTACCTTACCATATTCGATTGCACCTGCTTGAATTGATTTCTCTAGGAAGTTAATGCCCATGTTCGTAATGGCCGTGACCGTGCTCACCAAGACTATTACGAGCATGCTTGCTGTTAAATCAACCAGAAGGTGGAAACTCCACACTCATCTGATCACCAGTGTATTAACCGCTACCCATTCTCGTGCTGATAACGCAACTTCAAAGCAAGACTGCCTCGATAGTACTTCGCCTCTGTTTACAGCGTAGTCTCGGTATGACACGTCACACTTCGCCTCCAAGTCAATGCAACAGGGACGGTGCGTTCTTTCAACTTCTCTTCCCCATATAGGCATTTTTGAAATTCATTACCGGATTTGGAACTTTGATTGTGTCGCCTCGTTCGTAATCTCCGCGTATTTCGTGCGCCTTAGTAGGGTTCAGTGAATGTTTTGGTAAGAGGTAAGCCGTGAGACCTTATCGCAACTCAGTGCAGTTGGTGGGAGGGACCAAATCCTGGCTTTCACCGGCTTTATCTGTGTGGGGAGATATCCTTGTAAGCGTCCTTGGTATACAGAGCCTGCCAAAGCTTCTCGGTGGCATTGGCAGATGTTAGTAATGACCGACCTCGATATTTTTGACCATGGATATTGCCATTACCGCATCCACTGTGTACCCTAGGACGCGCAGGTACGAACTGCACGCGGCTACGTGTATACCTGGCTGTACTCCACGATTTGTGTCAAATCAGTAACACTTAGCATATCGCCTATGCAAGACCCTGCAGCGCCAGCGCTCTCGTCTGTGTAGAACGCGGCCGCGCACGCTGCGGTAATTGAGTACCCTGGCTCCTCTGGGAGTAGTGAAAACAAGACGATGCAAGGACCGCCGGCATATACGCATTCCCGACCACCGGCGGTGCAGCGAAAGTCTGATGGTGAAGTCGTACCGATGCAATGTGCGCCCATCGCACCAGCCCGCAGTCTCCATTAGGCCCAGTAATGGTTCTGTAAAGGCCTCCTGGAGGCGGTATAACGACCTCCAAATTGCTGTCACGGCCAGCAACCAGTTTGCCGTAGGACCACCATGATACGCAACCAGCTGGACATGATATATCCATGTGTCCATCATCAGAGTCGCCTACCATGTGCGCCCCGCCAGCACCAACGCCAGCAAAGAAATCAACGTTTTGTCCTGTGACAGGGTCAGGCCTCGTGCCGTGTCTCATGTACGCGTTATGCACAGTTATTGTGTTGGCCAGACGCCAGGGGAGAGTCGTCTGGGTCGCCCCTCCCGTACTGCAAAGGCACAGAAGTGACACGCTGCCATCTCTGAAAGTAACAGAGGTCGATTCAGACCAAGGGTCGTCCACCGTGTTAGACGTCCCTGGGAACGAGTCGGTGGTCAGCATAACGTTGAAGACGCTTGGCCAATGCAGACGGGAAGGGTCCTTCTCTTCATTACGGACCACTTCCTGTACCGTCATTCCCGGAAGGTTTCCAGAGTCGAATGTGCCAGTTCTGGTCCCAGAGGCCAAGTCAAGAAGAGCCGCTTCGTCCCCGTTGAAGATGTCCGAATCCTCCCCATATGGATACCAGTTGGAGTTCTGCCATATAGTATACGATTGCCAGTCTCCGGGGACAGGGCCAGGCGAAGCCGCATATCTTGCCAGCACCAAAGGGCAATGATGCCCAAAGCCGCTGTAGTTTCCTGTACAAGTCGTCCAGAAGTTGTTCGTCGTGTAGATCATCGGAAATCTGTCAGTGTCACCAGAGTAGGTATCGACAAAATCTACGATCCAGGAAACCATATCGGACTGCGAAAGTCCGTAACATTGAGGGCCTGAAGGATTGTTCTCGATGTCCAACATTCCAGGCAGGGTCATGCCATCTGCAGTCCAGCGTCCGCCGTTTGCAAGAAAGAACGTGGCCTGCGTGCTCCCATTACTGGAGCCGGGCCTCGCGAAGTGGTAGGCACCGTGGACGAAGCCAACACTGGCAGCGTCGTTGAGGTAATCATAGTACTTAGGATCTGTGGTAGCTCTACCCTCTGTGGCCTGCGCGGGTGTGTTAGCTTGTTTTTAATAGAGGCCTCTGGAGTTCGTAACGGCGAGGAGGTTGCGTTAATTGTAACGAACCTTGATAATCACGAACCGGCTACCATCGTTGTATGCAGCCTGGAAGTCGACACTGGTTTGCCAGTGCGAGATATCGAATCCTTGCACAGTGCTCACAAACTCCCTCACTCGGGCAAGTACAACACCAGTCAGGCCAAGACTGGCCGCGAGCGATATAGGAGAAACCATGGCAAGAATGTATGTTCAAAGCTTTTGAGTCTTGCATGCGGGGATCTACCACCATAATATACCGGTGCATGTGGATCTTACATGTGAAGGTCCAGATTTATGGAACTACGCCGCCATGACGTACAGTACTAACATTACCATATACGTTACTCGGTGGGGAGATATAGCGCTTACACCAATTGACAACCTTAGAGATGGTTAATATAGGTGGAGAGGCCTTATCCAACTACGTGGGTTATGTGACCGCTACCTAGGCCGTCGTTCTGTAAGTTGCAAGACTATGCTGTTGCATGAGGCAAATACGATGTTCCAAGGTCTACACACGTGAGTTTTGAGTACATATGCACTTGACTCTACTCTAAAACTGTCCGTAGTCCATGCACATCCAAGTATTCATCGCAGTGCACGACCTCGACTGAGACCACCATCCCATAGCCCCTCCACCACTCACGAAAACGGACACTGCACGAAAGCCCTCACAAACGGAGTCCCCTGCGGAGCCGAAACGCACTCGCCCACAGACGCCGGAAACGCAGTCCCCGAACAATCGTCCGTGACATACAAGTTGACTGTTCGTCCATCAGCTCTCACGCCCATCAAATACCAAAACCCAACACAACATCTCCGAGGAAAACGGAAAACTTACCAGAGCACCCTGGGTACTGAGAAGTAATCCTATAACTGTATATATCCGGCGTGTTGTTATTCCGATCCAGAAGCTGACAAGTGCCGCCAGTGCCGAAAATGGGATCCGCCCAGACGAAGGTGGCGGCATCGCAGTTACGTCCGGAGAAGATGTCGGCGACGGTGTTGTAGAAGTCGGGACTGCCTGGTGAGCCCTGCGCGAGGGCAAGAGTGGGGAGAGCGGAGAGGAAGAGGAATTTGAGTTGCATGTTTGCTGTACGTAGGGTGTAAAGGGAAGTTTCAAGTCAAGCACAAGTGAAGATTGCTTGTTGTGGTCGAAGTGCTGTAGCACAATGGGCTTCTTATACTTGTAGGTGGCATGCACGGTTCCCCGCCTTTGAGATCTAAATTGACGAAATCAGAAAGTGAATTTGGAATCCTACTCGGGTCCAATAGCTTCACGCTTATCTATCATTATGTCTAACCCCATATATCCTGCTCCCCACAGATATGCTACTCAGGATCAGTAACACGGGGATAGCATGTAAGACCAACAAGAAATCTTCCAATAATAATGTATACTCAATAATAAAGTTTCGACACTCCATGCATTCTAGCGTCAGCAACATGTTACGGACCAAAGGTGGCTCAGAGGTAGTTCATGAGCACATGACTATCTGCTATAGCGGAACAAAACTACAGGCTGACAATGCATGATGTCCCGGATCTTTGGGTATCGCAGTACTCGATCTATTCGGGGCTACAATCACAGCAGGCTTCTATCATCCTTCTCCCACCGCCCCTTCATGGGCTCGGCGGGAGCGCAACTGCCTCTCTGCACCCTCTGGAGGACAATAGCATAGTCCATTGCGCATCATTCCTACTCGTTACAACTCTATATCCGTCTCCCTACTCCGCGGCCCGTGTCCGCCGCGCCCGGCCTTGCTGCCTTTTACTAGGGGACAAATCCGTCTCCTCATCACTGCCCTCCGCAAAGAAATGGCTCCTGACCCTGGCATCCGCTTTTCGAGCCGACTGGCGCTTGGACCTTGTTCGATGGGATCCCAGAAGCGGAGTAGCTCTCTGGATGCCTCCTCCAGCTGCCGAGCTGTCGTCAACGTCAGCGTCAGATGTTTCGTTTTGAAGCGAGCGATCCTGGCGATCCGGTCCCGTGTCTGCTTCAGTCCCGTCCATTGGTTTCGAGGTAGCTTTGGAAGTTCTTGGCCTAGCTCGAGTGGTGCGTTTACTTGCTGGTTCAATGGGTGTGTCTCTGCTATCTTCTCGATTCCGGATGTGATCAACCGAGCCATCGATACTCACTTCGGGAGTATCCTCGTGCGCAGCATGAAGGGATATAGGAGCTCGGAGAGATGATGCCGGGGGCTTGTGTGAGATGGGCGCTGCTTTCCATTCACCATCATCAATGGTCAGTGCGGAATCCTTATTCGTCGCGCTGCCTTGACGAACAGAACGGTCGTCAGCCATGGAAGCATCGTCGTCATCACGCAAGAACCCTCCAGCAGATTGACCCTGCTGAGCCTCGTCATCTTCCCTCAGGAATCCGCCCTCAAAGCCACCAGTGTGATTTTGGAAAGCGTCCCACTCCGATCTCTTCGTCCCCACCGTCCCCGAGGTCGAGGCTTTCTCCTTAGGGCCAGGAAGCTGGATCTCTTCACCATACTCCCTTCTCATCCGGTCGATAATCCGCAAACCAGAGGCGAACTTCTTCCACAATGACAGCGCCTGAGCAGTCCGTTTATCATCCTCCTTCTGCTGCTTCTGCGCTTGATCAGCTTCCCAGGCATCGATAACCAAGTCTTCGTTCTCCGCCGCGACGACCACGCCTGTGAGAACTGGAACCGCGCGCTGCTTTCCAAACTCGAACCCCGTGCACGCCTCGGCATAATCCACACCCAACTTCCTGCATATCGCCGCCGTGCCCTTAAGAGGGATATGCACAGCACCTTTAGGAATCATAGTCGGAACATAGACGTCAATGTTTCCGAACGCATTGCGCGGTATCTTGCCATCCTGGATCGGCTCCGGAATAATCCAGTCCGTTTGATCACGAGAGTACAGTCCTTGCTTGACCTTTTTCCCCTCTTCCCGTTCCCGCTCTTCGATTTCGCGTTTCCGAGTAACGGTGACTGCGCGCATGGGCACGTATTTCAGGGGCTGTTCACCTTCCTTGACTGCTCTGCCTTCCTTATGCCACGATTCGACCGTCTTACAGGTAACGATGTCTTTCCTGTAATACACGGGCTCTCTCTTCTCCTTGTCTCCCTTACCCGTGACGAAATAACGCACCACTTTTGCCCCTGGCCTTAACGCTTCCTCACGACGCAGATGTCGCTCTAGGACATATACCGCAGAGCCCTTGTAGCCCTGCAACGTTTCTTTGCCACCATCCTCGTCCATGGTCTTGGGCTTTTCGGGCTTCCTCGGCACAAGATCGCCTTCCTCTTCGATCTCGTCCCACGGCTGCCGCTTGCTGCGTGGCCGCGCATACAGGCGCAGGACATCCTTGAACCAGTCGTACTCGTGCATCCTCACCACCTTTCCACGCTTATTGTAGATTGGCACCTTCTCAGCAGGTAATCTCACCCCCTTGGTCTTTCCCGGCCATTGTTGTTTCGGCAAATAGCGCGTCGTGACATCCTTCGCCGAGCCATCAGAGGAAAAGGCCACAATGTACGCGAATACCTGCTTGGCTTTCTCTGCCGCAGCGCCACGACAATAGAAGTCGGAAAGGCCTTCTGAAGCAGAGGAACTGGAAATAAGAATGCGCGGAAGAGGCGAGACCGATATTGGGGTATTTGTCAGGGGGGATATTGCTTCGGTCCAGTATGTTGGATAAGGGAGTTCCTCGCCATATTTACGGCTCTTGCTCGCTGGTTTCGCAAGGCTAGTGCCCATATCAGAATCCGAAGATAGAGACACGAGACTGCTTAAACTGCTACTGTCGTCGTCCGAGAGATTGATAGGAGAGATTCTCGTGCCTCTTCTTGTTTCTGGGCTTCTGTTGGCGGTAACCGGCTTCGTTGCGTTGGTACTCCTTTTTCTTGAACTCGCAAAAGTCGACTTAGTCTGCAGCTTCTCCAAATTCTTCCCTTTGCCCTCCTCGGCTTGGTTCCAAGCGAAACCTAACGGCTGCAGACTTGCCACCATCCTTGCCTCGATGCCGAGTCCTCGCAACAGTGCCGTGAACAGTTGTTGGCCCACATCTCTACTGCCTTGATATTTCTCCGCCAACTGCCTGAATGATTCGCGATTCTCTATCCTCTCGCCAAACGTGTCTGCGTCCGATGGGTCTTCTCTCCAAGCGGCAATCTCTGCCTCACAAGTCCCTGGGGACAGGTAACCTCGCTTCCGCAGAGAAGGCGCTGTAATCTTGAACTTGGACTTCCAGTATGCCGTGAGACTCCTCAGCAGCCTAAACAGAGGATCGCCAGCGGAGAGATTCGGCGTGTTCGGTTCCAACTTCTCCGACCCAGGTGCCCAGTCCCACTGACCACGATCCTCATTCTTGTTTTGCGACACGGACGCCCTCCCAGCCTTGCTCTTAGCGGTTTTATCATCCTTAGCTGGGACATACTGCTCCACCCCCCGCTTCCCCGTATCCTGCCAATTCGACATCACCGGCTGCTTAGCCCATTTCCCCGTATCCTGCCAATTCGACATCACCGGCTGCTTAGCCCATTTCCCCGGCCACGCACCCTCCACAACCCGCTGCGGTCCACCCGTTATCCCAGCGTCCCTCCAATACCTCTCCACCTCCTTCCAACAGCTCGCACTCAAATCATGCACCAACATCTTCTGAACCTCCTTATCCTGCACCCACGCATTCCGCAGATGATTATGAAACATGAGCAACTGCACATGCATACAATGCGTCTCCATGCGAATCTGCCTCTGTATCTTCGAAGGCCCCTTCTTCCCCGCCGGCGCCGCCGAAAAACCCGCTTGCGCCCCTTGCGCCGAAACCGTGACGTTGATGTCTCCCGATATCTGCGGGGCGGGCTCGTCCTCCAGCCGTGGAGTTATCAGAGCATCTTCCCACTGCTCGTCGGCACTACAATCCGCGTCTTTGCCCTCCTGCTTTCCCCTGCCCTTCGAACTGGTCGCCCACCCGATATCCACATCTTCAAACTCCTCGTCGGAACTCGCTTCCCCGCTGCTCTCAGAGTCATCTTCCTGCTCCAGCAGCGCCCGTGTCTTCGACGCCGACCGAGACAGCGTAGGTGGGGTGTCCAGAGTCTGGAATACCGATTCCTTATGAACGCGGCGGGAGGGCGGACGTCGCGCAGCTCGTTTGGCGGGCTTCTCTTCTTGTGGAGGAGGCGACTCAGACTGGAGGCGTTTGCGGGGGATTATCGGTGGCATTCTGTGTGATATGGAGAGTGACAGTACTGCCCAGCACCCGCTGGACGTGGAACCTGTCCCAGAGGCATGTTCTAAATAGATTTGGGGATACCCGGCATGGAGCGGCGACCTCACGGCTTGGATGGTGACGCATGGAAGACTGCCAAGAGACCGCCGAGACGCCTGTTTTAACCTTAGTTCAAGCTCGGACTTCTATTCCGCGTGAACTCAAAACTGTAGTATTTCAGAAGTTACAGAACTGCCTTATAGACGCTGAGCTCAGTACAATCTGGACATGACCTCTAGAGGTCATTGGAAGATGACGATGTTGCCTTCCGACTTTCACCAAATGCACAATTGAAATTCAGACGGTTATCCCATTTCACATCTATCTCAACCACGCCTAGGAAGGAGGCAGGCGGACAAAGGCAGCTGAGGAAGACGGGATCGATAGATGATCGATAGATAGGCCGCGACCAAGACAAGTCAATCAGGAGCAAAAGCGTTCGTTGGCCAGGAGGTGCCCTCTGTGGTCCCCTGCACCACACATTTGAACACCACATCACATCATCACAATCCCTTTCCAACCTCAAACGCAAATCCCAATCCCACAACGACATTCCATTTCAACAACTCCTTATGGTATCCCTTACTAAACAATAACCAGCGCTAAATCCAACCCATCCAAAACCCATTCACCCATAGCTCGCTGATTAATCCAAGTCCCTAACTCGCCATCCCACAAAAACACCCAATAACTAAAAAGGTCCTATATCTATCTTCCATAAGAAATATACAATCATGAGCCCTCCCAACTCAAATGAACAAACGGGAGGGCATGTATGCAAGAACGAAAAGACGGGTAAAATGTGACAAGTAAACTTTCCGTGATGGTGAAATGCAAAACGCATGTGTGGTGTTCAAGGAGACTGTATGCTGCTGGTCAATGTTGCTGCAACTGGCGCAACGTGAGCGGTACTGCATTGTGCGTCGGCATGACGCTCTTCCTCTGAAATTCTTCGTTCTCCTCCTCGAGTAGGCTCGGCCGCGAGACCGTGTACAGGCTTCGGCACACCGTGATGGAATTCCGGTATCGATAAACTCGGCGGCCTCATCGTTGCGGTCGAATGCTTCTCATCCAGTACATTTCCAGTGGGCTCCTCCTGCCTCACCCCAATCTTGCAGGTTGCCGACGTAGGAACTTGCTCCTGTTCGGGATGTTCGGATATCGTCCTCACCTCTCTCACAGCCGAACGTTGCTTTTCCTCTCCCGCAACAGTCGCCGGGGTAGTAAAATGTCCGAGTGCCGGAAACTCAATTTCCACCTCCGTATTCTTCTCTGTCCCAATCCGCAACTTCCCCTCCATGCACTTCTCTTCCTCTGCGATCGTCAGATCCGCCGCATTCTCTTCCAAGCTCTGCCGTATTCGTTCGCTTTCAAGAGATACACGCACCCGTTCAGGTTCATTGAATCCAGAGTCCTGATGCAGAGGCGCACCGAAGACAGCGGATTGATCAATATCTCCTGCGGCAAAACCTGAGCTACTTGCTATGCTCGCATCCATCGCGATCTCGCTTTCAAGATTGGTCAGTGTGTTGGTTAGCTCAGGATTGTCAGTCCGGTTGGGGTTATGGACGCGATCGCTGAACGACGCCTTGTTTGACGGCTGCCGGCGCTGCCCAACGTCGGAACTAGTGTATGACAGATTCGCGGTTTGCTGTGCAAGCGATGGGCGTAGTTCTGCTACTGTAGACATACTCAGAGGCGTATCATCGCTTCGCCGACTCTCAATGAAAGAATTGCACAACTCAGTAGGCGGAGTCGTGATGCACACATCCTTCGGCTCAAAATCCCCTGGGCCAATATCGAGGCCGCCACGTTGTACCAGTTTGGTGTCGCCATCGACATAGACTTGCTCCCAGCGGGTTCCACGACTCGCGGGCAGACTGGCTGGTTCGTTTTCGAGCTCGCTGTCATCCAGCGACATGATGGACCTGGGTCCATGGTAGGGTGAGTAATCCGATCGAGGGTTTCTGCTGTGGCTTCGATTGCTGTGGGACCGGCGTCTGGAGTGCTCCGGTATGATGTATGAACCGCTCGAATCAAGGTATTCCGTCGAGGGCATGTGCACGTTTGAAAACGATGATCGGGATCGGTGGTGACCGCTCCGACCGGCAGAATCGGGTTTGATGATGATGGAATGATCCAAAGTCTCATAATCGCTCTGCCTCCTCACCGGATCTTCGTAACGAATGTCTCCCCGCCCTGCTTGTCTGTCGGATAGATCAGGAAACCGAGCTAATAGCCTCATCGCCGACGGTCTGTCCCTAGGATTATCACTCAGACAGGCCTTAACAATCTCTCGAAAGTACGTTGGAACGGAAGACTGCCGATCCAGTGAGCGAGCCAGCGGCCGTTCCTGTCGTTCCGGTTCGTCTTCCTGCTCCGCCAAAGCCCAGAGCACCATTCCCAACTGAAACAAATCAGACTTGACCCCTATGTATATGGAGATGCGTTGGCCGCTCTCAATCAGTCGGGCGAGCTCTGGAGGCTCCCATCCTACGGGGCACCCACGACGGTTGATGTCGATGATTTTGGCGTTGTCTTCGTGATCGATCACAATGTTCGACAGCGTAAAGTCACCTTGTACGAAACCAGCTTCGTGAATCTCTGACAGACCTTCGACAATCTGCCGAGCCCACTTCTCTCGCCGCTGCCACGGCAAGTGCTCCGTATTCCTGTAATCGTAGAGGACATCGACCAGGGCGCCTTGTTCCGCGTAGCTGATCAATAATCCCTTGATAACCTCGCTCTTCTCATCAACGATGATGCCCTCGAACTGGATGACCGAGTTTGACCCCTGCAGGCTGGAGAGTGCATTGATCTCATACAAAAACTCGTCGACTGCGTCTGGGCCGGGAATCTCTTTCTTGATATACAACTTGTGGTTTACCGACACTTTATACACGAACCCAGAGATGTGGGAGTCGAAGCTGACGGCGCTTTCTTTGAATCTTTTACATGACAAATGGTGGATTGCAGATATCGAAGGATATGGAATGATCTCGTTGACGTCCTCTGTAACATGAACGTGCAGACGTCCATCAGTGGTTTCAAGCTTGAGATTGGTGACTGTATCATAGAACTGGATTGCAGGAAGGGAGTCGCGAATCGCCTCATAGATCCTGGCGCTCTTGTCGCGCTGATAGTGCAGGCTTTTGAGATCAGCTTCGAGAGAATCAGGGGTCAGGTTGCGGTAGTCGCAAGATACGGTGACACGCCTCCACTTGTTGGGCTCCTCTGCGTAGGTAATGAAAAACTTCTCGCGATCCGACCGATCGCGAAAGTGCATGCTAAGGTTGAGGATCCATTTGGCTTCAAGCTCTTCTTGTAACATAACTTCATCGATGTCAGAGCCTGACACGTGTGAGCCCCTCTCATAGAAGGAGTCTCCAGCAATTGAGAGGGGCGGGGGTTCCCCTGCAGAGAGATAGTCTAAACGGTCTTCCATGGAATAGTCTACCTGGTGTGCACCAGCGGGGATGTTTGAGTCTGGCGCGCCGCCTATTGTAGGTCCTGGTTTCTGTTCGCTAGCACTTTGATGCGGACTTAACACATCGGGTGCGGAAATGGAAGGTATGGCCACGCGCGGTGGCGAGAGGGCCCGTTGGGGTGCAGGACGGGACCCTCTTCGATCAACCGACGCAGCCCGTCTGTGCATTGCATCTTCAGGGACCGGAAGCAGGTTGTCTCTCTTCTCCGAATTCATCCTCTTGAAGGTCAGCGGACGAGGGAGGCCAGGCACTGCCTTCTTACTCGTCCGCCTGTGGAGAAATCCCGAAGGACGGCCGTGGTCTTCCCCACTCGTCTGTGGCCGACCGCTCTCGTCTGCATGTTCAACTTCTTTGGTGTCCGGCTTTAAAGAAGGCGGTTGCTCCTCCTCTTCCCGCCGCAGCCAGCTTCCAATCTTCTTCAAGGGGTCCCACACGCTGCTCCTACGCAGGTGGGCGTCGGTCCGCGCCCGCTGCCTGCTCGTCGACCGCATCGCGGATCCTGTCGCGCCGGGAGCCAACAGATCCGGCATCGCTGTGGGGATTCAGATGAGGAACCCGGATCTGCTGTGCTGTTCACACTGGTGAGCTTTTCGAAGGGCCGCCTAGCTGGCATGCGATGCTCGAGGAAGTGGCGGATCGCACATTGGCGCGGAGTCCCAGCTGCACTCTGCGACGGCGACAAGAGGCGGCGAGGAGAAGGTCGGTCGACGAGGCGAGCGGTGGAGGGAGTGAGTGAGGACGTGAGGATGAGTGGTGATGCTGTTGGGCGTGTATTTCGAGATGAATGGGGCTTGGCGGTCAACAAATGCGCACGGCTCTCCAACCCCCTTCGGGTTTCAACACAAATGAGGGGGTGGTACAGAGCACTCCGTATGACGTGCAGAAAACACGAAATTCTCCAGAAAGAAGAGAGATGTGCTGAGCAAAAAGTGCTCTCGAATATCCTCAATGCCAACATCTGCCCCTCTGACACGTCAAAATGCCATGTGCGCCGCCCTCAGCGTTCGCAAACGGCCATTTGCTCACCGCACCGGGCTGTGTGAGGGCACCGTTTTTAATCTATTGGGCTCCTCAGCTAACCCTCGAGGTTTAAGGGCCTGAATGCGGTGTGGCTTGCAGGGCATAGCCCCACTTATGCATTCACCATCACAGCTCGATACCTGTGCCACCACACTCAGGTCATCGTACCAACATGCGTATTTATATATATACCTATGTGCACATCTAGGTGTAAGTCGGTACTATACAAACCGGCTCAATGCGAGTAGAGGAGAGAATACAAAAGCTCGAAACGCTAGTCTCTCGCTCAAAATGCCAAAGCATATGTCCAATAAAATGCCTCGCAGTCGTCAGATCTATCCCTCCAACATATTCGAACAGATAGGCAGGGAATTCAACTCCCTCCCCGTCAAGGAACGCCGGTAATGCCATACTATACAATGATCTTCAGTCCATCCGGCAACTGGAGATGGTCTAATCGTCTTCATCGCCTGATTCCTCCTCTTCCTCCTTCCTTGGCTTCTCCTTGAACTTCTTCTTGTCCCCCTTCTTGCTCTTCAGCTCCTTTTCCCAAAGCTTGTTCGCTGCTTCGCGGTCTAGGTCGGGAAACATTAGGTTGAACACGTCGCTGTACCAGGAGACCGGCTTGCCCTCGATCCCTTCTCTGATATACTGTGAGACTGGTTAGCATAAACTGCTCTCAACATGTTTCGCACCGTGTCCAACACATACCTCTGGTAATTCCTGCCAGTCTGCCAAGTTGTCTGCAGGGAAGATGATCGTCTTCGCACCAGCCCTTCGTGCAGCCACGGTTTTCTCCCTGAGTCCACCTATCCTCAAAACCTTCCCTGTCACCGTGAGTTCGCCAGTCATGGCGATTGTTGTCGGTAGCGCTCGATCAAGCGCCAAACTCAGCAAACTGGTCGCCATGGTAATGCCTGCGCTAGGGCCGTCCTTGGGTGTAGCGCCCTCTGGACAATGAAGATGGATTCTCGCGTGCTCGAAGAACTTGTTCTTCGGAAATTCCCTTGCCAGGAATCCTTTCGCGAACGAATACGCTACCTGCGCGGATTCCTTCATGACGGATTTGAGTGATCCCGTACGCTCAAGCCCGGGTGATGAGTGCGCCGTGAGTGCACTCTCCAGTATCGACTCGATGTACATAGCGGAGCCACCCAAGGCCGTCCACGCGAGTCCCATAGCAACACCTGGGGGAGTCGTTTCGTACATGCGGTCCGACGTGAAGATGGGTGGGCCCACGTAGTCCTTCAGCTGGTCCTTCCCTATTGACACATGCACAGTATCAGGGATTTTGAGGGGCTCGCGCGGCTTCTGCGCTGTCTGCTCTTCTATATTCGCCGGAGTCTCCTTCACATCAGTCTCATCTTTCTGTGATTCCTCCAGAGCCGCCTTGCCTTCATCGGTCAATGCTTGAGACTCCGGAAGGGCTTCCTCACCCAGGTCGGTGACGATCTTGAGCGCCGCCTTGCGGTACAATTTCTCAATCTGTTTCTTGAGATTCCGCACTCCCGACTCGCGGCAGTACTGGTGGATAAGCGCGAGTATGGCTTCTTTCTCCACCTGAACGTCAGCGTCTTTCAGTCCGCTTTTCTCTTTTGCTGCTGGGGCGAGGTAGCGCTCGGCAATGGCCAACTTTTCGTCCGCAACATATCCTGACAGCTCTATCACCTCCATTCTATCAAGCAGAGGTGGAGGAATGGTGTCAGTTAGGTTTGCCGTGCACACAAACAGCACCTTAGAAAGGTCGACCGGGGTGTCGAGATATTGATCCAGGAAACTGTTGTTCTGTTCCGGGTCAAGCAATTCGAGAAGAGCGGCCTTTGGGTCGCCGTGGATGCCATGGCCAACCTTGTCTATTTCGTCAATCATAATGAGGGGGTTCTCAGTCTGGCATTTTTTGAGCGCCTGGATGATACGACCCGGCAGGGCACCGACGTACGTTCGTCGATGACCTTTGAGCTCCGATACATCATGAAGTCCTCCGACACTGAGTCGGAAGTACTGCCGGTTCAGAGCTCGTGCAATCGATTTACCGATGGAGGTTTTGCCGACACCTGGAGGCCCTACCATACACAGAATCTTGCCCTCCACAGTACCTCGAAGTTTGCCGACGGCGATAAACTCAAGGATGCGGTCCTTGACGTCCTTCAAGCCGTAATGGTCTTCATCTAGCACCTTTCTTGCGTGCTTGATGTCAAAGTTCTCGACGCTCTTCTTGCCCCATGGCAGCTGCGTGAGCCAATCCAAATAATTCCGAATCACGTTGTATTCGGAGCTCTGCTGCTCCATCCCCTTCCACCTTTCTAGTTCATCATCGAAAATCTTCCGAACCGCCTCGGGCATGGCAAGCTTCGATGCTCTCTCCTCGAACATGGCGACCAGATTGCCTGCGCCACTGCCAGCCGGTTCCTCAGCGGCGAGTTGCTGCTGGATCATCTTCAACTGACTTCGAAGGAAATGCCGACGCACATCCTTGAGATTCTTTTGTTCCACCTCCTCGGCAAACTTATGCGCCAGCTGCGCAGTCATCTGCTCCCGCTTCAGGACCGTCAGCGCCTTGCGTAGCCTCTGTTCCACGTTCATCTCAGCCAGGGCTTCCTGCAACTCTTCAGACTGGCCATCTGACACGGCGAGAGCGAAGTCGGCCAATTTGACCGGGTCATCGTTGACATTGATGTTTAACGACCATGTCAAGTTCGCTACATGATCGCGAAAGATATTGCTCTGGGAGGCCATGGCTTTGAACGTACCCACAATCTCGCCCACGAGCGCCCGCATGGCTTGATTTTCCTTTACGTCGAAAGGTTCTTCGACTAGGTTCTCCACGTTCGCGATGCTGATCTTTCGGTTGCGGAGAAACGAGATCGGCTCTTCATAATGCTGCGGGTTCTCTGCCTCCGGACTTATCTCTTCGAAACTAGCCACGACATCGCCCTTCGAGGGGGTAAATTCTGTGTCTTTGAGCGCTGACTCTCCTAGTGTGCTTTCAACAACGGTAGGTTCCCCCTTGGCTGCCTCCCCGGATGCATTGATTGAGGGTGGTATGAGTGAGCTCATCTTGATCCTGCGGTGCGGATATAACACACAGCTAATGCCGCCGTTTGGTTCTCCAGAAAGCGGGAATATACTAGTGACCTGACAGAATGTGCCCACGTCAAAAACCTCGTTGGAATCATCGATAACGTCCTTATCTGTGCTGTCGTCTTTCAACATGAAAGCACCGATATACGGCTGGCCTCGTCTAAAGGACTCCGCAATCGCCTGGGACACCTCCGGGTCCTTGATAGTAATGGCTTTGTAAAATCCGGGAAACAATGGGCGTTTTGCAAGCGGTATAGCCATGACCTGGGGGTAAACCTCCGGTATCACAGACTTTGCCGAAGTTCCCTCGTTCTGCTTCGGTCTCCTCCCACCACTCCCTCCGTCACCGTCATTTGACCCTCCTCCACGCGCACCGGCAGCGCGCCGTCCATTTCCAGACTTGGGTATAGGATCCGGCACTTTTGATCTTGCGTCGAGATTATCTGATTCTCGGGGCCTTTCCGGCTTTCGCGATGCCTCAACTACTTCCGACTGCCTTTTCTGCTGCTCCTCTGGATTCTCGCTAGTTTCTTCTGGGACGTCTGGCGCATCTTTACTTCTATCCTTCAGCCGAACGGATGACGTTGAGAACGAGCGGGATGCGAAGAGCGCAGCCGGTGGCGAGGGAGGCCGTCGGTAAAATCGTAACGCATATTGTGAGGTAGGAGATGGTAAGAAAGCCGCTGTCGCTCTTGACGCTGGTGCCCGAGTAGCGGGGGCGACGGCGGCGCGACGGAGAACAACCCCCCAAGGTCCGTACATGACGGCTAATAAACGATGGGATGGCGCGGGTCGTTCGAGCTCGACACAGATGAACAGGTCAGTGAATTACCGCGGGCCAAGAAAGAGACGGAGGGGGGAATGGAGGTGTAAGAGGCGTGCAGTGGTGGAAAGCACGACCTCTCGGGGCCAATGTCGCGTGGAGGCCGTGAATTGATCAGCAAAAGATGAGCTTCGAACTCGCAATCATCATCATCCGGGTCCGCTCTTGTGGGAGAATAATTCATCCGTTCCGGCGGTCAATCAGGGCACCTGAGTGGTGTATTGCCGCGGGATAACCGCTAGACGCGTCAAGCGCGATCTCACTGCCGGACTATCCATCATCCGAGGACTGTCATCATCAACCACCATGAATCATTTATCAGTGATACGACTCTCACCCTTCATGCTGTATATGTATGTACGCTCTCACGATTCGCTCATTGTGCATCTCAGTTGATTGTTTGTAGACTGTTTATCGATGCCCGACTCCTCCACCTCCCCCAACCCGAGTCCTGACGATGACGCCCATGCCGGAGCGCAGTACGACGATGAGGAGGCCCGGTTGCTGCCAACGGAGGAGCTCGAGTTTGAGGACGTGGCCATCTCCAAGAATCGTAACCGCTTCTGTACGATGCTTAACGGTCCTCGGTTGCCGCGCCGCCATGTCATAAGTCCCCTTCTGCCTCGCATTCAGAACGCACCAGTTCGATTTCTGAGCCGGTTTCTTCCCAAGAAGTCCCACAAAGCCATTCTCCTCGCAGCTGGTCTGTTAGCTTGGACTTTCTTGTTCATCTTCTTCCTTAGCTCTGAGCTGCCTACAGCCGATGGCGCAGGCCAGAGCGTTGTAAATCTCGACTGCGTGGACGCCGTCTGGCACCGCAAAAATGAATGCGGTCTTGATGGTATCAATTGCAGACCCTTCTCCAACGCGTCCTTTGCATTCCGCTGCCCCGCGGATTGCGCAGCCGTACAGGTCCTAAATCCCCATGCTGTTGGGCCCCTGGACGTGAACTATAGACCACTCGTCATCGGCAACGGCATCTATCGTGGAGATAGCTTCATCTGCGCCTCAGCGTTGCACGCCGGTATCGTCAGTAACGTGCGCGGCGGATGTGGACGTCTCACGCGCGTTGCTGATCACACTCATTTTGCCAGTGCCATGCGCCATGGCATCACGTCGATTCCTTTCGATGCATACTTTCCGCTCTCCTTCTCCATATCAGAAGACTCAAGCATTTCTTGTCCCGCAGATCCTCGTCAGATACTTCTTGCATTAACCATGTCTTTCACCGTTCTCATCTCTGTATTTTCGTCTACTTCGCTCCAATTCTTTCCCATTTTCACCCTCATCTTCGCACACGTCGCCTTCGCTTCGGATCCTCCTACCGCATCGTACCGCAACATCACCGTTCTTCCAGACCACATCTCCATGTTTGCAAAAAGAATCCTTCCCGCCTATTTCTGCGCCGTCGTCATATACTGGACAACAGTCCGACGCACTTTATCGGGCCTCGAGGCCCAACTCGAGAAAACCATCCTATGGCTCGGCGGCTTCTGGTTCGGAGCCCTCTCCAATTATACTTTTGAATGGATACCCATATCCCGCCTTACAGCCCACGACCTCAACCAACAACCTGACGCCAAACTCGCCCTTGCCGTCATTCTGGTCATCCTCATCTGCATCATGGCGCAACAAATCTACTCCTTCTGGCTCGAGGGACGTCTACTTCGCTATCTCGGCCTCTACTCGCTCTTCATCCTCGGCATCCTCATCTGCCTATCCATCCCCGGTGTCTCCCTCCGCATCCACCACTACATCCTCGCCCTGCTCCTCCTCCCAGGAACCGGCATGCAAACCCGTCCCTCGCTGCTATACCAAGGCATCCTCCTCGGTCTCTTCGTCAACGGCATCGCACGCTGGGATTTCGATTCCATTCTCCAAACTACGGACGCGCTGCGAGGCGACGGCACTTTCGACTCCTTGCTTCCCGCGGTGCTGCAACCTGTCATAAGCACGGAAGCCAAGACCATCGTCGCTTCCTTTTCGTGGGCAGAGCCGCCGCAGGGAATGCAGGGGATTAGTGTCCTGGTCAACGATGTAGAGCGCGATCGTGCTTTCTTCGATGATGAGGATGGGAGCGGCTTTGTGTGGGAGAGGGATGTTGAGCTCAAGGTGCCCGAGTATTTTAGGTTTGCGTATGTTAGGGATGGTAGGACGTTGGATTATACGAGGGCGGGCACGTTGTTTCCGAATGGGACGTGGAGTATGCCAGAGTCAAACTCGGCGGTCTGACGCTTAAGGGGGATCTCGGAAGCTTGTGCACTGCATTCAGCATAGCGACACATGATCAAGATGAGATATGGGGCTCCCAGGCATTCGATTTCAGTCCCTCTTAGAGATGGGAAGGGGTGGGTGGATAACTCAACCAGCAGTCTTGACGAAGGCCGCCAGCTTGAGCCTGGTCCGAAAAGCGTTTGGGAATTAGGGTAACGTGTCTTATAAGCGAGCGGCCCGTACAAGCGAGCGGCCCACGTTACCAACTTCGTGCACCTCTACAAGCATACAACTCAACCACATTTTAAGGTAGTATGTAGTTATTAATACAATAGATTAAGCAGTATCTAAAGTACCTTTTTTACATGTACGTGAGTTATGCCCAGGCTCTCTACACCTTGTGCAGCGCACCAGAGCCTGGCGGCTGAGTCCTGATCGCACACCACCTTGACGCTGTTCACGAGCAATCTGCTCCTCAACCTCTTGGTAAGCAAGTATATCCTCTCCTGCTCCCTTTGTTAAGACTCCATGCTTCTGGATCCACTTCTTCTTGTGCTACCTCCACTTTATAGCTGCCTCATTAGCTCTCTCAAGGCTAGCAATCCGATCGTGCATCAGCTCAGCCAAGAGCATCATTACTTCAGCCCCCTTCTTGAGCTGATCAATTGCCTTAATAATTGAGGCTGGTGATGAGCTCTTATGCTGCCGAACGCGATCACATATTAGCGTTGATTGAGCCTCAAGCTCACGTATATTGCTTGGTGTTCGAGCTTCCTAGAGAGCCTCTACTAGAGTAGCTGGAGGCATAGGTATACAGAGCTGCACATCTAGCTTTGACAGAACAACGTCAGGCTGGAGAGGAACTACATCTACACCTCGAAAAGCTAAGCAGATATTGGTTGATGTAAATGATTGATCAAAGGCTGCCTTGAAAGCTGGCAGAAACTCAAGCTTCGTAATGTGGTTGATGTGGTGGCAGATCAGAGCCTCAATCTCACGGCTGTATGCATGCTTCAACGGTGCGAAGCAACCAATGTCAAGAGGCTGGAGCAGATGCGATGAGTGAGCTAGCATGCAGAGCATATAGATATTGTTCTCCTTGTAGAATTCTTGAAACTCAAGGGAGTGGTGGCTCTCGTGGCCATCAAGGATGAGCAGGCGATGAGCACCTAAAACACGAGTCTTAGTATAAGCATTGAAGTGCTTTAGCCACTCAACTCCTAGCTCATTGTTCGTCCAGCCATTGTCACTAACTGCGATCACCCAGTCGCATGGGATATCAGCTTCCTCGTACCAGGCAGAGAGATAGTGTTGGCCAACAAAGATGATGAATGGTGGGATAGCCCAGCCAGCTGTGTTGATTCCTTGGATTACTGTCACTCACTCGCGATTTCCTGGCTGAACAGCCTTCGGCCGACCTCTTCTCTCTGACCCAGTTACAACAAGCTGAGTAGTAATCTTGCCCATCATAAAGCCAGCCTCATCGAAGTTGTAGATGTCCTCATTACAGATGCCGTACTTGGCCTTTGTCTGCTCTACCAGCTTGAACCAGCTCTTAATTAACTCAGGATCCTCGCATAGAGCCCTCTGCCTATCGTACGGCTGATTAAAATGTGTTGTAAGACTGTCTGTACGCTTGACGAAGTTGCGTGGCCAGTGGACACTAACCTAGCCTGCGCCACACGTAGCTAGCAGGTTGTTGGCCATATCATGTACAGCTGCGTATGTAGGCACAAATCCACGTTGATCCAGGTCAAGTATATGTGTAACAATCACCTCCTCTTCCAGCTTGGTAAGGTTCTTCGAATTAGGCTGGCAATCGCATCGGGCAGGCCTGCCAGCGCGTCAGCGTCGGAGCATTGTTCGGGGGATGTTAAATGTCTGTGCAGCACCTCTTACAGACTGAATTTGGTTTTGATCAATAGCTGAGATCGCAAGGTGAATATCAGCCTCACAAGAGGTTAGTTGTGGTTGAATTGGGGGAGCCATAGTCGGTAGGGGTTCACGCGTCGCAGAAAGTTGATAACGTGGGCCGCTCGCTTGTACGGGCCGCTCGCTTATAAGACACGTAAATAAACATCAAATAAATATCTGGAGTCAGTGTACCATAGCCAACCCCGGGGGTAGCACAGCATATAATACCAAACATTCAACCACACAGCTTTCCATGTCATACCTCGCCATTTCTCATATTCTACATACACATCGCCCCCATACCACAGTCCCCTCATCCTCTTCGGCAGTTCCAGCATCCAATCTTCCCACTATTGAACAACACCCCTCCTAGCAGCCGTAGCCCACACCCCTTTGCCACAACCCGCACCACACAAACCCCTATCCGTCTCGACAATCCCATCGAAACCATCGCCACACGCTTCATCAACAAAGCAGCCATCACCAAGATCCCAAAAGCCACCGAAGACATCTCCTCAACCCGCCATCTACTCCACACCATCCAATGCATCCCGACCTCTTCCCACAAACTACTTGGCCAAACGGGGCGATGGCGAAAGAAAGTGGGCAAGGAAGGGAGGGATTGCACGGCCGAACTTTTGCGAGACGTCCTAGTCAGAATATGCACGGGCGAGGTTTTGAAACCAAGGAAGGCGACTAACTATCGGCTAGAATGTTCAGGTCGTGTGCGTGCTATGATGAGGCGGAGGATAATCTGCTCAGTGTGGTATGGAGACTGTGTTGGGAGCGTTGCCAGTGATTGAGGGGTGGGCGGAAAAGAGATTACCGGCTTGATGGTAGCGGGATATCTTGGAGGGATGTTTGTAGCTTAGATGATCCGTGTCCTCGATTTGGGTTTTGCTGTCCTGTATTACGCCGTATGCTGTGTACCTTCGATTTGCTTATTGGAGAACAAGGGGGGTCCGGACGCGTTGGAACTGGTCTTGAAAATGATACGTGAACTGGAGTAATGGATGAGCTGTTTCTCCTGCTAATTAGGCATGATGTATTGCTGCGCAGACCAGTCTATAATGCCAACCCTGATGCGATGTTTTAACATATTCATTCACTCTTATGACTTCGCCTTCTGCTTCTCCTCCATCTTTCTCCTTGCAGTTAGAATCATTTCTTCCCGTCTCCGCTGCAGCATCGCCTGCCTCTCGTTCTTATCTTGCGACCATGTCTTCGTCTTCTGCGGCGCCTCCGACGAATTCTCGGACGTGGAGTTCAGTTTCGAAGCGAGGTTGTACCGCGTTATCAGATCAGGTTGTGAGGGTTTTGGTGCGTTGGTTGGCGTCGGCCGTGCAGACGCAGATTGTGATGGAGGTGCCGTGAATGAGGCAGGGGGCTGTAGAGAAAGAGTCAGCATACGACAACCCACCTCTTGAGAGCGCATGAATCTTACCGTTTCCAATCCGCTCCCGCTGAGAACCCTTTCCGTCGTAGCCGCCATATTCCCCCCATTCCGCGTCAGATCCCACGCTATCTGCCGCCGGTCGAACTGCGGAAACATCTGTGCTAGCTGGTCTACCTGCGCAGCGGTGACCGTCGGAGCTCTACGACCCCCGGCCGGCTGCGCGTCTCCTGAACTAGGCTTGAGATACCATCTTATTGCAAAGTAGGAGACGAGTAGGAAGACTACGAGCTGCGGGATGTTCAGTGTTTGTTCTGCCATGGTGAGGCGCAGGAGCCTTCCGAGGCGATTCCGGAAAGCAAAGGCGGGAAGAATGGTTGCAAATTGTAAGTAATGGACTTCCTGGAGTAATGACGGGTGAACTTGTGGGAGCGACGCGTGTGGCGTGAGAGTGCGAAATAAGACGGTACGAGCTGGCGACAGATGGTGAATGCAGTGACGTGTGGATGGCAATACCTCGGCACCGAGATATTACAAGTGGCGTCGGTAATCGGCACTATATTACGCCTAGCGCGCTCACGTGCCTCCGCAATTCACATTCAGGGGCCAGTCGCAGCAACACAACGTGGTACTCATCCACTTCCACGACGCGCGCATGGGTGCTCCTCAAGACGAGGCTCTCAAAGAGCCATCGGCAGTCAAGATTGTCGAGAAGCCTCCATCGGACTGGGAAACCCCTGAGGAGGGCACCTCTAAGAAATTCCGGATCCCAATCGGCGGACTCGCTGCTGGGTGGGCCATTGCGGATCGCTTTGACCGGCTGCTCCCGCCCCACAAGCGCTATCTGGGGCGTAGCCGGCGGACGTTTCTCGTCTGCGTTGGGGTTGTTTTTGTTGTTGTGTTGGCGCTTGTGATTGGGTTGTCTGTTGGGTTGACGAGAAAATCATCGAAGTATGTTCATAATTATCTTCTTTTTGGATTGGCATGTTGACGCATGTAGACCACGGAACCTTCCATTGCCTACTGGAGCTGAAACCTTCACGGGTGACTTGACGTATTATGACCCTGGCCTTGGCGCATGTGGCATAGCATCCACAGCCAACGACGACATTGTCGCCATATCGCACTTCACATTCGATGCGGTGCAGACGGGATCAGACCCGAATCAAAACGTGCTATGTGGACGGCGGATACGAGCGCAAAGAGCCAACAATGGCAAAACAGTCAGTGTTGATCTGACTGTTGTAGACCGATGTCAGTCTCTATCTCATCATCGTAATTGACACTGCTATGAATTCTTTCTGACACGACTCTAGGCACGGGATGTAAACCTACCGATATCGATGTCAGTCCATCTGCGTTCGACAAGCTTGCGCAGCGTGACTTGGGGAGAGTGCCTGTGACCTGGGCATGGCTATGAAGATCGTCTTCTTGGGTGACTCGCAACGGGCTGTACCGTGCCTTTTTGATTTATCTTCTTCTGATACCCCTTGAGTATTTGATGCGTTGCAGCGTGTATGGAGGCTTTTGTATAAACTCTTCTTACCTGTATATTCTTCATTTATACTCAACGAATTCTTCCACTAGCAACGAATGCTCCCAATTTAAGCCGCTTTCAATTTTCTAGTGTTATTCCTCTTACCTCCGATCTAGTGTCCCTACTCACTGTGCATGCATTCACGGATCTTGCTGCGATCAAGAATGACGAGAATTGACTGTTACAGTGTCCAGTTCATTCGCAGGTACCTAGCCTGATGAAAGGGGTATCATATCGTCAAGAGGCTAAAACCGATCCCTTCACATCCCAAAGTACACTTCTCATCTCCTCCGAAGTGCTCCAATTTAGACACGCCTATCCTCCTCAGCCTCCTTCTGCAAGTCAGCCTCCACACCCCTCTGCCTGGCCTTCCCCTCATCATGCTGCCTCTCCGCTGCCCTCCTCTGCTCCTCACTCCCAGTCAACCCCGCGACCACACTTCCAACAGTCCCTCCAACGCGATCCGCCGCACCCCTCTTGAGGTCCTTGAGCTGGCCCTCAGCCTCTTGTCCCTTGCCCTCCTGGTTCTGACGAATGCCTTCCTGTCGGAGCCCCTCTGCGCCGACCAAGCCGCCGATGGCTTCCTTACCAGCGCCGATGGTCTGGTTCCACGTGCCCTGCGTGCGGTTGGGATCGTCTTTGGCGACGCCACCGGAAGGAGTGGCAGTGAAGGGACCGGCTTTGGCGGCGGAATGGGAGAGGTCGTGTTCGACGTCGGCGGCGGCTTTCTTGTTCTCCGCTTCACGCTGCAGGGCATGTTAGTGGAGTCCCTAATGGTATGAAATTGGGGGTCGTTCCGAGAGCTTACCTTATCTGCCGGATTGCCGGTCAATGAGCCCACTGCGGATTGCACAGCGCCTTTGGCGGAGTCGACGTAGGACTGCAGAGTGGAGGTCTGATCGTTGGTGGACATGTTGATTGTTGGTGTCAGCTTGTGGGTTGTGATGGATGTTATAGAGTTGATGTTTGCTTATGTAGTAATGAAGTTCGTTGGCGAATGTTCTGTGTTGTGGAGTGGAGCAGAGAAAGCGCAGAGGAGTGCTTTATATGTTTGTTTGACGGGGAGTCGCACGGCGGTGACGTCATTACATCATGCGCGTCAGAGGCGCAACCATGTGAACGGGAGCACCCGTAGCGCGTTGGGTCTGCGCCACAATTGGACCCTGCACGAAGATTCTTGAACCCTGATTTACTGTGCAGGATGTTAGTCTACCATGTTTCTCCTCTACGCGTTTGCAAGATGCCTGCAATGACGTACTTAGGTAGTTGCTGTGAACTCCGGTAAACTCACAGGATGCTTACGATGTCAATCTAATCTTGAGAATGGTGAGCACCATATACAGATTCACAAGAATGTTAAAAGGTATATTGGATATGCCACGAATGGCCATGGGATGGTATGCAGCCTCTCGAAGGCTAATCAGAGGGCACTTTTATTAAACAGAGATCTATAAAAAGCTCTGTCGCTGGAATCGCTCGAGTTAAGAAGGAATTCATTCCTCAGCAGAACTCGATCAAAAAGACGTCTACCAACCAGAATGTCGAAAAAAAGGTTTATCGCTACCAACAAAAAGTAGTATCATGCAGAAAGAAACCGGCAACCTATAAGGTCACCAGATGTCAAAAACACTGAAGCAGTAGCTTCTTAAACTTGAACCTGCGAAGAGTCGGAGGAAGGAGGAGTGCTACTGTCGTGGGCACGGGTCGAGATAGTTGCTGAATTTGAAGAGCACCAGGACAGTTTCCATACAGCCAAAACATGACCTGCCCCATGCTTTTAGGCCCCGGAGTCGCCCAGCAACATTGAATTCCGGGAGTCTCGTTGAACTCCCCTTCGGCCAGCCGCAAAGTTTCCTGCCGAAGATAGGTTTCAAGAGCAATGCGGTCCTTCTTTCCAGTCGTGAGGCAAAGCGACGGCATCCCGTACGTCCGATCAGCAAGGTTCCTAACAATCGTGTACTGTGGCACGTTGAGCGACTTGGGCATCAACAATACCAAATGGGCGTCTTGTTCAAGGGCCTTTCTTATAGCATGTCGCACAGAAGGTTCAAAAGATGCTCCTATTGCCATAACCTGGTGACCCACTCATTTATACTGTGTAATATTGCACAGATTGAGGCTGTTTTTGAATATTCTCTCCAAAGGCTTCCCGTCTTCTCTCGCAACATCGGACGAAAGCATAAAATAACGAAATCGTTGGTTCCCGGTGCGCCAGACGCGAGTTGCGGAGTTAACCTGCCAGAATCAATTGGGTTGTTAGGTTGTTCCCGTCCGTAGAGTTTTTTACAGCGGGTTTATGGGAGAGCTAGGAGGGTGGACGGCTTGCAGCATCAGGGCTACTGCTGAGAAGGCTGGACATCCGCGTTGTGCTCCAAAGTCAGTAAAGTTAAGGCTAGGGAATAGTTTCAGACCCGAAATGTGCAGCCACTGGTCAGCTAAATTGAATAACCAGATGCGTCAATCAGCTTCATGCCATGCACGACCAAGAGCGAGCAGGGAATCATTAGTGTCAGTAAAACCTGTTCACAGTACCAGCAGCAACTGAGTAGCAATCACCAAACTGAAATCCGGCCCAACTATGCTGCGATGCCTTCAAAAAATTGAACACGGTATTTGCCGAAAATAAACCTGGATAGCTCCATCTCATCCACTTTCCCCTCCTACCCTCTCCAGCCCATAAGCCTTCGCAATCCTCTTCGCCACACCTTCGCCTGCCCAATAAGCTCCCGTAACCGTCCCCAACGCGACAAAAGGCGCAGTGTGCTCTCCAGCAAGCCAAACACCACGTTCCGGCAAACCTTTCCTCATGACTTCCACGTCCTCATCTCCCCGCTCCAAACCAATTTGGAAATTGGCGTAGCTTCCGTAGCCGGCGAGTTCGTCGTTTGCCCAGAGCGTCGCCAGTATCGATGCGGGTTGGTGCTCGGGATTCGAGGCGGAGTAGTTGGGTAGGCGGGAGAAGTAGGGCTTGAAGAATTCGGTGAGAAGTGCTTGAGCTTTGACGTCTGATGGTGAGGGAAACTGTTTCAATAGAAAGGCCAGGTGTAACGAGGTGGGACCGAAGGTATAGAAGAGAAGTGTGGGATGTGCACAAGGCGATGGAAGCGCGGCTAGATTCACACATTCTTGGTTCCAGTGGTTGGGGTTTGTTGATGTAGTGTAGCGGGGAGATGTCCAGTGTGTGAAGCCCGGGTAGTGTGTGGGGGGTAATGTCGGCTTTGCTGGCTGGTTGAGAGGCGCGGTGGTGGCAGTTACATTGGCCGAAGAAGTTTGGTGAGGCATCGAGACAATGTTGGCGGCGTCGCTGGGCTGATTCCAGAATGCGGTTGGAAATGTGATGTAGACCTTCACAGAGTTAGAACTTTCTCTGCATGATGCCGAGAGTCCGTCTCACATACTTTATCAAGATGCCCATATCCAATGGCGTCTATGGCTTGTTTCAGTCGATTTGGCAGTTCTGGAGTAAACGCATCATTGTTCCGCTTGAGCCATCCCAGCGGTGCTGTCATAACAACCTCATCAAATGTCTCTCCCTGTCCAGATTCGGTCTCAATGGTAACGCTAGGATCTTCGTCGTTCAAGTTCGAACTAATCTTGGTGACCTTTCTCTTGAAGTCAACTCTTACTTGATCCAGTACCGGTTTCGCAATTCTGCGTAGGATTTTGTGATATGTTTCTGCCACAAAGACGTTCTCTCCATCTATGCATTCCTCCAGCCAGAAATATCGCAGGCTTTGCGTCTGGATCGGACTGCCTACGAATGCTCCCCACATCTCGGCCATACGGAGGACAGTCTCCCGTCTTTGTCTTGCAACTTTGTCGTCTTCTATTTGGGAAGGAAAAAGCTGCTCCAGTTTCTCGATGAAGAAATCGTACAGACTTCTCTCTGCAGGGATATCGGCGCAATTATCGTTGGAGTATTTCATCGCCTGTTCGATTATGGTCCAGACAATCTCGGTGTTTTCCTCGGCGTCCTTTTCTGGCATTGCATTACCAAGATAGTCAAATACCGCTTGTCGGCCGTCCCAGCTCATGGTCAGGGTACCGGTCTCCTTGGCCAGGTCCAATATTGGATTTGAGTCCGTGCCGTGTATCCAATTCGGACCCCTTTATTTGTATCAGCCCATTCCTCTGAACGCGGTGACATGCATTATGAAAAAGACATACAGGTCCACTAAGTTCCCGTGGACCTTGCCTTGGCAAAGCTGCGTACCGTCAGCCCTGATCTGTCGTGCCAGCATTCCCAAAAGATACCCTTCCTCCAATACGATCCCTCCCTTCGATCATAGTCACTTTTGCCCCATGTTGGAGTAATACGTCTGCACATCGCAGACCAGCTACCCCTGCGCCGACGATGCAGACATGCGGACTTTTGCCAGCTGCGCGCCGAAGCATAGATGAATCACTCTCCGCTCCAGGGGAGTCACTCTGATGGGGAGAGCTAGACAGGTCTCGCTGCATGCGGGTTATTATACCGGGGTCGGAGTTCAACCTGTTGTTGGGGATATAAGTTCTTGGTTCCATATTGGGATGTGCGGGAACGTTGGCGGGGCTGAGAACTGCGTTGTGTTATGCAACACAGAGATATGTAGTAAGACGAGGTGTTGGACAAAGGACTCGAAAAGATAAAACGGTAAAAGAGTGTGAACAAGCGGAACTCGTGAAGCTAGGAAAATACGTTTTCTGGTGAGACCCGTTTTATGACAAGAGAAGAGTGATGATATGTTTTAACTAAATGGTCGAAGCTGTTGCGGACTGTGTATTGAAGAAAGCGATGTAAAGAAGATGAAAGTGACAACAGCAAGGGGGCTGGGCTACATAGGTCGTGGCTTACGGGTCCGCCTTAATGAATGGTCACCCACTCGGCCAGTCTAGGCACAGCTACCGCGTGATAGGTATCAAATAGAGAGCGGACCGAGGACCCACGACTCCAAGTCACCGGAAGGATGTTTGATGAAGGTGGCGTGTGATAAGAAAGAGGCATTTTACCCTTGCTTACGCCTAGCCGAGCTAGCTCATTCTGTTGCCACGCGCTCAAATCATGACGTTGGTTGGACGGCGGAGCTGACAATCCACGATTATGTACATTCGGCTTCTCGCCTTCATATAGATATATGCAGTTTCGAAAAGCATATATTGAATCTGACCTTCCCTTCCTAGTTGCAGACGCTAGGCCAAAGCCGGTTAGCGGCCCTTCTTATCGATACGCCTAGAGCACTTTGTCTCAACGTCCTCAACGTCCCTCCATCTTCCATCTCTAAATAACTACACGTTCCTGAGACTTATAAATATCTGATTACCTTATTATCGTCGTCCAGATGCATGCTACGAAGGATCGAGATCCTAGCCTCATATGGTCAACGAAGTAGAACTGCGCGTAGCGCCGGAACAAGAACATGATCAATGCAACTCGTTGCCAGCGCGAGCTATAACCGGTTGTGAAGATACTCAACTACTGAGTGTAATTGGAAGGCGTCGAAGGTCCAGCGTCAATGAGCAGATGTTGGACGCCTCGATGCGGTACATGTTGGCTTCAATGAATGGACCCTTTGAATGAGCTGTCATAACTTCGTGACACGTTTTGGGAGTCTTATATGGGGGATATGCTATCTTCCAGATCTGCAGACGCCATCTCCGCAGGTTTTGTTCATATGAATATGGCATCGATCAGACCATCGGAGTAACCCAGGTTTCTTGCCATCATGTTTCATGGCAAGCTCCCTGGGGTCGTTCAGGCTTCGCGCATCTATATCTTCACACGCGCACGCAAATTATCCTCTTATCCTGATTTCATGGGATTCAAGCTATTTATCGACGTTCCCTGTTGTGCATAGTCTATCACATTCCCCCTGAAATAACAGTAGGCTGACTTGGAAATACTCCATCGTAAAACCCGCCCTGGACGAGATGAGAACATGGGAACTGGAAGCTGCTGTCTACAGCGGTGAGGGATCGCGGTCCGGATCTCAAATCGCCGGGTTGGTATTGATTCCTTGTGATTTACAAGCTCCGCCAGCATGGCCGGCCTGTCCTAGTGTGTAGATGATATACACACTCATTCTCAGCAAAACCATTTCCCCCTTGCTTCTCCTGCTCTGCTGGAAGAGATGGCGCGAATCTCACTTTCTTCGACCCGAAATCATGTTCTGTTTGTATCCTTTTCAAGGCTGCCGACAGTCTGTCTCGCTCCCTGCGCATCGCGTCCATCAGATCTGCCACGAAACTCTTCGGCATTCCGTCATCGTGTTTGACCCTCTCAAATAGATCCGGGCTCCCAAACCAAACCACTGCGTCTGCAACCAACATCCTCAGCGGCGAGGTCTCATGCAAGTTGTTGTGCACTCCCTTGATATACAGTGCGTTGATTGTCCGGAGGAAATGGGCTTGTTCGCCAAATGGTGCTCTAAGGCGCGCAATCAGCGCACTCATGGCTGTGTCCTGGTACTGTTCGTCCTTGATAGTCCCACCAAACATCCAAGCCAGTATTATGTCACAGAAGTCCAGTCCGGGGTTCTTGGGCGCTTGGGGTTCGCGATCGGTTCGCGTCTGGATCACTCGCGTGTAAAGCCAGTGGTGGTAACTTAGTGGGCTGTCGGCTCCGATTCTCCAGGTTATTTCAACTACTGGTCTGCCGTCGCCTTTCCAGGCCTTGATTCCGTTCATAAGGTGTTGTGAGGTCACGGGAAGTTTGGGGCAAATTTCCAAAGCCGTGTGATCCGCTTCTGACCCTACTCTCAGAACCACTTTATTCCTACAAATGCATCTTCCTTTAGGACAAGGAGTGGTTGAAGGAGCCATCGTCAAGCTTAGGAAGGCCGGCAGCCAAGGTGATATGGTCGTCGATCGCAGGTTGGAGGATGGAGAGGTTGGAACTTCGTGTTAATGACTACGAAGAATTTGTGAAGCAGGTTTAGAGTTTATATAATGTGTTCCAGGTGCGGCAATTCGGTCACCAGCCACTGCTGTCCCTTTCACATCTGGGCATGCTTACGATTGGTTGGCAGACTAGGCATGTTCCACTGTTTCCTTTCACTGAGGACTTCGCTCATTGCGGAATGCGTTCGTGCCGCGTATAATCTGCAGATCCAAGGCGGCGTTAGAACGTGCAGTTTAGGCGTTATTAATATGCATAAAGAATGCTTGCTACATGCGACTAGAGAGGAAACATGACCGCCCAAACTGTGAAGGATTGATGTCAGGTGACCGTGAGGTATTCGGGCGGGTTCCCCGGCGATTGATTTCATAATCTTAGTCATATAAACGATGTTATTAAAGACAATCATATGGAGTACCCAAGTATATATGGTACGCGTCAGGTTTAAGGTTTGTTGTTGGTGTTCCAACTCCATTTCGCTACCGGTAAATCATCCTGTAGTGGCGCGCTTGAAAGCTCCAAGGGAATGGGAGACCTTCCCATGAAGGAACATCTACACGATCGGAGGTGAACAATGGAACTCTACATGTCTGTAGCGTCAGGCAAATGTTGGTCCGGTATGGATCAATAAAGCTTTGATATTGATAGCTGAAGCAAGCAGATAAGCCCATGGGTTCTTGGCAAACATTACCAAAAGACGCGGTTCCTGCCGTCCGAATGCATTATGTGAGCTCTGTCTCCCCTCAAAAAACATCTGTCTGTTGCAGCAACCGTTGTAAACCCGACCCACCGTACAGCCACACACTCGCATCAACATGCATCATCCTATGACGCCAACTTCCTAGACAACAGCTCCTCCAGCGAGGAGGCCCCGCTACCATGTATGAAGTTGGACCCTCCAACACGGTTGCCCGTCCTTGTTATGCAGGTGATATACGCACTCATTGGGCGCAAAGCCTTGTGGCTGCGGAATTTCGCCCTTGAACCTCACCCTCTTCGCCGGCTCAATGGCGCATTCGCTCGTCTCCTTGAGGGCGGCTTTCAGTCTATCTCGCTCCTTGACTGCTGCGACCATGCTGTCTATAATAAAGTCGCGTGGTAGACCTGTCGCCTTTTTCATACTCTCAAACGAAGCGACGGTCGCGAACCGACCTACTACATCTGGTATGATTTGTCGGAGGGGCGAACCGGGCAGGACTGTATCATATACTAGCTTCAGAGTTTCCATGGTGAGTGCGGCAATGAAGCAATATTGGTCTCCAGAGGGCTGCCGGAGACGACCGGTGAATGCGCTCATAATCATATCTTGGAATAGGTTGTCTTTGATGAGGTCTCCGAATGTACCGCATTTGATAAGATCATTGTAGTAAGCCGTAGCATTCTGTGTGGTGCCATTGCGGTCATTGTTCGTTCGCACCTCACGCGTGAGGAGCCAGTGATGGTATGTCTGGAAGGTCTGCTCATTGCTCCACCTGATCTCAACCACGGGTGGGTTAGGGCCTTTCCATGCCGCTATGGCTTCTTTCAGGTATGTTGATGTGCAAGGAAGTTTTCGGCAGATTGTATAACCTTTCTTGTCTTTCAGGCCCAGGATGACAATGATGCGAGATTCACATGAGCTGGTAAATACTTAGTAAGTCTTAGATTGCAGCATAGACCAAAATAACATACCATCGCATTGCTGGACATGGCTTCGCCTGGCTGAGCATAGCCGCCATGAGGTATTGCGACCGTCGGGACTCTTGCTTTGGGAGGCTCAGGGATGTTCGGTTGGAGGTTAGGTTTGCAAGGAAAAGGGCCGCTACTTGCAGTCCTGATAATGCAGAGGGTGAAAGGTTGCTAGTGTGATAAGGTTGTGGCAAAAGTTCAGCGGTCAACTCTCAGAACCAGACTAGGGTGCCATTGGCAACGTGGGGTGGCCTTACTCTGTTCCTTTCACTCGGCTTTATTGACTGTGTGTTCCTTAAGGCGGCCAACTATAACACTCAAGACCAGGTCTTGATACAGCGCATGGTAAATGTCATTTCCGAGACCCCATTGCATGAGAAGGAACTATCTCCTTAAATCATGAAGCGAAGATTATGAGGTGGGTTTGTCCCGGTTGTGGGATTACTGAACGACGAAAGTTGTCGACATCGAAGATTGAATATATAGAACGGTGCAGGCGCGTCATGGCGCTTCGCCACGTTGGTTTCTTTTCAAGATCAGCAAAGCAAATATGCGTCTTTCACGCTCCGCATCTGCACGTCATCGGGTTGGCTAGACAACATATCTTACACCAAACGTGATCATAGGCGAGCTCGCCCATTCACATCTATGTTTAGTTTCCCCATTGTGTGGGTGGAAGGGCACAAGTGAATCGTGGAGGTTTACCAAGGCAAATTTAGTAATATAATGTGCGGGCAGCGAACCCTGCACGACGATATAGAGCATCTCTTTGGTCTTGTTATTAAATCCTCTTGAAAAACAATGTAATCCTGGTGGTTTGTGACCTACTTAAGCTCTCCATATGCTTGCTAGGGTGGGCACCCGAGCATCGCAGTTTGCCAAAACGCTGACCGTAACAACTTCAAACCGCAATCGCATCAGTGAAAGCCGTGCGCATAATACTCTTATACAAACTGACGGTAAAAATTGTTTGATTATCTGTTATGAGTGCCCAGATTGGGCGGTTGGATCCTACTACTCCCGAATCGACATGCATGCTCGGCAAGAGCTTAGAGGACGATGTCGACTATCAATATTGAAATCTCATCGGCTACAAGATGGCCACCCGAATGTACGCCCTTTCTCTATCTGGGGAACCTTTTAGAGCCTGCAATCGTCCAAGCCTTTCCAGATTGCTCGTACGAACATTCACCGACATTTTATGGCCGCCCATTTTTATCCCTCATGTCCACGCAGTCATCCCCCGAGCTTTGGCCCTCCCGCTCATACCTGATGCCGTCGGGCGTCCGTTTCTTCGTCAGTTCATGCTAGATGTAATCCTGAGTGCGCCAACAAGGGCGACCATTTTTCGTGTGCAGGTGGTAGACACACTCATTCTCGCGAAAGCTGTGATTTGCGGTAATTATTACTTCCGTCTTGTTTGCTTGCCGACATCGATCTCGCTCTTTGGCTGTCGCAAGCATGACATCTTTGACGAACTCCACCGGATACCCGGCCTCCTTATGAAAGCGTTCGAAGACGTCCATCTTACCAAAATGTGCGATACCGTCCGCAATGAGCATTCGCATAGGTGATAAGGCCTTGGCCCGTCGTACAAGTTGTTCGCGAAAATAGTGTTGAACCGAAGTGGAAAGCTGCTGCTATCGCCGTTGGGGACACGAAGACGAGCGATGATCGCACTGGTGACCATATCCTGGAACAAAATATCTTGGAGGTCGTTACCAAGGGCCCATAGCGTAAGGAGGTCTCCGTATTCAACGACGGGATCCCGATTCCTGGCACCGTTGAGTTCTGCGGTAGTATGGACACTGCGGGTGTGTATCCAGTGATCGTACAACCCAAACACATTTGGTCCACGCCATGTAAAATTGACTTGAGGTGGGCCAGTTCCTCTCCAGGCGTTGATGTGGCTTTTCAGAAAATCTGAAGTCTGAATCGACTTTCGACAGATCTTGTGCACTTCATTCTTGTCAGCGGTTCCGACCCTGACAATGACGACTGAGGAGCAGCCACTGCAGCATGTAAGCAAATTGGGATATGTTGCACCAGAGATGACATACCATTTAGCGGTTGGGCAGGTTAGCTTGGGGTAAGCCATCTGGATACTGGTTGACGACTTCAAATATGTTGGCGACTGGGATCAAGATGGAGTTGTTGATGTTGATATAGAGAATTCAAACAAATCAAATATATAAGGGCCTGCATGTAGAACGGAAACCTTCACACGAGGAGTTGTTAGGGGTAACAGACAGGGGTCTGGGCCTTCTTTCACACCTTCATCGGGCACGTGTCAGTCGAGACGGAGAAACATCTTCCCCGTCCCTTTCACAATAATCCGATACTGGAGTCTCCGATCACGAAAGTTTCAGAATCTCTAGCCTCCTTAGAAAATAAATGCTGTCTTCTGATTGCGCGGACCTGCTTTAAGAAGAGGCAAATAAGCAAGCTTGGACACGCGAAACCAAAGGTAAAATATCTGTCCTAGAACAAACCTCCTCTCGGGAGGGATAC